>NC_140939.1:157765544-158178044 GCF_014529385.1 Adiantum capillus-veneris
CCAAGGGATCTAGTGGTTCCAGACCGCCGCCTTTGACATATAGAGATGTCTTCATGAACACACATATAGAGTCTAGACCTTGCAACATGGACGTAGAGACTCCCAAATCTCATTTATAGCCCCAAACATCCCTTCCCAACCAATGAGCTCATGCCTGATAGCAAGTTCGCGCGTCGCTTCTCGCTCTTCCACTTCCACCTTGTTGGAATTGAGCCTAAGCTGGCCCCTGTCAGACTGGGCTGCGCGTCCTTCCTGAGGTGGATGGCCCGGCCCCTGACCACCATGGTCGTGCGTGAGAGCCTGTTGGCTTCCAGCCATTGTAGGGAATGATGTCACATTGGGGCAGGCGGCTAAACCTGGAAAGCTGATGGGCAACCGATCAGATTGTAGGTTTAACGCTGGGGCTGAGGTTGGGCGGGCAAAGGAGGTCGGCACACTTCATGGAAAAGTTGGCCGCTAAGGTGGAGAGCCAACTCAACCGTGGAACCATGGGCAGCGACCCAGTGTGACAAGGGCATCTGTGGACGCTGGGCGCGAGAGACAGTTGATTGGCAGATCAAAGAGAAAAAGGTAGCCGCCTGCCCCAATGTGACACAGGCCTAAGTGTCAGCACCCGTCATCTTTTTCCTCACTTGTCCTAGCAATACAACCCCAACATTTGAAATAGGACATGCTTGTGCAAGTTTCAAAGAGCAATGTCCCCTCCCATTTGTTAGATGCAATAGTGTCTCCCAATCCTCCTTGATCTTACCTTCCCTCTTCAACACTTTCTTGTCCGAGAAACAACGGGAAGCCATCAATGATGCCAACAAAAAAGGTCAAGGATCGATTGATTTTTGATGGGCACCCTTGCTCTTCAAATTTTCTCTATTTTACATGTTTTGGGCTAATTTATTACTTCTATAGGGTAGCTCACACTTTTACCCTTTAAATCCAAGCTTTTCTACTTTTCTAAATACAACATGTTTAGTGTGGCACAACAATTTCTCCCAAGATCCCCCCTACCGATAATGTCACAAGTCTCTTTGCCTATGTCAACTTTCTCTTTACCTATGATGTTTAAATTCTCTTCTTCTTCTTCTTCTTCTTCTTCTCTCTCTCTCTCTCTCTCACACACACACACACACACACACCCCTAAGTCTCCCACTACCCCCTTTGGCAATAGCTTGTAGACAACAATGATAACATAAAAAATCCTCTTTTTGTGTGTGTGTGTGTGTGTGTGTGTGTGTGTGAGAGAGAGAGAGAGAGAGAGAGAGAGAGAGAGCACGCCTGTTCGAACCCAGGCACCATACTCAATGAGTCGGCAATAGGTCCATTGATTATGGGCCTATTGCCTTATGAAGTTGATGAGAATAGAATAGTCAAGTTTGAAGCCAAAGAGTTGTATCATATCATAAAATCCATGAGTCTCATCGGAGCTATAAGTGACAATAGTAATAGAGAGGATTATACTCTAGTCGGAGATTTAAGGCTTTGTTAGACATTAGAGATCAATACTATGGATGTCGTTCATAGTCAGTCATAGAAGTTTTCCATGCTTTAACCAATTTTTGTGGATAGTCCTCAAACGAACTGTCCATCCAGAGTAGTTTGTTTATAGGTAAAATGTTCCTGAAATCATAAGAATCAAAATAATTATACAAGGGTAAGTAATTTTGGATTAACCTACAATCTAAAACCAACAGAGCCAAAGACTACAATAGCTGTGAGCAAGAATCTGATCTATAGACAAGAAAAGACTCCTACCACCTATCAACCTAACAAGAAATTATAAACAATGGGTCCATCAAAGCCTATAGACAAAAATCTCCAAAGCTAGCGTCCTGGTTTCCCAGTTTTCTGGGATAACCTTGTGTTTAAGATGTGTGTGTTGTTATTTTTAGACTAATACTTATATACACAAAGGAACACAACAGTTCAAAAGGCAGCTGACTATAGATAAAGGAGAATGATGAGCACAAAAACAACTCATTCTTTGATTCGTTTTTGTACATCATAGTGAGAATATTGAGGTATCATTCTAGTGTTTTGTACATAAGAGAGTCAAGAACAACTTAATCTGAAGTGAAAGAGGCAACATTCGAAAATGATGGGAAACAACTTAGCCAAAAAGATCCTAAGTAAAGATAAAGTCCTCATCTGCATCCATATAAACAACACAACAGATTCGCTAGCGCCCTTGAATACGTATTATAGGTGTCAACGAACCTATTGATTGCTATCCATGTCCTACTTAAAACCTTTTTAACTTATACCTACCATCCATGTAGTGTTAAATATTAGCAAGTATCCATTCTCAGAACAATAAGACACATATAAAAGTGACATGTGTGTGTCTGAGAGAGAGAGAGAGAGAGAGAGAGAGAGAGAGAGAGAGAGAGAGAGAGAGAGAGAGAGTTGGAAATATTTTTAAAAAAAAGAAGAATGAATATATGGCAACCAAAGACCATGGCTACACCTATAAAAAAAGCAACAATTTTTTTAAAGAAAAGAACCACATAAAGTAAATATCATTTTAAACTATGTCATACAAAGCTATATCAATGAAAATAATGCCATTTCATTGCAATATTGAGCAGCTGCTCGTTTTCAAACCAATAGCAACAAATATTCAATGCAAATATTACCTAATGGTAGTATTATTTTGAATAGCTAATCCAAATTACATTGTTCTTAATCATGAAATGGAGCTTGTGATGCATGTGGGTGTCCACTCTTATCGCTCATGGCCCAATGCTATGGACACTATGCCCTATCAATTGTGGTATATCACCTACTACATAACATTGAGTAGACTAGTTGACTGCAAACGTCTCAAATGGAAACTTTGCATTTATTATCCTCTGACAACCTACCATTCTCTCATCAGTGGAAACTTTGTAATGTCTAAATTTAGCTGTCCATGGTTGCTATAGAATGATTGGAATTATCTATCCATGGCTAGCTAGTAGGCTCTATAGCTTGAAGCACCACACTCATGGAGGCTATTTAAGAAGTTTTCTCATGGTCTAAGAAGCCCATGTTGAGCTTGCTGGGGAGGCAGCCTTCTATGCCGGACGATATTTGGCTAAGTGCATCCTCATATAGGTAAATGGGCTGACCTACATGCTTGTATTCCAAGGCAAAGATAGGTTTGGCATGCATGAGATGCACCACCACTCTCAAGCTTGGTCTCCCCTTTTCTCATTATCATACTTCTCTTTGAAAAAACTTTTCACTTTCTATTTTGAATTAACAATTAGATGTTATGAGGGTTGCAAGGCCTATGCATTTGTGAGGGCCTATACAACCTGCGAGAAGCTATGAGTGGGGAGGCTCAAGGGGTTTGTACAGTAGGGAGTGGCCATTGTTTGACATGGAAGCTAGTCTCGTGGTGCAATTGAGGAGCTAGGTCTATCAAAGAGGTAGGGGTTTTCCTTGGAGGGGGGCATTTGACTACTCCTCCCTCAAGCTTGCCATGCCCCCCCCCCCAACCCCCTTTTTCTTTCCTTGGAGTAGCCACCCCCTCCCCCCCTCATCACCAAAGAAAAAGGTAGCACAGGTTGAGCATGTTGTATCCTCGATGGGAGTCAGCTCATGGGAGGGGATGTCTTTCATGGTGGCAATGGAAAGCACCTTACGAAGGGGAGAGTCCTCCCCCCATGGCCTGCTTCAGTTTTTCTTTTATGTTCAAAGGATGGAGGTTCTAGAGATCCCATGTTTCCTATGCTACCTACTAGTGTATTTGGGCTCATGAGATCTCTATTGTTCATGGTTCGATGGGTGCCCTTGGGTGGTGATGCTTTTTATATCTCTCGGTCTCTTTTCTTGGTTTTCTATCGAGGCACGTCTTCCTTGGTGGAAGCTTAAAAGGCGTCGTGGCATCTGAATAGTGACCCTGTTTTTTATGTTTATGATGTATTGGTTATGGGCTCAGACTATGTATAAAGCCTCGTTGTATAGACTTATGTGTGTGACTTTATGCTTTCTTTGAATCCTTATGTCATCCATGGCTTGATTTAGGCACATAGGTGTTGTAATTGTTTTTTTCTAATATGCTAATATATCTGTCTACCACTCATAGTTGTATGGCTTCAAAAAAAATGACTTCTCACTTTCTCCCACTCTCTCTATCTTTGTCACTCTTCTTCAAAATCCATCTAGCACCCTTAAACTTATATATCTCATGCTTGTCTATTCCACTCTAATTTCCTCTCCTCCCTAGCTATCTAGAAGATAGACTTTGATTTTTGGGAGGGAGCAATGAGTTAATGCGATTTAATTTTAATGATAAAAAGAGTGGCCTTTTCTATCGTTAGGGTGAACGAACTATTTTTGCCTATCTTTGTCACTTGAAAGAGCAAAGAAAACACGTCATATTCTTTTGTTCCAATAATAAATTTCATAGAGGAGAGTCTTTCTTAATAAAGATAATTGTTCTGGTTAGTGGATGTTCTAGAGTTATTTTCCCTTTAGGGTCTAAATATCACATGCATGCAAATTGGCTAGGCAATTGGGAGCCCAAGAAGGAAGTGTGCATCCATTGGATCTTGTGAAGTTCATGACTCGTGGGATAGAATTTCGTGTGTTTACTATATCTTTAACTCCAAAGGTGCAACTTGTAGGCTCATTAGATAGATCTCTCTCTCTCTCTCTCTCTCTCTCTCTCTCTCTCTCTCACGCACGCACGCACGCACACGCGCGCGCGCACACACACACACACACACACACACACACACACACACACACACACACACACACACAAGATGCAAAAATCCCTACTTATTCTAACTATTGTGGTGCTCGTCATCCAAGATAATTACTCGGGGGTACAACTTTAAGAAACTATTCATGTAGCGTGCATTCAGAGGGTGTTAAGAAAACCCCTTTACTTACATGATTAAGGTAATAAAACTACTACTTTTCCTTCAAAAACTTATGGCTTTTTTTCTAAAATCAATCAAAAACCCCTTCTGTTAATATAACCCTATTAAAATTTTAAAATTTTTGGCAATTAAAAAACCCATTCATTTGAGCTCACGTGGTAACTTACATGTCTAAGATGTGAACCCCCCGAGGCAAATTATGGGGGCCTATTAGATGGAACTAAAAGCCATATGTGAGAAGAGGAGAGATGAGGAATCAAAAAAAGTTTCTTCCATGCCTACATTTGAACCTCTCATGAGCTGGATAGAGAACTCAACTTATTGTTCTCCTAAAAGGGTGATCCCGCATCTAATCAAAACAAATGTGTCTCATAACTAACTCATGCAAAAAACATGAATATTATAAATTAATAATATCAAAGCATGAAAAATTGACAAACCTGCTCATTTCAAAAAAGATTGCAGTATCCTTATCAACCTGAAATATACACCTTGTGAACCATAAAGAAATGGAATATTAAAGCCAAAAAAATGTGTCCCCAAAACCTATTTGAGGGTTAAGACGTAAAATTAAGGAAGCATAAAAGTGAACTACTTTCACCAGCATGTGCTTTTACAAACCCATTGAAATGTTGTAAACAAATAAATTTCAAACTTTTCTCTACTTGATGCATGTTCCATCCATTGACCTTGAACCAATTTCTTGAGAGAAAGTGCATAATTATTTTGGATTTTCCTCTCAAGCAGCTACTTACTATACAAATCCTTGACCATGTATGCAAATAGTCAACTTGTACACCCAATCAACAGGAAGCACGAGAGAGAGAGAGAGAGAGAGAGAGAGAGAGAGAGAGAGAGAGAGAGAGAGAGAGAGAGAGAGAGAGAGAGAGAGAGAGAGAGAGAGAGAGAGAGAGAGAGAGGGGAGGGGAGGGGGGGGGGGGGGGGGGGGGGGGGGGGGGCTCATTTTACTTACAATGGATTTAGGCATCTAGGAACATTGCTCAACAACATATGCACACACATACAAAGAGTTCTCCTCTCATTTATTTCATTCTCACATTGCCATTTGTGTGCAAGTGCATGGTGAATGCTCTTGGATAATGTAGGAAGGTTCTCTCTCTCTCTCTCTCTCTCTCTCTCTCTCTCTCTCTGGGAAATATTTTTTCTACATGACATTACTATATGTCTGTACATCTTTGCTTTATCTCTCCTACAATGCATCAATGTACTTTTGCATCTTCCTTTGCAAAGGTGTAGGCAGTGAAATAAAATCCTCAAGAAGCTTATTTTTCATAACACCCCAAAGTAAAGGGAAGACCGTAGAGTGATTGTTAAAAAATAAATCATTTCTAGCTTGCTAAATAAATGAAAGCATCCAATATTTGATATACACCAAGCATAAATCAAAACCAACATCTTCAATATGCATGAGACCAATGACCAATTTCTACTTGGTAACTTTAATCTGCCAACATAAGCACTAATCTTGGAGAGCTTTCCACCACACTTTACTTTGATTACAATTAAGGAGAAAATGTTTCATTGTTCCCAACTCCTTACATTTGATACAATTGCCTTGCATTACATTTTTCTTGGCCAACAATTACATAATGGGTAAAGCACCTGTCAAGAATCTCCACATAAAAACTTTGTGTTTGTAGGCACAATGCACATTCCAGACAAGCTGAATGCTCTGCATCCACCATAGGTTTAATGTTGGAGAAGTCTCAAATCTGGTTACCCTCTGTCATGTATTGAACTATCAAGTAATAGCATCTTGTAGAAGATCCTAGTAGGAGATGTCCACCAATTAGTTGAAGAGTTAGGAAACTTCCAATCTCTAAACCTCGGAGTAGTATCTTGATTGAAAGGTATATGAATTATAAACACACACATGCTGACAGTAAACCCCATGGTACCATTGCTCAATCTAAAGATTCTCGTAGCAACCAAAAATGCAACCAACTTGCTGTTAGAGTCCCACAACTTGTTCAATTAAACTGACCCCTCTTTTGAAGAGGGTGAGGGATTTCTTCCCCATAAGCAAGGTAGGAAGTTTTTTTAACACAAAACTCCAAAAAGAAGATTCCATATCTAATGAGTTTCATGTATACCAACCCACACTAGCTTAGCACTATTGGAATTAGGGCTGCAAGAAAACACACACAATTTGGAGAAGAGGACGGAAGCTCAAGGCACACAATTGAGAGTATATTACTTGGTGCACAATGGAAAGATAGATAGCCCTAGAATGATGGGCGTATATACAATGCACAGGGAAAAAAGCCTCCTAAAGAGGGAGAAATGCCCTGATGGTCCTAAGTGTGTTCACACACATCACTACCACATGTATATTGTAACAATCCCCCCTGGAGTGATGCGGTGAATGAGAGATGGCATATAGAGTAAAAGAAAGTGCCATGCCTTGAGGACATGATCAATCCACAAAGGAGAGTAAGCCTAAAGCTTTGTGGAAAGTTTTGAACTTCTCACAATACAATGCCTTTGTGAAAAGATCTGCAAGGTTGTCCTGTGTTGGCACATAAGCCAAGCTAATCTCTCCTGCTGAGAGCCTCTCTCTGACATGGTGGTGATGAACCTCAATGTGATTTGTGAGAGCATGAAAAACTGGGTTCCTTGCAACTGCCAATGCGCTCTGACTGTCAGTGTAGACATTGTTGGTAGTGTCCAGTCCTCCATAGCCATAAGGCATTTGAGCCATACACACTCCACCACAGTTGTAAAGACTGCCCCTATACTTAGTCTCACAACTGGAAGTGGCCACAATAGGTTGCTTCTTGCTCAACCATGATATGCATGAGTCGCCAAGCATGAAACAAAAACCACTTGTGGACACTCGTGTGTTACGAGACTGGGCACCCTCCTGTTGTAGTGGTTAGCTACAATTGGGATAGCTGGCACCCTCCTGTTGTAGTGGTTAGCTACAATTGGGATAGCTGGCATAATGGTTAATTATGTGTTTTTAATTTATTTTTCTAATTGAGTTGATGATGATGATTTTGTAGAGTGGAATGCGAGGAGTTGACGAAGAGGCGCATGCAATAAATCTCGGCCATTTTATGTTTGCACAGTATTTTAGATTTTCATTTCAATAAGTCACTATGGCTCTGTAAATAATTTTAGTGGGAACTCCCCTTATGGGTCATGCATGAACTAATGAGCTTCACTCATTTACAAAAGTGAAGTGGTTGTAAAAGAGGGCCCTCAAATTTTGGCACCTTAAACTCACAAATAATATATTAAATACCAACTTCACAAGAGAGGTGCCGTGGAGTTTGGGGATGGATTTAGGACTTTCTCTTGTAGATTCTCTTCTCTACTCTCTTATGCTATGCTTTGATACCACTGTTGGGAGAAGAAGTGGGAGATCGAAGAGACCCCCTTTCTCTACTAACTTTGACAAAAACAAACATCAAAGTCGTACTTTTTTCAAGAGACGTAGATTTGACATTTCTCCTACAACTTCTTAACCTCATACAACAACAACAACAACAACAACAACAACAACAACAACAACAACCAAAATTCTTTCAACCAACATCCTGCTCCAAACTCTAATGGTAACAAAAAGGTGAAGTGTTTTAAATATTTTCAGTATGGTCACTATGCAGATAAGTGCCCAAATGGTCCTGCTAAGGGCAATGGTCAATCCAATGGCCACTCCAATGGAGTCAATAGAAATTCAAGCAAAACCCCTTCAACAACAACCACCCCAATGGAGCTACTCTTAACCTCATCGAAGATGCTACTCCCGACAACAATGAAGTGGAAGCTAATTACGGTGAGGGATATGATCCTGAGTATGATAACGATGAAAAACCATCTTCAGATACCTCACACCTTGTTTAAAGTGCAAGGCACTGTTAAGTGTGAAAGTGTTACCATTCTGTTAGATGATAGTAGTAGTCATGATTTCATTTCTACACAATTGGCACATCAACTGTCTCTCTGAAATCTCATCACCTCACAAATTCAAGACTGTTTTTTAATAATCAATGTTTTAATTGTAAAACCCAAGTCACTGTTGAAGTTTGCACAGGTGAATTTACACAAGCACGTACATTTTTGGTAGCACCATTGCATGGTCTTGATATGATTTTGGAAATTCCATTTCATCATGAATTTGATCCGTTGATTAATTAAAAAACACGTACTATGTCTCTCACTCATAATAATAGAAATTTCTCCATCCAAGTAACACTAGCACATAAAAAAATTCCACTCCTCTCTCACACTCAAGCCAAAAGAGCAATTTGGAAACAAGGGGAAAACATATCTGGTGTTGGTAAATCAAATTTCTGTTGAAACTCAAACTTCACGCAAATCTACACACACGATGAATTACTCTCACAATTTGAAGATTGTTTCATGCATGATCTTCCACCTGGAGTTCCACCATCACGCCCAGAAGATCACAAAATAGATGTTATATCGGGTAGTGAACCTCCTTGTAGAGCGCCTTATCATGTAAAGCCAACCGCACACAGGGAGATACAAACTCAAATCATTGATTTACTTGACCGAGGCCTAATCCAACCTAGTAGTTCACCATACGGAGCTCCAGTACTTCTTGTCAAGAAGAAAAATGGAACCTTTTGTATGTGTATCGACTACAGGGCTTTAAACAAGATCACCCTTGAGAATAGGTTTCCTATTCCTAGAGTGGATGATCTATTAGACAAATTGAAAGGGGCAAACATCTTTAGCAAAATTGACCTTAAATCAGGGTATCATCAAGTAAAAATACTCGAACATGATGTCTACAAAATTGCTTTCAGAACACAAACTGGACACTATTGAATTTCTTATCATGCCATTTGGTTTAACAAATACACCAGCCACATTCACACGCATGATGAATAGAATTTTTATTGACCATGAAGATTTTGTGATTGTATTTTTTAATGACATTATGGTATTCAGTAAATCTGAAGAAGAGCATAAAGAGCACTTAACATGTGTATTTGATCTGCTTACACTACAAGAGGCACTTCACATTAGTGATGCTCGTAGTGCGACGCTCAAAAGTGAAAATTCATGGCGTTGCTAGTTGATTTGTTACATAGCGATGCTCATAGCGATGCTTATAGCGACAACTATAGCAATGCTCATAGCGACGCTTGTAGCGACGCCGACAGGGGTAAAAAATAAACCGAGAGCACCCAAAAACGAAGATCTCAGATTTGAGTTTTCGGCACTCAAGCAAAGAGGTAACCCACGCTCTCCCTCTCTCTCTCTTTCTTCTACACACACACACACACACACACACACACACACACACACACACACACACACACACACACACACACACACACACACACACACACACACACGCACACATACACGAGGAGAGGAAGGAGAGCTAGGTATGCTCCTTCCCTCTCCTCTCTCTCATGTTCCCTTCCCCTCTTTCTCTCTCTCTCCCTCTCTCTCTGTCACACTCACACACACACATTGTGTTTTTCAGACACAAACACACACACACACACACACACACACACACACACACACACACACAGAGAGAGAGAGAGAGAGAGAGAGAGAGAGAGAGAGAGAGAGAGAGAGAGAGAGAGAGCACATGCATAAATAAAACACACACACACACACATGCATAAACAAAGAATGCATACACACACACAATGAGAGAGAGAGAGAGAGAGAGAGAGAGAGAGAGAGAGAGAGAGAGAGAGAGAGATAGAGCGAGGAGAAAACAAAGAGACAGAGAGAGGGAGAGAGAGAGAGATAAAAAACCAAAGAGAGAGAGAGAGGGGGAGAAGACGAAAGAGAGAGATAAGGGGAGAAAACAAAGAGAGAGAGAGAGAGAGAGAGAGAGAGAGAGAGAGAGAGAGAGAGAGAGAGATTAGGTTAAGATTTAAATTAGATTAGATTAGATTACATTTAGATTTATGTTTATGTTGTGTTTAAGGTTAGGTTAGATTTAGATTTACGTTAGATTAAGTTAGGTTAGATTTAAAATTAGGAAAGTATTAACACTAGGTTGGTAACCTAACAGGACATAAAAGTGTCCTTTCAGGGTTTTGAAAAAAACCTCCAAAACCATAGTAGATCCACTCATTTTTAAAAATCCTTTCATGAGGTTATAGTTCAAGGCCTACTACACATGTAAAAAATAAGAAACTTGTAAAATTTCTCATCTTTTGGTCACACCAAGCCTCCAAAGTTGATGGACCAGTACATTTTCATCAAAACAGTCATTTCTTACGTTTTGTTGCATAAAAATAAGATTAGGGATTTTTGTAGGACTTGAGATAAATTCCCTAGTTAAATTCAATGGGTTGGTGACCAGAACATATGATTGCTTCTCACTCACTATTTTTTGTTTTGCCAAAAGAAATAGGTACAAAAAGTTGAATTTTTACCATTCTGCAAACCTATCATCAAAGTTTCTATAGCCACACTCATTACAAATAATATATGCATGTTTTCTTAGTTCCTTGTTGTTATTTAGGTTCATAAGGAGCCATGGCGCATGTCAAAAGAATATTACATCTCTTACCAAGGGGAATCTTGGGGACAAAGATGAAGTGCTAAATACAGCAAACATGAAAAATCTGGGTTCAACATTATGAGTTGTAGAATCCCATAGAAACTATTCAATATCTAGCCAAATTTGATCCTTATGACTAGATATGGTTACTACCTACAAAATGCATGTAGTTGTCACAAGAAACTAACAATATTGAAAAAGCTATACTTGATATACTAAAATGTTTTGTTTTCTTCTATAATTGAAAAAATCAATCATCGTTGTCTACTATGCAAAATAGGGTATTAAGTGCCCCAAAACTCAAGGAATATTAGATTTACGTTACAATATGCGACATAGAAAATCAAAAATGCATTTGGATATCATGAAAGCCACCAAAAAAATCATAGAAGAGCTAAAATTGGCTAAAAAACAGGATTTGACAATTTTTGTAATTTGGTCATAACTTACAACTTTAACATTTATTTCTCCCTAGAAGCATCAGGATGTGTTGAGGACTACTAAAGATAGTTCTCTAGCATTATAGACCTCACAAACATGAATTCTAGAGTGGTATAGTTGCAAAAAGTTGAAAAAAGCCAAAAACAGGACCCGTTTTTTCACACAGTTTAGTTTGTGAAATGTTGTGCAAGGACAATGTTAAAGATGGAATTGATATTCCAAAAAAATGTCGAGTTTTTTCAGCTCATGAGACAACTTTCTAGATAGATAGCACTTCAAAATCCATTTTGAAACTCTTGACATAATTCAAGGAAAATGGTCACTTAACAGGACATAAAAGTGTCCCAGAACATAAAAGTGTCCCATTACCAACCTAGTGTTAAAGATTATCTAGCTATGTTAGATTTAAGTTAGATTACATTTAGGTTAAGGATTTAAGAATGGAGTAGATTTAGGTTTATGTTGAGTTTAATATTAAAATAGATTTAGATTTAAGATTAAGACCAGAATTTAAAATTAACTAAATTAAATTTAGATTTAAGTTATATTACATTTAGGTTTAGGTTAGATCTAAGATTAGATTAGAATTATGCTTATTTTGAGTTAAAGATTAGATTAGATCTAGATTTATGTTTGATGGACTAACTTTTTTTAGATTTAGGTTAGATTTTATTGCATGTCAATGAAGGCGCGCTTTGCCCAAAGAGCAAACACTAGTTACACAACAATATATATATTCCTATCAGAATCTAACACATGTTAACTCACACACTAACCATATTCAATTAGTCGTAAATCACCACATGTTCAATTAGGTTAGATTTAAGATTAGGTTTTGGATTGAGTTTTTATATTAGAGTTAGACGAACGATGATCCCTCTCTTCCTCTCTAGGATGTGACCTTAAGTTGGAAAGCTTTCAACGGCATGATACTTAGATTGGAGGCCAACATGTAATGTGCTAAGTAATCCCTCGAACAAAGATCTACTGTGAAAAGATGTTAAGATGATGTGAAATGCCACAGCTAGAGAAGAGGCAAAGGGGTTGTGTCCACTATATGCACTATCATGTAGATGTGGGTGTGTAGATTTCTCGTACCCACAAATATAGGCATTGACCAATAAAGACGAGATTATAACCCGGTGGTTCTGATCTCCATGCACCTCTAGACCGAGGTGTGCGGGGATTGAACATGACTAGAGAATGTGAGGTAGTTTACAGTGTGAACAAAGAGAGAGAGAGAGAGAGAGAGAGAGAGAGAGAGAGAGAGAGAGAGAGAGAGAGAGATAAAAGACGGAGGATGCCAATAGAAAATTAAATTTATGTCCAGGTTATAAGGTTTTTACCCTCATTACGAGTAGTGACGAGGATGTGGGGCCGTCCAACCGAAACACCTATCTCTCAACGAGGATCTTATGTCCTTGTAATCAATGCAAGCATTGATTACAAGGAACCTCATTATGAGTAGTGACGAGGATGTGGGGCCGTCCAACCAAAACACCTATCTCTCAATGAGGATCTTATGTCCTTGTAATCAATGCAAGCATGCCGTGCCACGGACAAGACGCTGTGAGCGGGATGGAAACACACACAATGCCTCTATAATCACCCGACACACACTGTTGGGATGATACACACACACACACACACGCTATGGGGCACCAATCGGCTTACACAACCCACTTGGCCGAGACAGGGAACACACCGATGGAGTGAGAGGAGAGAGACTACCCATTTGCCCACTCCACACAGAGAGAGAGACACACACACACCCCAAAAACTCAGCTCAAAAGAGGAGAATTTTTGATGTTTAGATACAATTGAGCTTGGGACGTACAACACAAATGGGGCAAATAGCTCACACAATATGGGTAAAATATGCTAGATACAATCACAAATTGGTGCAGAAGCTTCGCTCATAGGAGAAACTTACACAGCCAAAACATAAAAAAACAGTGAGGAATTTGGCAAAATGGACAGTTCCATCACGTCCAAAATGGCCCAAAACCCCAGTCTATAATGTCAAAGTGCTCAATTCCGACCTCGGATGAGCAGTATATGTCCAAAACAGGCTCCAAAAACAACAAAACCATAGTTGCGGCTGTTCCTCCTCTTCTCTCCATGTTTCTTTTGGTCTTCTCTCAGGTTTTTTAGTTTCTACACTTCCATTTTGTCCCTTGGGCACCTTTGGCCTCAAACGGACCCCGAACATGCCAAAAAGTGGCCTCAGTGCATAGTTGTCACCCTGCTGCATTCATCCGCACAGCTGGCACTCAACTTTTTTCAATAATGCATCCCACAATCACATGAAGTGGCCCCCAAATACAGCTCTAATGATGACCTTTTTGCATAATTATCACAAGAAAAAACCCACGTTGTATCCGTACTTATCCACGTGCAAATATTGACCCCATTCGACCTCTTGACGCCACTAGATGCCATCTGACGCACCTACTTACCTCATGTCGTCAGCCCACGGATAGCTTCCTTGAGAATTTTAACGCGCTAGAAACTCCTCATTAGTATAGAAAAAGCACACTGGTACTGATGATAATGAAAATTGATGCACTATGTACATGCTGTCATACATGTACACATGTGGGCCCCATGCAACCACTTGGCTCTAGAAAATGGGCAATCCTTTATTCGATGCACCATGCATGTGTATGTACATATGCTCATTCACTTCTCCCAAAAAACTCCTAACATATGCCCATCCCCTAGCCTGCTAGATCATTCATGATCAGCAACAACAAAAAGAGATGTGAGACTCGCCGCATCACAGGTCTCCTCATCCCTCACATACATTACTTGTTCTGCAGACAGCTCATCTTGCTCCATCATCATCAATCTAGCATGATAAAATTTCAGACGCAATCCATTTACCCTTGACTTATGTAAAATCCTATCCACATTAGCCAGCGTATATGTACCATTCGAAAAACACTCCACTACCTTGAAAGGGCCTTCCCACTTAATTTGAAACTTCTTTTGGAATGTCTTGTCCAACTTACTCTTGTAGCACAACCAAGACATGTTTCTTGATACCCTTACTTTTGACCTTTTCATTTATCTTTGCTAAAGCCTTATCTTGCATCTGCCCATAATGTTCCAATGCACTCATCCTATCCAGCTGGACCTCTTGTAACTGTAAGAGACTCTCTTTGAATGCATCACTAAACGGCCCAAGAAACTTTTCTAACATCTTGACCATAGGCAACTCTACTTCCACAGGCAATAGTGCTGCCTTTCCATATACCAAGTGAAATGGAGTAAACCCTGTACCTGTCTTCACCGAATTACGATAAGCCCATAATGCACTAGGCAATTCCTAATCTCAATTCTTTCCTTGGTGCTCTGTCACTTTCGAAAGAATTTGTACCAACTCACCATTGAATCTTTCATTTACGCCATTACATTGGGGATAATAAGGAGTGGTATGATGGTGCCTAATCTTCATCTTCGCGCATAAAAAGTCTAGCAGTTTATCTCTAAATCTTGGCCCCTTATCCGAAAGTAACTTTAGTGGCACCCCAAACTTGCAACATATTTCATCGTACACAAATTTTTCCACATCCTTTTCAGTGATGTTTTTTACTGCTATAGCCTCTGCCCATCTAGAGAGATAGTCCACTGCAGTCAAAATATAGCTTTTGCCCCTGCTTGTGATAGATAACGGGCCTATTGCATCAATCCCCCACTTTTCAAACACATCAAACGCCATAATGGTTTTTCGTAGCTCTGGCTTCAACACTCTCTTCTCAAATGCTTGACACCTATTGCAAGACCTACACCAATGGTGAACATCCTTGTGCAGACTAGGCCATACATACCCCTCTTGCAAGTCTTATGCAAGGTGATTTTTAGAGAAAAATGGCCACCACATGCGCCTTCATGATTCTCTTACAACACTCTATAAAGCTCCTCCCGCCAAGGTACACGTCTCAACACGAGATCATCCCCTTTCATGTACAAGACATCACCAATCAATTTGTACCTGGATGCTCTACGCACAAAACCATACTTCTTAGACTTGTGAATGTCTTTCTGAATGATTCCTGTTAGCAAAAACTCCTCTTTTTGAGCCAAACTTTCCCAGCCATGATAAAGAGGTAAATTGGTCCTCAACACAAATAGCTCCTCAATCATGCTTTAAGCTGCTTCATGTGCCTCTCCATTTAGAGCATGTTCTATGTCTCTAATGCTCCATGCTTCAAACTCTTTTAACAGGCCTTTTATTCTGAAACACATTTCCTTCAATGAGGTGTTCTTGCTCTTCCACACACCCAGCACTTGCTTCACAACTAACAAGGCATCACCTTTTATGCTCAACCTTCTAATCCCATGCTTCAAACAAATGTGTATTCCAACTTCCAAAGTAGCATATTCAGCCTCATTGTTACTATGCGCATCCAACTTGAACCGTCTCTTGCATACTAGCTTCCCCTCTGAATCATAAAGTGCTATACCCCCTGAAGCTACATCATGGCTCTTTCTGTATGAGCCATCAAAGAACAACACATGTGCATTGCTGATCTGTGGCACTTCTTCAACTACCCTTCTCACCACCTCTTCCGTAACAAGGAGGGGATTCTCCTTGTAAGTCAACAAATTAGCTAGGGTAGCTCTTGTACTGTCTTCCACTAAAAAACAAAACTCAAACTCTTGCAGCTCAATTACCCATTTCTTGACCACATTTGACATGTTAGTGCCATTAATTAACTGTGGCAGAAAGGCATAACTCGTTAAGAAAACAAAAGGTCGTGGTAGCAAGTAATGACGAAATCCTCGACAAGCAAATATTACACTGGCCATCAGTAGCTCTACTTCCAAGAATTTTCTCTCTGCTACTAACTTCACTCGGCTTGCACAATACACTGGCCTCATATAATGGCTGCCCTTCCCCTTTTGCAATAGCATGGCTCCAATGACATCATCCCCTACTGATGGGTTTACAGAAAAAGCTATTTCCCAATCAGGAGCCTGCATGGCTGACAACCCCCCTAACACTTCTTTCACCTCTTGAAACACTTCTTCACACTTGTCATCCCATTGCAATGGATCATGATTTTTCACTTTTTGTAATGGATAAAGGAGCTGTGAAGACAATGGAAAAAAGCGTGCTATGTACTTCACTTTGTGTATAAAGGTTGCCAATTGCTTGTACTCTTAGGTGATGGAAGAAGAATAAGAGACTTAACCTTGTCTGGATCAGCCTCAATGCCATTTTCTGACACCATGTGGCCCAATATCTTCATCCTTGGCTGTGCTAGATGACATTTCTTTGGATTTAGTTGTCCTCCACATTCATCATATCGAGCCAATACTATCTGCAGCTTCTCATGGTGTTCATCCTTACTGCTGTAGACACAGAAGTCGTCCATAAAAGGTTTAACACAACTACCAATGAATGGTTCCAATACCCAATTTGCTCTGTCTCGATAGAAATATGGTCCATTTGACAACCCAAATGGCAATTTTCGTATAGCAATAGCAGCCCCATGGCGTAATGCAAGTTGTCTTTGTTCGATCTTTAAGAGCAATTGAAAATAGCCTGAAAAACCATCACACACAGTGTACCTCTCATAACCTGCCATTGAATCCAAGATCTGATCAATGAATGGGAGAGGATATGGGTTCTTCTTAGTGGCTGCATTTAAGGGTTTAAAATCTACACAAATCCTCCACTTGCCATCCTTCTTTGGGCTGACTACTACTGTACTCACCCATTCTGTGGTCTCCACAAGGACTATGAACCCTGCCTTCAATAACTTGTCCACCTCTTCCCTCAAGGCTTCGATCTGCTCTTGACCCATCCTTCTTAGTCTTTGCTGCACTGGCTTAGCACCTTCTTTCAGCTCTATGCATCTCTTCTCCTTTGAACCCTCTAATCTCTTCATATGAAGTAATGAACAAATCAAGAAAACTATCCAGCATATGCAAATATATCTTCTTCTCCATAGCTGAGAGGTCTCCACTGATCATTTGCGTCATCAATTCGTGGTTCTTTGACATTCAACCTTGGTTTTGCATCAGACCTTCAGTCACTTCATAAGGCCCTTCAATTTCATCTTCAACCTCATTTGCAAATGCAACTAAACTAGACTCTGGATTTCTTTGTCCATAAAAAAAAAAGCAACATCAACATCCTCATCACTGCTGGTAGTACTATCACTGTCCTCATCAGTCACACTGTGGAAAAGTCTTTATCACTAGACTCATCCTCATCTTCATAAAGCTCTTCCAATTGTTTCCTTGTGTCCATATTACATAGCTTCTTGGCACCTGTTTTTCCATAGAGGCTAATTGTACCACGTCTCCAATCTTGAACAACTCCCACTGCATGTAACCATGGTCTGCCTAGTATAATAGGATATGCTCCCAACCCCGCTGGAATCACATGAAAATAAACCACCACCTTTGCATCATACGCCTCCAATCCTAAGCTCTTTACAACACTCAAACATTTTACTTTCTGATGGTTTGCCAATCTGATCCGGAAACCTGACACCCCAGTCACTGTAAGACCCATCTTCTCAACGCATGAGTGTGTTATGACACATATTTGGGCTCCGCCATCAACATAACCTTATCCTAAATGTTTTGTTTGTGCCACACATCTACTATTGGGAAAATGTCTGGTAGCTCATCCATCGCTAACACCTTCACTGAACCTCTCTCTCGCTCTTTCTCCATTGGGTTAACAATCCTCTTCCACTGTCGCTTTAGCTTAGGCACCATCTCTATAAGCTGCCCATAAGAAACATCTACTTTCCTGCTTGTCAAATCCTCCTTCAAGTCATAGCTTAATTGCCCATCCCCTAGTGGAAAATATGAAACATGAAATTTGCAACGAGCCCTCGTTTTCCTCTTGGCCTTGACATCCTCGCCTTCATGGCTCTTTCCCTTCTACTTACTAGGACCTGGGGCACTTCTTCCTTCCTTGTCCTTTGTGGTCCTCTTCCCAATAGACATCACTAATGTATCCTATAGCTTTGATGCCTTCTCCAAGGTGACTATACTTATCACTTTTGTCTTTCCCTTTTCCTCCCGAGTTAATCCACTGGTTCCTTCTTCTCCCTTAATTTCGATGCCATAATCATTTGACCTAGTTAGCACCTATCTTGGCAATGGATACATGTCTCCCCCATCCTTGGTGGCTTATCACATTGAGGGCTGATGTGTCCCAACTCTCAAGAGTTATAACATGTGGGCGTCTGCCTCCAGAATCTACCATTGCTTTGTCCAACACCATTCTTGGGTCTTTTTTCACCTCCTGGCTGATTTGCAAACCTCCCTCGACCTCGATTATTTCCCATATTACCTAGCATGTTTTGGTTGAGGTTGTTCATTAAATCTACCACTTGCCTCATGTCTTGCCTTAGCCCATCATCTTGCACTGCTGTAGTGACCACTGTTGGGATAACTTGAGGAGTAACAGAAACCACTGGTTCATGATGAACCGCTGGCATGCGACCTTGTAAAGAGTCAATAGGCTGAAACTCAGACCTCGTGGGAGAAGACTATACTCCTAGCTGACTCATTCTTCTCAGCTTTCACTCTTTGTTCCTCGCTACCTCTAGTGCATCTTCATATGTGCTAGGCTTCTTTAGCTCCACTCTCCAACGTATATTCTCGCAAAGACCAGCCAAGATCCTGTCTTTCTTCATCATGTCAGGTGGGGGTACCTGTGGTGCTAAGGCCTTGCACATCTGCTCCCATGCCAATGAAAACTTACGTATGTACACATCTACTGGCTCACCTTCCTTTTGCACGAAACTTTGTTCTTCTTGCCACACTTTGTAAGGATCTTCTGTCTTCGCAAACTCCACTTGCAATCCATGCCTTAGATTGTCCGAAATCTATCTTGCAGGTGGATCCGCTGCACGCAACTCCTCTTCAAATGCTTTGGACCAAACTCGTGCATCACTCTTCAAATAAATTGGGAGAAGATGTAACATCTGTGTCGGATCATGAATCTGGTTGCTAATGCAGGCAACCTCCATCTTTTCCAAAAAATCTTCCACATCTTCATCACTTCTTCCATGAAACTCCGGATAAGAGAAATCCATGACTACTCAAGTTACGATGCTTTGAGAAACCCTTTTAACACACATGCAAGAACCCAAAACTTTTGACTTACTCAATCCCCAGAAACTTCAATGTAGCTCAACTTTAGATAACAAAAAACACATGCATATTAATGAGTTTTCATAGTTAATCATCGAAATTACAACAGGCAAAGGATATTCCAGTATCACTCTTAATCTTCTTGGCCCGAACACAAAGACTATGCGCTGCTGGAAAAAAATCCTGGATTCTTTGTGTTAAATGAAAAGGAGTGAATTGAGGTCCATTTTGATCATCTATTAAAACCAACCATGCAGCTCCTAAGAAGGCACACATGACTTATCCTTTGATTTGCCACAATTTCAGCAACATAACAGCATAAATGGATCAAAAGACCAAAAAACCAGCCATAACAACTTGGAAAAATTTTGGCAGAATTTCCCCAGAAGTAGAGCAGTAAGAACCCAAAATATAGACTATATATGTATGCATAACCTGCCAACAATAGAACCCGAGCATCAAGTAGGAATCACTAGTACATAGACTATGGAAAGGTCACAAAGAGGGTGCTCCAACCACCTATATCACTGAAAGGATCTCACATTTGAGAATCCCCGACCTCAATAAAACCTCACACTATCGACCCTCTCATGAAAGCTTATGAAAATCTCATATAGTCAAGTCTCAGAATTGACTATCTTCAAGACCAAGTTTCAGAAATGGCTGGGACTGCCAAATAAAACCAAGTATGGCTCCACAAAGGCATGCAATGGCAGTTTCTGCAAGTAAAGTATAATACCAACAGACAATGCGCTGAAATAGGTGCCAAATGATGCATACACACAGCAACTGCATGTGACTTCCACTTGCCAGTATATCATTCTACTCCAGCTACCTATACCTGTGTGAATCACCTGTACCTGTACCTATAACCTGTAACCTGTAACCTGTAACCTGTAACCTGTAACTTGTAATCTGTAATCTGCAACCAGTAATCCCGAAGCTGAAGGTACTCGAAGAAGATCCTCCGTGGGGACGCCAAAAGAATGTGAACGGGATGAAAACACACACAACGACTCTATAATCACCCAACACACACTCTTAGGATGATACATACACATGCTATGGGGAACCACTCGGCTTACACAACCCACCTGGCCGAGACAGGGAACACACACCGATGGAGTGAGAGGAGAGAGACTACCCATTTGCCCACTCCACACAGAGAGACACACATACACACACTCCAAAAACTCAGCTCAAAAGAGGATAATTTATGATGTTTATATTCAATTGAGCTTGGGCCAACACCAATGGGGAAAATAGCTCACACAATATGGGTAAAATATGCTAGATACAATCACAAATTGGAGCAGAAACTTCGCTCATAGGAGAAACTTACACAGTCAAAATAGCAAAAAAATAGTGAGTAATTTGGAAAAATAAACAGCACCATCACGTCCGGAACAGCCCAAAACCCCAGTCTACAATGTCAAAGTGCTCAAATCCGACCTCAGATGAGCAGTTTATGGCAAAAACAGGCTCCAAAAATAGCTAAAACTCAGTTGCGACTGATACTCCTCTCCTCTCCACATTTGTTTTGGTCTTATATCAGGTTTTTTAGTTTCCACACTTCCCTTTATCCCTTGGGCGCCTTTGGCCTTTTAGTTGACCTCAAACGGACCCCGAACATGCCAAAAAGTGGCCTCGCATTGCATAGTTGTCACCCTGCTGCATTCATCCACACACCTGGCACTCAACTTTTTCCAATAATGTATCCCGCAATCACGTGAAGTGGCCCCCAAATACAACTGTCATGATGACCTTTTGCATAATTATCACAAGAAAACACCCACGTTGTATCCGTACTTATCCACGTGCAAATATTGACCCCATTCGACCTCTTGACGCCACTAGATGCCATCTGACGCACCCGCTTACCTCATGTCGTCAGCCCGCGGATAGTTTCCTTGAGAAGTTTTACGCACTAGCAACTCCTCATTATTATAGAAAAAACATGCTGGTACTGATGATAGTGAAAATCGATGCACTATGTATATGCTGTCCTACATGTACACATGTGGGCCCCACGCAACCACTTGGCTCTAGAAAATGGGCAATCTTTTGTTCGATGCACCATGTATGTGTGTGTACATATGCACAATCACTTCTTCCAAAAAACTCCTAACAATGCGTCTCTTTGCAGCATGTTCGCGAATTCGGCGAGTTCGATCCATCTATTATAGATCGAGTTGTTGCCAATTATAACCCGTCGGACTCTGATGCTGGCCAACAGGCAGCAATCTTGCAACCCAATAGAGGTGTTCACAGAAGCTTTGGTTAAGCAGCATATGTGAGGCCACAAGATGTAGCCTCTCAAAACTCCGGGGATGATCATGCAGACCACATTCCCAACGAGGCAATGTTTGAGCCCGAGATCAATGAAATGATCGAGACGATCATGGATTCAGAAAGGCTTATCTATGATGATATGAAAAGTGAAGCCGATACACCATTGTATGATGGAGAACGTGTGTCTAGATTGAAGGCGCTCCTGGTTCTTCTCAACATGCAGACAAAGTTTGGATGGAGTGACACTAGCGTCACAACGCTTTTCAGGTGATCCATTACAATATGTTTACTTTAATAAAAAACTCTAGATGTATAATGATTTGATAGATATTTACACAATTGTACCATATTTTTTTTTTTGTGTAGATTGATAAAAGAGCACATACTGCCAGCTTATAATGTCATGCCAGATTCCAGAGCGGAAGCAAGAAAGATCTTACGAAACTTGGGGATGGATTACAATTGGATCCACGCTTTTCCTAACGACTACATTATTTTTAGAGGGGAACACATAGACATGGAGAAGTGTCCAAAATGTGATTCTCAGAGATATCGAGTAATCTCCACGGAACAAAAATTCCACAAAAGGGTTTGCAACATTTTCCTCTGCTTCCTCGCATCAAGCATTTCTTCGAATGTAAGTCCATGGCCGCCCTAGCATCATGGCATGAGGAGAATTAATCTTCGGATGGTGTGCTACGGATTCCTGCAGATTGTTCAGCCTAGAAACATATAGATGAAACATGGTCGGATTTTTCTAGGGAAGCTCGAAATTTGCACCTAGGCCTGGCTATGGATGGCGTAAATCCATTTGGTCAAAGATCAACATCTTACAGTGTATGGCCCATTGTCGTGGTCAACTACAACATTCCCCCATGGTTGACTACGAAGAAGGGGCACCTATGGCTAAGCTTGATTGTGCCGGGGTGGTATAAAGTGAAGAATATGGATGTGTATCTTCATCCACTATTGGAAGAGCTACAACAATTGTGGATTGGCATAGAAGTGGTGGATATGAGCCGACACACAGGTCGACGGAATGCTTTGATCAGAGGCATTTTAATGTGGACCATGCATGAATATCCCGGACTAACAGAATGCTCAGGTGATTTACACTCAAACTAAAACACTGTAAATCTTGGTTTTTCTCAAGCTTATCTATTATCATGTGTATACATGCAGGGTTTCAAACAAGCAGATACAGAGCATGTGTCACATGTGTACCTAGACTGAATGCACGTCGGGCGCCCTCATTGAAGAAGCAAATCTATGAAGGTCATCAAGCGTATCTTCCAGAGAATCATGTGTTACGCGACAGCTTTTTGGGAAGAGAGCCACCGAGGATGTCTGCACAAGCATGGTAGAGAAAAAGGAGACGTGTGATGACGGTTTGTCCCCAGGGATGAAGAGACTCCCTCTATGTTATGAGTTACCATATTGGCCCTGACTCATGATCAATCACTTGCTCGATCCAATGCACATATTCAAGAACGTGGGTAATCTGCTATGGAAAGATACTTTGGGAGCCAGGGTTGACCTTAGAAATGTGGATGTATGGAGAAATCTTGGCCGCAGACAGCATCCGATGGAACGATAAAACTTCCTAAAGCGCCATGGATTTTCACAGGATCCCAAGAACACAAAGTAAAAGAGACCATTCGATCTGTGCAGACCCCCACTGGCGTAATGCACTTGCATCCGAACATGTTTTACTAAAGAAGGAAATCTTACCGGTTTGAAGTCACACGACTGGCATAAAATGTCAAGTATGCTTGAAGTGGAATATATCATAGTGGGAATTGTGTAACAAATTCATGTGTGGACTTTAATATCATTGCTGCATATTTTGCAGTTTATTTTACCGGTGGCCATTGAGGGATGTTTGTCTCTTGACGCCCGTAACACAATCTACAAAATTGCGAAGTTGGTGCAATGGATCTCACAAAAGGAGATCAACGTAGACTCCATACCATTCACCAAACTAAACACTGTGAAGGTTGTGTGAATGTTTGAGAAACACTTTCCTACTACCATGCTAGCCATTTAGGTGCATCTTCTTGTTTGCATAGTTGATGAGGTGGAAATAGATGGCACAGTACATTCCAGATGGATGTTCTTTTTAGAACGTTTCATGAAAACGGTCAAGGGATATGTACGTCAGAAGGCACGTCCGGAGGGTAGCATGGCAGAAGGTTGGCTGGTATCAGAGTCCCTAGTTTACATTGAAGAGTGGCTAGATGGATTTGATAAAACCCGGGACACGCTATGGCGAACCATAGATGATGAGCGCATTTCTGGGATTGTCATGTGCAATCTCGGTGTTGAGAAGAAGATGATGGAAGATCTAGAGGCTAAAGTCAACCGATTTTTCATGCTTCACAATCCAGTGATGCAAAAGTGGATTTCACAATATGAGGATGCAAAGCAAGAGCGACAAAGGGCACTAATCTAGTGGAGATAGGGAAGACGACCACTGATGCACTATCCGGTGGGTCTGGAGAGCCTACCAACATTCATGAGCTTAAGATGGTTGCACAACCAATTGAAAAGCGCACAACAGTGCAGTGAAGAAGTGACAGAGGAGGAGTGGGAGTACTCTCGGGTTTGCACGACCAAGGTAAGTTTGCAATGTACGACTAGTGACTTTCTAGATGTTTGAATGACCACTCATAATCTCTGTTGGTTGTAGTATAAGTCATACACACTAGCATGGTGTAAAGGTCAACATTTTAGGGTGGAACGGATCGACAAAAAGCGTTTTACTTAAGATTGTGAAATCATGGCAAAATTTGAACAGTCTAGTCGATGATGGTCCTCTGATGCAGACCCTGTGGTGGCGGAACTCACTTACTTCGGCACGCTACAAGAAATTTTGAGGATCGATTATAGAGGATTTTTTTTGACTTGGTTGACATGCAATGGTTCAAGATAATCATGAAGGGTTGCAACGCTACTGTGCCTAGAGGAGACTCTGGTTTTCTTGAGGTGGATTCAACTAAGAAATGGAATGACCTAAGAGAAACTTTCGTACTACCCGAGCATTGTGAACAAGTAAGTATGTAAATAGTTAACATCCAATTTTAGAAGTTATGTGCTTGGAAGCTCTCATGTAAGTTATGTGGCTCTGGCAGGTGATATTTCATCCTACAAAGTCTGCATCAAACTAGTGGTACATCATAGAGGTAGCCCCTCGTAGTGTATGGACGTATGAAGGCTACCATGTGCCAATCACAGCGGCATCAATGGAGGAGATCAGAGAAGATGCTCAATTAGAAGCTGCTGAGGTGGTGCCAGATGAGCATTAAGCTGCTACTCTCTATGGAGTGCATACAGAGGATCTACAAAATGAAATGAAGGACATCTGTCTAAACGGAGAGCTCTATATAGATATAGGAAGTTATGCTAAGCTTTGCGAGGATGAGAGAGAGACCTCTTAAAGCCATAAATATTGTATTTGAACAATTTTGCTCCATTTTATAATATATATTGTATTCACGTGGCTTTTTTTCCATTCCTGTCTATATGCATCATTGCGTCATTGTATTTAATGTTCTTTGCATCCACTGCAGGTACGTATGCTCTAGGTATCTTCACACAAGAAGGGACGACGAGCACTGCGCTCTGAGTGCAATGGAGACTAAACCTGCAATCACGAAGGTCTGCTCATAGATGCTGCTCGTGCCACCGCTAGATCTAGTTGATCGGGTGAAAGAGACGCTAAGAAGCACTACTACTGCTTCTTAGCATCTCTTTCATCCAATCAACTAGATTTAGTGGTGGGGCAAGCAGCATCTATGAGCAGACTTTCACGATTGCAGCTTCAGTCTCCATCGCACTCGAAGCACAGTGCTTTTACAAATTCACAAAAATTCAACAAAATCTCTCTACACAAGAATCCCTCCCCCTTTATGAGTCCTCTCTCTCTCTCTCTCTCTCTCTCTCTCTCTCTCTCTCTACTTGTCAATGTTTTCTTCTCCATTCATTCAATATTAAGATTAAATGTTCGTGTGTTTAATGCAGGTATGGATGATGATGAGTTTCTATCTTCTTTGTCACCCCAGCAAAGGTAGTGGTACATGGATCGTCATCGCTCTGGAGCACCATCACGCGTTCCTACTCCTTTAGAGTCTCCCTCTGTTTCGGAGCATTCAGCGTGCTCCGAAGCTTCGGTGCCGACGAGATGATCTTCACACTCGTATAGGCTATGACGCTCTAGTGGTGGCAACAGTGGATGTTCTGGGGATGCCTCCGCCGATGCCTCAACATCGCCTCGTATTCGACGAGGCTCTTTACCCTCCCCTTCTTTGCCCGCCCCCACACTAGCCATGGCATCGCCATCTACACCAGGTTTTGCACGGCTGACGGCCATTCCTAGCAGCTACACACCACTACCTACTCCTCTAGGAGTCACCCCATTCGACACTCCTTGTTTCAGGGCCCAGACTCCAATGGAGACACTTTATGTCCGTACCCCCATCGACACGCCACTAGAGACCCCTGCCGAGACACCCATTTCACACGTTACTCCATCGACCTCAACGGCGGCATCATCTTGGATGATGAAGGCAAGAAGGTGATCTTGTGCATGCGCAGTCTTTGCTCTCAGGTGTTTAGACACTACATACTAAACACCTGGAGTGAAATACCAAGTGATTTAAAAGATAGAGTTATCAGCATGTTGCATGACGAGTTTCTCGTTTCAACATGGGATGACTGCTTCAATGAAGACCTGATGAAGGTTCGAATGCGCGAATACTGCAAGCACAAGCGTTCCAAACTGCAAAAAGCAATAAGGCATGGTTGGAACAGACCAGATTGGCTGGCCAAAGAAGATTGGAGGAATGCGAAGAAAGCAACACACAAGATTCGTGACAAGTGGAAGCAATAAAAGGAGGCAGCCAGAGCGCGAGTAGAGGTAGGGAGCTCTCACCACTTGGGGAGTGGCGGGTGGGTATCATTTGAGACCGATTTTGTAAGTGTTTTAGCATTGCACTTTAGGTTTGATAGTTTAGGGTTGAGGGGTTGTTAAATTCTATCATAATGGATTCTTTGTATGTTTTGATAGTGGTCGATGACAGGACGTGACCCCACATCGTACTAGCGCGAGTACGCAGGCAAGAAGGGCTTACGCCCTGATAGGCATTCTGAGTTCTCGTGGTGGCATGGTTAGTATTAGGGTTTACTCTTTTCTATTTGTTGTATTGTTTTGTAAATTATATGTTTATACTGATAGAAAGCTGTCTTATTGTTTCTTTTTGCAGAATCCAACAGATACGCCGCTTGAACGCGATGAGACGTCTGATTAAACGACGTCAGTCTAGCCGTAGCTAGATAGTATTAGTTTCCTTTTGTCATAGCATATGTATCATGAGATGACGTTTATACGTCTTTTTGTAACTATTGGAAAACCATGTATATTTTTTCAATAATGACAATGGTGTTGTAACTATTCCATTTGCAAAGTTTAACAATCAAGTGATTTTGCCTATGATGTGTACAATTGTCATTGATTTATTTTCATCAATTTACTTTTGTCAGTTTTGTTATTTTGCAAACAATACTATGGATGATGGAGTTAATGGTTATATTGTCTTGTGGGTGACTACTTTGGGTCTATATCTAAGCTTGCACTTTCTTTCAAAGGTGAATTTGGGATTATCTTGGATTCATTTAGGTTTACTCTATTATTGAAACATTGAATATGGTTGATGGGTGGCAGGGCATTCAATGCCCTGCCACCAAATTTATTTTCTCTCGGGCGTCGCTATAAGCGTCGCTATATAAGGCTCTGCAGCGTCGCTATGAACATCGCTATAGGTGGCCTGTAAACGTCGCTATGATCATCACTATAGGCATCGCTATATAGCGACGCCTATAGCAATGCATATAGCAACGATTATAGCAACGCTCATAGCGATGTTCCCGTATCGACGATGTTAGTGACGGTCCTAGCAACGCTGGGGAGTATAAAAACCCAATGTATTTTCGTCGCTAAGAGCGTCACAAGTGTACACAACCTCCTGTAGTGTTACACACAATCACTTGTATTTCTTGAAAAGAGTTCACTTTTCCAATCTGAAATCGAATATCTGGGACACATCGTATCGGGTAAGGGAATACATGTAGACCCCAATGAAACCATTCAGTCATGGCCTAGATCCAAAAACTTGCATGAGCTACGTTCTTTCATCGGTCTTTGTAGATATTACACAAAAATTGTTCGTAACTTTGCTTACAATTCACATTATTTGACTCTCCTGCTGAAGAAAAACACACCTTATGAATGGACTGATTACAAGAAATCTCATTTAAACTTTGACTAATGCACCTGTATTGCAATCGCCTGATTTTGAAAGACTATTCTTTGTGATAGTCACTGATGCTAGTGGAAAAGGTATCGGTGTAGTCCTTATGCAAGATCACCATCCACTTCTTTTGAAAGTTGTAAATTCAAACCTTTTGAAACAAAGTTCAGTACTTATGATAAAGAGTTGACTACTGTGGTACATGCATTAAAAACTTGGAAACACTATGTAATGGGTACTAATTTGATCATTAAAACTAATCAAGGAAGTATCAAATATTTACTTTCTCAACCCTTAATAGATGATAGACATATTAAGCGGCCCGCTTTTATTCAAAGTTTTCAACCTAATATTCAATACCAACCTGGTAAAGAAAACATGGTAGCTGAGTCTTTGAGTAGAATACCCTCACTTAATAATCTATTAACCATTACGGGAACTTCATTTGACACTATGCTTGCCACTTATGCACATGATGATGACTTCAAAACAACATGGTTGCATATGCTTGACAACACTGTGAATACATTTCTCGAATACACTATTCAAGAAAATTTTCTTATTTCAAACAAAAATTGTGTGTGACTAAATCTTTCCGTACATTAATTATTGAAGAATTGCAAAAACCACCCTATGCTAAACATAGAGGGTTTGCTGCAACTTTTCAAAATTTACGTCATGATTTCTATTGGCCAACTATGAGAATAGATGTTAAGCAGTATGTTTCAACTTGCTTGATTTGTCAAAAGATCAAAGCAGCTACTACATGTAAGAAATTTACACCCTCTTTCCACTCCTGAAAGACCTTGGGAACACATTTCAATGGATTTTGTTATTGGTTTCCCACTCACATTGCACAAGCATGACATGATTTGGATTGTTATTGACATTTTTCTAAACAAGGGTATTTCATTCCTTGTAAGAAAACACTCACAGTATGTCAAGCTGTACTTTTGTTTCTTAAGACTATTTTCCCACATCATGGTTTGCCTAAAGTCATTATTTCTGATTGAGATTCAAAATTTTGTAGTGCTTTCTGGACTATTGTATTTGAAAATCTTGGCATTACACTTGACTTCACTTCTGCATGTCATCCTGAATCTAATGGTCAAACCGAAATCACCAATTGCACTATTATTGATTTGTTAAAGGCTTATGTTTCTTCTCAACCTAAGAAATGGAATGATTACCTGCATATTCTACAATTTTCATATAGCAACACCACTCAGACTGCCACAAGTAAACCTCCATTTGAAATTGTATACGGTCACTCTCTTCCTACTCCTGCTATCGTCTTTCTAATGTTGTGCCCGCCGTTGATGATTTCACTACTGAATTTCTGATGTTGATGCAGGTGTGCATTCTGCCATTAAACACTCACAAAAAAATTACACTAAACATGCTAACAAGCACCGCAAGGCACACCAATTTAAAGAAGATGATTATGTTTTACTTCACATTGGAAACGACGAATCAAAAGTGTTGATACCAATGTCTTTGTTAAAATTGCTTCTGATTTTTATGGATCTTTTAAAATTTTAGCTGTCATTAATGATGTTTCTTTTCGTTTAGACCTACCTACACATTGGCACATTCACAATGCATTTCACATTAGTCTTTTATGACCATTAAGAGGACCCCTACCTACACACCACATTTATGAACACATACCTTCACTTGTAGACCAAGAAGCGCAACTCATTCCTGAAAAAATAGTTGATCACGAGACCACCACTACACGCACAATTATGGTTTATAACCGTTACCTTTTGACTTTCAAGGGCCACCCTAGAGAGGATGCCAAATGGATTCCTGAAAAGGTCTTTCGCAACTTACGAGACCTTCTCCGCAATTTTCATCACTCACGGTCCAATTGATTTATCTATTCAGCAACTGAGGAGAGTCGCTATCCCTGGTGGGAGGGATGTTACGAGATTGGCCACCCTCCTATTGTAGTGGTTAGTTGTAATTGGGATAGCTGGCGTAATGGCTAATTATGTGCTGTCTATTTATTTCTCTAATTGAGTTGATGATGATCATTTTGTAGAGTGGAATGCGAGGAGTTGACAAAGAGGCTCATGCAATAACTCTCGGCCATTTTATGCTCGCACAATATGGCTCTGTAAATAATTGTAGTGGGAACTCCCCTTATGGGTCATGCAAGAACTAATGAGCTTCACTCATTTACAAAAGTGAAGTGGTTGTAAAAGAGGGCCCTCAAATTTTGGCACCTTAAACTCACAAATAATATATCAAATACCAACTCCACAAGAGAGGTGCCGTGGAGTTTGGGGCTAGATTTAGGCCTTTCTCTTGTAGATTCTCTTCTCTACTCTCTTATGCTATGCTCTATTTGCTGTGTACTCTCTAATCAAGTCTCCATCCCTTACAATTCCCTTACACACTCTTACAATCTTGTCTATGTCAATTCCATGTTCTCTCTTTGTATGTGTGTCCGTGTCATAGTCTAGGGGTGTGTGTGTGTGTGTTTGGAAATTGGGAAAAGAGGTGGACAGATTGATGGTGATGTTTTGTGAGCATGTGTTGAATAGCTTTTAAGCAACCGGTCTCCCACTTCTTCTCCCAACATCGTGTGTCGAAACAACCAGCCCAATATGAGTATGAAAAAGCACGTATGTCCTGGCTGAAATGATCCCCGCTTGCGATAAAACAAGCCAAGATGTAAAGTGCCACTCAAGTAGCAAAAATCCTATTGACAGCCTACCAATGCTTAGACCCTCGGATATGCATAAATCTGATGACCTATGAGACTGCAAACTAAATACCCGGCCTCGTGTTGCATACATAAATGAGGCATCCAATAGTAGTTTGGTAAAGAGTGACGTCTGTAGGATCACCAACATCATGAAGACTCAATTCCAAACCTGTTTCCATGGGAGTGGCCCAAGTAATGATGCAACATCCCCAAATCTTACATCTTGAAAATAGCATTCAAATCAGCCTTAAATTCAGCAATATGTATCTCATTTGGTCCAGTGATCAACAAATCATCTACATAAAGAACCACAATAAGAAGTACATCACCCTCACGCTTTACATACAATGTTCTTTTTGTTGGACTGTTACGAAAGCCTCGTTTGACCAAATGAGTGTCAACCTTCTCATACCAAGAACGAGGAGATGCTTCAACCCATACAAAGCTTTGTTACATCTGCACAACTTATCCCCTTGTCCCTTCTTGACAAAATTGTGAGGCTGCGTTACACAAACTTCCTCAAATATGTCACCATTCAAGAAAGCAATAACAATGTTTAGTTGATGTACATGCCAACCAAAATGAGCTGCCAATGCACATAGAAAACACACAGTAGTCATATGAAAAGTGGGAGCAAAAGTCTCTTCATAATCTATGGGTGAAAGCATGTTAATGTGCCGCGCTCTTTGTGCTAGTTAACATATGCCAACAAGCACATCTTGTAAGCATAATACATGGATAGGATAGTCATGTTTTTCCAAGTGTGTGGGCCACCATCATGAACTATACAAAGTGTAATACTTGGACTTTAAAAAAATGAATGGTAATATTTTTAAAATCTCTAACTGTTAAGCTCAGTCATTACATTGAGGTAGTGGTGTAGTCATGAAGGATGGAGGGAAGCACAACGCAGGGGCCACAGGTCAGAGAGAGGGAGGAAAGCAATTGTGAGCTGTAAGAAGGTCTGTAGTCAGAGGCCAGCAGTTAGCCCAAGTGGAGGATAGCTCACTACTGAAGCCAGTCACCTCCGATAGCAATCTTGATAGTACTCCACCGAGAAGGAAGTCAAGGGGTAAACGTTCTATTGCTTCTCCTTCAACCTGCAAAAGATTGAATGCTTCTAATTCCCAAGGATCCTCAATGTCAAAGTAGATGCATGTAGGGAAGGGGAATCAGGACTCTCTCTCTCTCTCTCTCTCTCTCTCTCTCTCTCTCTCTCTCTCTCTCTCTCTCTCTCTCTCTCTCTCTCTCTCTCTCTCTCTCTCTCTCTCTCTCTCTTCAATGAGGGGGCCACACTTGGAAGTTGTAAATCAAGAAAAGCATGATACATTTCTCCAGCATGCCCCGACTACTAATCTCTTAGTGACTCCTCTCACCCATGAGAAAATTGTGTTTCTAAGCATATGCTACAATCAACACAGAGGACTATGCATTCAGCTTATATGCTTGTTTTTGCAGTAACCCCTGGCTGCAATCTAGTTGTGGGTTCTCTCACACTAATTAGGTGCTTGTGCATTGCCTTAGGCATTCATTCATGATCAGCAGCAGCAAAGAGAGATATGAGACTCGCCGCATCACAGGTCTCCTCATCCCTCACTAACACTGCTTGATCCACAGACAGCTCATCTTGCCCCACCATCATCAATCTAGCATGATACATTTTAAGACGCAATCTATTTACCCTTGACTTATGTAGAACACCATCCAGGTTAGCCAGCTGATATGTGCCATTTGGAAAACACTCCACTACCTTGAAAGGGCCTTCCCACTTAATTTGAAACTTCTTTTGGAAGGTGTTGTCCAGCTTACTGTTGTAGTGTAAAACCAAGTCATGTTTCTTGATACCCTTACTTTTGACCTTTTCATTTATCTTTGCCAAAGCCTTATCCTGCATCTGCCCATAATGCTCCAATGCGCTCATCATATCCAACTGGACCCCTTGTAACTGCAAGAGCCTCTCTTTGAATGCATCACTAGGCGGCCCAAGAAACTTCTCTAACATCTTGACCGCAGGCAACTCTACCTCCATAGGCAATAGTGCTTCCTTTCCATACACCAAATGAAATGGAGTAAACCCTGTACCTGTCTTCACCGAAGTACGGTAAGCCCATAATGCACTAGGCAATTCCAAATCCCAATTCTTTCCTTGGTGCTCTGTCACTTTAGAAAGAATTTGTACCAACTCACCATTGAATCTTTCATTTAAACCATTACACTGCGGGTAATAAGGAGTGGTATGCTGGTGCCTAATCTTCATCTTTGTGCATAAGTAGTCTAGCAGTTTAGCTCTAAATCTTGGCCCCTTATCTGAAAGTAGCTCTAATGGCACCCCAAACTTGCAACGTATTTCATCATACACAAATTTTGCCACATCCTTTGCAGTTATCTGTTTTACTGCTATAGCCTCTGCCCATCTAGAGAGATAGTCCACTTCCATCAAGATATAGCTTTTGCCCCTGCTTGTGATAGGTAACGGGCCTATTGCATCAATCCCCAACTTTTCAAACACATCAAACGCCATAATGGTTTTTCGTAGCTCTGGCTTCAACACTCTCTTCCCAAATGCTTGAAACCTATTGCAAGACCTACACCAATGGTGAACATCCTTGTGCAAACTAGACCATACATACCCCTCTTGCAAAATCTTATGCAAGGTGATCTTTAGAGCAAAATGGCCACCACATGCGCCTTCATGATTCTCTTCCAACACTCTGTAAAGCTCCTCCCGCCAAGGTACACGTCTCAACACGAGATCAGCCCCTTTCATGTATAAGACATCACCAGTCAATTTGTACCTGTATTCTCTACGCACAAAGCCATACTTCTTAGACTTCTGAATCTCCTTTGGAATGATTCCTGTTAGCAAAAACTCCTCCTCTTGAGCCAAACTTTCCCGGCCATGATAAAGAGGTAAAGTGTTCCTCAACACAAATAGCTCCCCAATCATGCCTTGAGCTGCTTCATGTGCCTCTCCATTTAGAGCACGGTCAATGTGTCTGATGATCCATGCTTCGAACTTTTTTAATAGGCCTTTAATTCTGAAGCACATTTTCTTCAATGAGGTGTTCTTGCTCTTCCACACACCCAGCACTTGCTTCACCACTTACAAGGCATCACCTTTTATGCTCAACCTTCGAACCCCATGCTTCAAACAAATGTGTAATCCGGCTTCCAGAGTAGCATATTCAGCCTCATTGTTACTATGAGCATCCAATTTGAACCCTCTCTTGCATACTAGCTTCCCCTCTGGATCATAAAGTGTTGTACCCCCTGAAGCTGCATCATGGCTCTTTCTGTATGAACCATCAAAGAACAACACATGTGCATTGCTGATCTGTGGAACTTCTTCAACTACCTTTCTCACCACCTCTTCCTTAACAATAAGGGGATTCTCCTTGTAGGTCAACAAATCAGCTAGGGTAGCCCTTGTACTATCTTCCACTAGAAAAGAGAACTCAAACTCTTGCATCTCAATTACCCATTTCTTCACCACATTTGACATGTTAGTGCCATTAATTAACTGTGGCAAAAAGGCATAACTCGTCAAGAAAACAAAAGGTCGTGGTAGCAAGTAATGACGAAATCGTCGACAAGCAAATATTACACTAGCCATCACTAGCTCTACTTCCGAGAACTTTCTCTCCGCTACCAACTTCACTCTGCTTGCACAATATACTGGCCTCATATAATGGCTACCCTTCCCCTTTTGCAATAGCATGGATCCAATGGCATCATACCCTACTGAGGGATTTACATAAAAATCTTTCTCCCAATCAGGAGCCTGCATGGATGACAACCCCCCTAACACCTCTTTCACCTCTTGAAACACTTCTTCACACTTGTCATCCCATTGCAATGGATCATGCTTTGCCACTTGTTGTAATGGATAAAGAATCTGAGAAGACAATGGAATAAACCTTGCCATGTACTTCACTTTGTGGATAAAGGTTGCCAATTGCTTCGTACTCGTAGGAGATGGAAGAAGAATAATAGACTTAGCCTTATCTGGATCAGCCTCAATGCCATTTTCTGACACCATATGGCCCAATAACTTCACCCTTGGCTGTACGAGATGAAATTTCTTTGGATTTAGTTGTCCTCCACATTCATCATATCGAGCCAATACCATCTGCAGCTTCTCATGGTGTTCAGTCCTACTGCTATAAACACAGAAGTCATCCATAAAAGCTTTAACACAACTACCAATGAATGGTTCCAACACCCAATTTGCTCTCTCTTGATAGAAGGAAGGTCCATTTGACAACCCAAATGGAAATACTGTGTAGCAATAACAGTCCCATGGCGTAATAAAAGTGGTCTTTGTGCGGTCTTTAAGAGCCATCTTCAATTGAAAATAGCCTGAAAAACCATCACACACACTGTACCTCTCATAGCCTGCCACTGAATCCAAGATCTGATCGATGAATGGAAGAGGATATGGGTTCTTCTTAGTGGCTGCGTTTAATGGTTTAAAATCTACACAAATTCTCCACTTCCCATCCTTCTTTGGACTAACTACAACTGGACTCACCCATTCTGTGGTCTCCACAGGGACTATGAACGCTGCCTTCAATAACTTTTCCACCTCTTCTCGCAAGGCTTCCATTTGCTCTTGACCCATCCTTCTTAGCCTTTGCCGCACTGGCTTAGCACCTTCTTTCAGCTCTATATGCATCTCTTCTCACTTGAACCCTCTGATCTCTTCATATGAAGTAATGAACAAATCAGGAAAACTAGCCAGCATGTGCAAATATATATCCTTCTCCATAGCTGAGAGGTCTCCACTGATCATTTGTGTCATCAATTCCTACTTCTTTGACAACTCAACCTTGGTTTGCATCAGCCCTTCAATCACTTCATAAGGCCCTTCACTTTCATCTTCAACCTCATTCGCAAATGCAACTAAACCAAACTCTTGGATTTCTTTGTCCATCAAAAGAAATGCAACATCAGCATCCTCATCACTGCTGGTAGTGCTATCACTGTCCTCATCTGTCACCGTGGAAGAGTCTTCATCACTAGACTCATCCTCATCTTCATAAAGCTCCTCTAATTGTTTCCTTGTGTCCATATTATAAAGCTTCTTGGTACCTGTCTTTCCATAGAGGGTAACCGTACCATGTCACCAATCTTGAACAGCTCCCACTGCACGTAACCATGGTCTGCCTAGTATAATAGGATATGCTCCCAACCCTGCTGGCATCACATGAAAATCAACCACTGCCTTTGCATCATATGCCTCCACTTCTAAGCTCTTTACAACACCCAAGCATTTTACTTTTTGATGGTTTGCCAATCTGATCCGGAAACCTGACACCCCAGCCACTGTGAGACCCATCTTCTCAACGCATGAGTGTGTTATGACGCATATTTGGGCTCCGCCATCCACATAACCTTGTCCCAAATTTTTCCTTTTATGCCACACATCTACTATTGGACAAATTTCTGGTAGCTCATCCATTGCCAACACCTTTACTGAACCTCTCTTTGGCTCTTTCTCCATTGGGTTAACCATCCTCTTCCACTGTCGCTTTAGCTTAGGCACCATCTCTATAAGCTGCCCAAAAGTAACATCTGCCTTCCTGCTCGTCAGATCCTCCTTCAAGTCATAGCTTAATTGCCCATCCCCTAGTGGAAAATCTGAAACATGAAACTTTCGACGAGCTCTCCTTTTCCTCTTGGCCTTGACATCCTTGCCTTCATGGCTCTTTCCTTTCTTCTTACTAGGACCTGGGGCACTTCTTCCTTCCTTATCCTCTGTGGTCCTCTTCCCAATAGGCATCACTAATGTATCCTCTAGCTTTGATGCCTTCTCCAAGGTGACTACACTTAGTACTTTTGTCTTTCCCTTTTCCTCTTGGGCTAATCCATTGGTTCCTTCATCTCCCTTAATTTCGATGCCATAATCATTTGACCTAGTTAACACCTGTCGTGGCAATGGATACATGTCTGCCCCCCATCCTTGGTGGCTTATCACATTGCGGGCTGATGTGACCCAACTCTCCACAATTATAACATGTGGGCGTCTGCCTCCAAAACCTACCATTGCTTTGTCCAACACCATTCCTAGGCCTTTCTTCACCTCCTGGCTGATTTGCAAACCTCCCTCGACCTCGATTATTTCCCTCTTGACCTAGCATGTTTAGGCTGAGATTCTTCATCAAATCTACCACTTGCCTCATGTCTTGCCTTAGGCCATCATCTTGCACTGCTGTAGTGACCACTGCTGGCATAACCTGAGTAGTAACAGGAACCACTGGTTCATGATGAACCCCTGACATACGACCTTGTAAAGAGTCCATAGGCTGAAATTCAGACCTCATGGGCAAAGACTCTACCCCTGACTGGCTCATTTTCCTCAGCTTCCACTCTTTGTTCCTTGCTACTCTAGTGCATCTTCATATGTCCTAGGATTCTTTAGCTCCACTCTCCAACGTATATTCTCCCATAGACCAGCCAAGAACCTGTCCTTCTTCATCATGTCAGGCGGGGGTACTTGTGGTGCTAAGGGCTTGCACATTCGCTCCCATGCCAATGAAAACTTACGTATGTACACATCTACTGGCTCACCTTCCTTTTGCACCAAAGCCTGTACTTCTTGCCACACTTTGTCAGGATCTTCTATCTTCACAAACTCCACTTCCAACCCATGTCGTAGATTGTCCCAACTCAACCTTACAAGTGGATCAGCCACACGCAACTCCTCTTCAAATGCTTTAGACCAAACTCGTGCATCACTCTTCAAACAAACTTGGAGAAGACGTAACATTTGCGCAGGGTCATGAATCTGGTTGCTAATGCAGGCAACCTCCATCTTTTCCAAAAAATCTTCCACATCTTCATCACTTCTTCCATGAAACTCCGGATAAGAGAAAGCCATGGCTATCCAAGTTACAATGCTTTGAGAACCCCTTTGAACACACGTGCAAGAACCCAAAACTTTTGACTACCCAATCCCCAGAAACTTCAATGGAGCTCAACTTTAGATAAGGACAAACACATGCACATCAAATGAGTTTTCATAGTTGATCATCGGAATTACAACAGGCAAAGGACATTCCAAGATCTCTCGTAATCTTCTTGGCCCGAACATAAAGACTATGCGTTGCTGGAAAAAAATCTTCCTAGACACATGAACATTTATCTGGATTCTTTGAGTTAAATGAAATGGAGTGAATTGAGGGCCATTTTGATCATTCATTAAAGCCAACCATGAAGCTCCCAAGAAGGCACATCTGACTTAACCTCTGATTTTGCCAAAATTTCAGCAGCATAACAGCATAAATGGCTCAAAAGACCAAAAAACCAGCCATCATAACTTGGAAAAATTTTGGCAGAGTTTCCCCAGAAATAGAGCAGTAGGAACCCAAAATATAGACTGTATATGTATGCATAAACTGTCAACAATAGAACCCGAGCATCAAGTAGGACTCACTAGTACATAGCCTATGGAGAGGTCACAAAAAGGGTGCTCCAGCTACCTGTATCATCGAAAGGATCTCTACATTTGAGAATCCCCCAGATCAATAAAAACCTCACGCTATCGACCCTCACACGAATGCTAATGAAAATCGCGTATAGTCAAGTCTCAGAAATGACTATCTTCCAAACTAAGTCTCAGAAATGGCTGGGACTGCCAAATACAACCAAGTATGGCTCCGCAAATGCGTACAATGGCAGTTTCCACAAGTAACGTACAATCCAGCAGACAATGCGCTCAAATAGGCGCCAAGTGATGCATACCCACAACAACTGCAAGTGACATCACTACTAGTATATCACTGTACTCCAGCTACCTGTACCTGTGTGAATCACTTGTACCTGTACCTGTCTTTGTAACCTGTAACCTGTAATCCCGAATCTCGAAGCTTGAAGCTCGAAGCAGAAGGTACTCGAAGAAGATCCTCCGTGGGGGCACCAAAAGAATGTGAGCGGGATGAAACCACACACAGCACCTCTATAATGACCTGACATACACTCTTGGAATGATACACACACACACACTATGGGGCACCACTCGGCTTACACAACACACCTGGCCGAGACAGGGAACACACCTCTGGAGTGAGAGGAGAGAGACTATCCACTTGCCCACTCCACACAGACACACACACACACACACACACACACACACACACCCAAAAAACTCAGCTCAAAAGAGGAGAATTTCTGATGTTTAGATACAATTGAGCTTCGGCCAACACCAATGGGGCAAATCGCTCACACAATATTGAAGAAATACACCAGATACAACCACAAAGTTAAGGAGAGGCTTCACTCACCGGAGAAGATTACACAGAAAAATAGCAGAAAAAGAGTGAGGAATTTGGCAAAATGGACAGCGCCATCGCGTTCGGAACGGCCCAAAACCCCAGTCTACAATGTCAAAGAGCTCAAATCCGACATCAGATGAGCAGTTTACGGCCAAAACAGGCTCCAAAAAACCCCAAAAACACACCTGCGGCTGTTCCTCCTCCATCCTCCACGTTTTTTCTGGTATTCTCTCTGTTTTTTCTGTTCCCACACTTAGCTTTATCACTTGGGCACCCTTGGCCTTTTAGATGACCTCAAACGGACACCGAACAGGCAAAAAACTGACCTCGTAGTGCATAGTTGTCACCTTTTTGCATCATCCGCACACCTGGCACTCGGTTTTTCCAAATAATGCATCCCACAACCACGTGAAGTGGCCCCAAAAAGTGGTCCTCATGATGAACTTTCTGCATAAGTATCACAAGAAAACACCCACGTCGTGTCCATACTTCTCCGCGTGCAAGTATTGACCCCGTTCGACCTCCTGACGCCACTCGATGCCATCTGACGCACCTGCTTACCTCATGTCGTCAGCCCGCGGATAGCTTCCTCGAGAAGTTTTACGCGCTACCAACTCCTCCTCATTGTAGAAAAAACACAGTGGTACTGGTAATAGTGAAAATCAATGCACTATGTACACCCTGTCCTACCTGTACACAAGTGGGCCCCACGTAACCACCTGGCTCTGAAAAATGGGCAATTCTTTATTTGATGCACCATGCGTGTATATGTACATATGCGCAATCCCTTGCTGCAAAAAACTCCTGACAGCGCTAAACCACGATCTTATCCAGAATAGGAGGCTCTCTGCAATTTTATAACATTATGAGGGAAATTTGTAAATTGCCTTTCCAATGTTTGTAACCATTCCTACATTCACTTCAGATAGTAATGATCAGATCCTATACTATTATTTTTTTGAAGACAATAATATGTGTACTGTTGGTGTCTTGTAAACATTGAATTTGTATACATTCTCATTGGAAATGAGCAAAGATATGCCATTTAGCATAATGTTTATGCTATTTAGCAGACTGTTTATGCTAACACAACCAAAATAGTATGCTAATTAGCATACTCACAGTAGCTAATTAGAATACATTATAATTAGTATATTGAGCGTTTTTGTTTGTGCTAACTTCCACTCACAACATAGCATAGTATGCTAATTAGCATATATAGTATATAGGAAGCTACCATGTTTTCTCCTTGAAACCAGCAATGGTATGATAATCAACATACTATCTATGCCAACTGGCATAAACAACATGCTAATTAGCATGCATGGTATGCTAATTAAAATTTTTTCAATTAGCATACTATGGATTTTTGTTTTGCTAACTTCCACTCATAGCATAGTATGCTACTTAGCATACACAATATATAGAAAGTTGCCATCCCTTCTTGAAACCAGCATACAATATGCTAATTAGCATACATGATATGCTCATTGGCATACACAGTATACAGATAGTTGTTATGTCTTCTCCTTAAAACTAGCAAAGGTATGCTAGTAAGCATACTGTCTATGCCTATTGGCATAGACAGTATGCTAATTAGCATACGTTCAATTGGCATACTGTACTTTTTTGTGCTAACTTCCACTCAGTATAGTATGCTACACAAAGGTGCCATCCCTTCTCCTTGAAACTAATGAACCTATGCTAATTAGCATACTGTTTATGCCAGTTAACTATGCTAATTAGCATACCCACAGAATGCGAATTGGCATAAACAGTATGCTAATTAGCATACATAGGATGCAGAGACCTATCATCTCTTCTCCTTGAAACCAACAAAGATATTCTTATTAGCATATTGTTTATGCCAATTGGCAAAAACAATATTTTTATTAGCATACATAGTATGATAATTAGCATACATTCAATCTGCATACTGTGCATTTTTGTTTGTGCTAACTTTCACTCACAGCATAGTATGCTAATTAGAATACACAGTACACGGAAAGCTGCCATCTCTTCTCCTTGAAACCAGCAAAGGTATGCTAGTAGCATACACAATATACAAAAAGTTGCCATCTCTTCTTCCCTAAACGAGCAAGGGTATGCCAATTGGAATAAAGAGTATGCCAATTAGCATTCCACTCACAACATAGTATACTAATTAGCATACACAGTATATAGAAAGCTACCATCTCTTCTCCTTGAAAACCAGCAAAGTTATGCTAATTAGCATACTTCTTATGCTAACTAGCATATATAAGTTTATGCTAATAATCAACATAAATAGTATGCTAAGTAGCATTAGCATACACAATATACAGGAAGATGCCATCACTTATCCTTGAAAACCAGCAAAAGGTATGCTAATTAGAACATTTTTTATGCTAACTAGCATTAATAGTATGATAATTAGCATACCATTTATGCTAACTAGCATACCCACACAACACAATTAGCATACCTTCTTATTATCATACTGTGAGAGCCACTGGCCTTCTTTGTAGACATCTTTGTGCCTTCTTTTACAGTTTCCATTTATATTTGTGGGCTACCTGTCCAAACCATATGGAGTCCTATTGTGAAAGCCACTGGCCTTCTTTGTAGACATCTTTTTAAACCCTGATGCCTTTCTTATAAGTTGGGTGTTCCTTCTTTTATAGTTTCCATTTATATTTGTGGGCTACCTACCCAAACCATATGGAGTCCTACTATTAAAAGCATAAATTGTAAGAGACCAAAGGAGGTGAACTTTGAGCTTGTTTGATCACCTATCTAGAGTTCTACATTTTCTTGATGATCTTAGATCATCTATGTTTAATGAGACAGGTTGTAAAAATGTTAAACTGAGACCTCTCTATGATAGACACCAAAGCCATGTATGCACAAAGCACATAAGAGACACAAGAGACAAAACATACCCAAGTTTTTGATAAAACTGCATTATCTTCGACCAAGAAGTATATTGAAGATGCAATGATTACAACTTAAAAGCTGAAGGGCATGCTATTATAGATTTCTTCATAGCTTTCTAGGTTGATTGTGTACACCTACCGTATCCTTGGGATGTGCTCCACTGGTATTTTGATACATCGTACCATATGTGAAAGTACGTGGACGATGGGCTGCTTGTGGTCTAGCTTGAAGGTGTATGCATCCAATTCTTGTAATACAGACCTTGCAATACATATGAGCCTCTATCAATTGCATTGCCCCACTCATTGAGGTACCCCTTCTCCACCTTCTCCTTTGCTGCAACACACTCAACCAGGTAGAAATCCACATCCTCGATGTTGGTCGAAGCATATGGATTTATAGCAAATGTGTCGCCACCACATAGAGCGCTACTCAAAACATCATGATGACCTTCGTATGTGAAGTCATCATAGGTGGCTCTTCATCTTCTAAATCTGACATAGCCTCATTAGGTAATGGCAGTAGAGTATGATAATCCCAAGGCTGCACGTGAGCTTTATTGATGCATCCATTCCATCTTCAGTGCATGCATGCATCACAGAAGCATGCCAAGGCTCTTGTTGCAAGGGTAGTTGGATCCTTAGGGTTGTGGCCACAAAAAGCATGCAGAGAGAAAGTTTTTTCCACAGTGGCACAATTCCACTTCACCTCCCTGTTCACTTCCCCCTCTTTAACCTCCCAGAACACACAGACACATTTCCTTTCTTTTGAAGGGTAGTGTGAAGGTGCTCCCTGCGACAGGTTGGCTTGGCAATAAGCAACCACATCAGCTGTACCCCGCAAAAGAGATCCATTAGGTTTTAGTTGTTCATGGGTCAAGGTTCTTTTCACAACTGCTCCTGCACCATCATGCTCTCCATTGCTGTGCCCTAATCCAAAGAAGAACCAGCTCATCCCCATCTCTTTGAGTCCACCATATCTTGCAACGAAGTAAAAAGTCCTGGTTCCCTTGAACTGTGAGGCTGCACCATCAGATCACACCCAATGTTGCTTAGGAGTGACACCCTCTTGTTGTAACCAGTCACAATGTAGCATGAAGTAGTGTTGCACAAACACTGTTTCATGCACCTTGTCATCTGATATGAAGAAGTGGATGGTTTTGACTACCTCCCCTGCCCTGTGGTAGTATGTTATGTGTAGAAAAATGGTTATTTGACTAGAGTGCCAATGCATTGACTGAATCTCACTTTGTTCCTTGAAGGAATAATTCTCTACAAAATCAACAACTGACACGACAACATCGTCCAAAAACCAAAGAAGGCAATCCTTGAATTGTTGTCCTTCCCATTGAGCCACATAGTTATGAGTGATAAAGAGCTCCAACTTGGTCTTAAAGAGTTGAAGAAACTACGAGCACTACATTTCTTTGTGCAAAAGATCTTTTCTTTTGTCACTATTTCCATGCTTGTCTTGAGCTTGTACATATGCAAATGCTTTCACATTAATACTATTACCTGGATCTGTTGTCTCCAAGAAGCATAATTCCAACCTATTCACTCCACATGTCAAACACTCTCCCATCAAGCATTCCCTTCTATGGAAAACTGCATCTGCAGGCTTTGGATAGAGAACAGACTCCCACATATGTGTGACACCTTTTGAACGTGTGATGTGAAGCCAAGCAACCCTTGCTAATGTTCTCACCTGGGGCACAAATACTGCATATACAATCACAACCTACTCTATGCAGGCTCAAAGCACAAGAGCGCATGTGGTTTAGTGTGTCCTTCAAAAAAGACATTTGCACATGGTATTCGCAATAGCATGTGTATCTATCCTTCAGTCGCCTACAAAATAATGGCTTCAACATCTCAAACATTCTCATGCCAATCTACGAAAGAACTCAACCTGCAACATCCAAATGATGATCAAGATTCAGATTGCTAACTAGGACATCCAACAATTTCATGAAAACAAGTCATAGTGACAATCAACATCCTAATGTGCATGCAACAGTGTATGTTAACTAGCATAAAGAGTGTCAGCTAGCATATATCTTGTTTTTACCAGGTAACTCTATATGCTAGAGCACAAGGCATGCTAACTAGCACACACCATATGCTAACTAGCATACTCATTAAGACACCCATCATGCTGTTGAGCATACTAGGTGTTAACTAGCAAAACTTATGTTAATTAGCATAAATCTTGAGCTGACTAGCTAACTCTGTATGCTAGGTAGAACACAAGGCATGCTAACTTGCATACTCCATATGCTAACTAGTATACCCAGCCCAACTGCTAGTTCTAACTAGCATAAACCTTGTCTTAAATAGCATACCCATCATGCTAATGAGCATACTAGTTGCTAACTAGCATAAGTGATGTTCACTTGCATACTTTTTGTGTTGACCAACTAACTCTATATGCTATTTAGAACTCAAGGCCTGGTAACTAGCATACTCCATATGCTACCTAGAAAACTCCATGTGCTAACTAGCATATTCTCTTTTTGCTAGACAACGTACTTATCATGCAATTGAGCATACTAGGTATGTAACTAGCATACTAGGTATGTTAACTAGCATACCAGGTATGTTAATTAGCATACATATTGTGTTAAACAACTAGCTCTGTATGCTATTTAGGACCCAAGGCATGCTAACTAGCATACTCCATATGCTAACTATCATACTCACTATGCTAACTAATATATGCACTAGGACACCCATCATGCTCTTGAGCCTACTAGGTGCTAACTAGCATAAATGATGTTAATTAGCATACATCTTGTGCTGACTATCTAACTTTATATGCTAGGTAGAACACAAGGCATGCTAACTAGCATACTCCATATGCCAATCAACATACTCCATATGCTAACTAACATACCCAGCCCAACTGCTAGTTCTAACTAGCATAACCCTTGTCTTAAATAGCATACCCATCATGCTAGTGAGCATACTAGGTGTTAACTAACATAAGTGGTCTTAACTTGCATACCTTTTGTGTTGACCAACTAACTCTGTATGCTATTTAGAACTGAAGGCCTGCTAACTAGCATACTCCGTATGCTACCTAGAAGACTCTCCATATGCTAACTAGCATAATCACTTTCTATTAGTCAACGTACTTATCCTGCAATTCACCATACTAGGTATGTAACTAGCATACTAGGTATGCTAATTAGCATACATATTGCGTTAACCAAATAGGTGTGTATGCTATTTAGAACCCAAGACATGCTAACTAGCATACTCCATATGCTAACTAGCATAGTCAATATGCTAACCAACACAGTCCATATGCTAACTAACAAAAATCTACAGATCACTATGCTATTGATTAGCATATACAAGCTACTAAACACTAGATATGCAATGCATAAAATGCATAAGTTATGGTACAAGTATTTGATTGATCACCTGAGGCTCGTCTAGGAGGTGCATTGGGTGTTCTATGTACCTTTTCCTCCCCATCCTCTTTCGACAAACATCCTTCTTGTTCAGTGAAACACGAGTCTCCACTTTCCAAAATGTGTAGACCAATTCCTTAATTTCATCTATGATGGGGCTATGACGGTGTTGCTTGTGACATGCAACCAATGAAAAAAATCGACCATCAACATTAGGATTCGCCTGTCGTGATCTCGCCTTGTCCAAGGTGCGGCGATTGACATTTAAGACCCTGTCAATTTTTGCAATATGCATGTTTTCCTTTGAATTCAACATCATCTGCAATGCTGCATTCTTCAAAAACAACTCCTCATTGGAACCTGGCTGCTTGATAGTAGCTAGTGTGCTACGAACATTGGAGACAATTGCGGTCTGTACAGCAGCCTCCTCCTCAAAAGACTCATCATAAATGCCCGAACATGTGGATGTTGAGCAACAAGATTCCAGATTCCCACTTTGATTCTGTACTAAAACCTTCATTCCTACTCTTGAAATCTCTCACAATCTCGGACAAGATTTTCTTTTTCTCCTCATCGTTGAGGGTATGATGTTGTCACTTAGATTTCATTTGTTTCTGCTTCCATTGTCTCCTCTTTCATACTCTCTCATATTCCTTGATTACAGAAAGAGCTGGATCTTGGGAGTTGTAATTCATTGCCTGTACTGGCTCTCTTCTGCTTTTTCCTGAGAACTGTGGATGTGCATAATATGTTACTTATTTAAAATCACTTAAATGTATAGCTCTCAACACTTACACACATACTATGAACAAATGCCCTCAAAAAACTATAGAGGTGACCAACAAAACCAATGACTTCATTTTGAGTGGGTGGGCTACACATAAGATATGCTTACCATCACATTACAGTACAACTCCATTTCCAAAATTGGAGCTAGTGGTAATAATGTTCGCTGTTGGTTCTCCATTTCTGTGGGTCTGTGTTAGAACAAGAGAAAGAGCTCAGCTTTGACAACTAATCTCTCAGGCAGGATTCCCGACGCAAGGAACGAACGAATGAAGAGAGAGAGAGAGAGAGAGAGAGAGAGAGAGAGAGAGAGAGAGAGAGAGAGAGAGAGAGAGAGAGAGAGAGAGAGAGAGAGAGAGAGTCCCCACCTCGTCTTCATAACTGAAAACAGAAGCACATGAGGAGGGCAAATAATTTTTGTATGGAACATTTGAAATTCAAAGGACTTGCCCATCCGTTTTCAGTATATGCTAACAAGCACAAGTAACTAGCACTATCCAGGACAACATATTCAGTGACACGTGAACATGCTTCTACCCCTATGACTGTTTGTTGTGCATACCCCTTTGCAACAAGGCGAGCCTTATAGCCATCAATCTCACCATTCGGCTTGATTTTTAACTAACCCACTTCGTACCAATGGCCTTTTTGGCAGGAGGCAAATCACATAAATTTCATGTGTCATTTTCTATAAGTGCATCATATTCCGATTGCATGGCAGCCATCCAAATTTTTGAATTCTGTGCTTCATCAAAAGACAGAATTTCCTCAACATCATGTAATCTAGGCACAGCCAAAGCATAAGAATCTCATGCATAAGATGCATGGCAATTGTCATAATAATCAATATCTAATGCTCCTAAATGATTTTCTCATGTTAAACTGATCATTTAATATGGGGAAGTTCTAGGGGAGAAAAAGCTAGAATATTGGTTAAGCTAGCAGACCGGCCACAATAGGGATCCAAAGGGGGGGCCATCTGCAAAACAGCCATGTGCAGCAATGGGCTAAAAAGACCCTAAGGTTCAGCCCATTAAGACTTTCAAAATGCTAAGGTTCCAAAATTCAAAGGTTGTGTCCAAAGGTCAACCTTAAGGGAATTGGATGCTTTGTGTGTGACCAAAAAAGTCTTTGTACATCCCTACATAGGAGGGGGTGAGCCTAGCATGTAGGGGATGAGAGAGAAAGCCACACACACACACACACACACAAGCTCCTTTTACACAAAGGGAATGAGGGACACATGTCAGCTCTCTAGCCTAGATGCCCACAAGGTGTAACCAATTCCTATTGGATGGCCTTGGAGGTGGACCAATGAGAATTAGGCTAGAGTAAATCTAGTTTAATTAATTTAAAAACACTTAATAAAAGAACCAATGAGAATTAAGTCCTCTAGAAGACTATTGGACAGTCTCCCAAGGGGTCCAATGAGCATTCATGAGCCCAATGGCTTGCCTGATTCCTATTGGCCAGGAGGCAAAGGGGTCCAATGAGAGTTTAGTTAAATTATTAAATTACCTTAAGCTCTCACAAAAGGGGAAAGGGGGACACGTGTCAGAAGGCTATCACTTATGCTGCTTAATTGTCATTGGCTAGCTCTAGGGAGGTCCAATGGGAGGACAGCAAGAGCAAATAGCAAGGGGGCTCACCCAAGAGAGAGAAGGGGATGATTTTTGCAAGGCATTATCACACACACACTCACACAATCTCATGTGTGAAGAAAGAGAAGACTATCTCTTCCCAAGCTTTAATGGAGAGCTCATCACCTACTCCAAGCTTGTGAGATAGAAGCCTACATCGACATATTCTTGGCATGTGGATGCAAATCCAACCAAGATCCAAGCTTCAATGCTTGCTCATATCCTCTACCAAGCTAATTACTAAGCTAAGCTATGCTAATATGAGTGATTATGTGAGGAGATGTACATCTTTATCGTAAGATACTCCTTCCTCCTCTCAATCTACTCTCATACCCTACTAGCTCTCACCATCTTCAAAGGTGTGTGAGGTCTTGGGTTTGAGACCGGGGATAATGTATGTTGTGTTTGCTAAGTGTTTTTCTTAGTGCATGAAGCTTTCATCTTCATTGCACTAGCTAGTCTTGAAGGAACACAAAGAATTGTATTGTACAATGTCTCTCTTGATGGGAGAAACCATAATACAAAGCCTTTTGGAGGGGGGACCGGCTCCATGCAAGGCTCCATGCAAATCCGCTCCTCAACTGTTGTCAATAGCTTAATTTCTCTCTTTTGAAAGTATTGTTCATGCTATCTAACTAGGTGTTATGCTTTTTTTTGCTCTCTCCACCCAAGCACACTTGTAATTCTCATTAGGAATCTATTCTAATGAAATGCCCACTATGTTCATGCTAATTTCCGATACACACAAGTTTTTAGGCCATTAAATGTTACGTTGGTATCAGAGCACAAGGTTTCTCTTTTCTTGCTCAAGAAGGGAGGTACTCAACCTAGCTATAAATGGTTGGTATTATTAATTGCCTGTGAGTAAGTAGAATAGGGATTTTTCAGCCTGGCAGTGGGCCTGCCTTCGTGCAGTTAACGGGGCATCACCGTCAAGAGCTATGGTCTTAATAGTGGAGTCCTACGGGGCTTGCCTACGGCTTAACCACTATTGAGCTATTAGAAGCTTGACAGGAGCCTGTGTTGTTGACAAGAGCCGGTGTTGTTTTGGTGTAGAAAGACCCTCTCTTCTATTCCTTGCAATTAATGGTATTCGAGCTGCGGGTACAGTAGCTTGAGTGCTTTTTCTAAAGGGGTAAAGAGGAGTAGCAACTAGGGCTTGAAGTGCCAAAGTACACCTAAAAGTTGTTAGAATAGCTGACAATAGTAAAGAGAGTGAAATTAATGTTGAAAACTTTGATTTTGCTAATGAGCAAGCTACTAATGATGCTCCGATGCTCGGATCCATCAGAGTTAGAGGTAATAAAAGGATGGCCTAAACCAAGAAATCTTCATGAACTAAGAAGCTTTATAGGTATGTGTGCATACTATAGATGCTTCATAGAAAAGTTCTCACAAATTGCAGGACCATTACATGACCTAACAAAGAAAAGCGTTAGGTATACATGGTCTGCTAAGGAGAACAATGCTTTCGAAAATCTTATCTCTCAACCTGTTCTTACACTACCGGATCTCTCAAAACCATTTGAGGTCCAATGTGATGCTTGTGGTGATTGCCTTGGAGCTGTTTTTCTCGAAGAAGGGCACGCCATAGGCTATGAGAGTCGAAGGCTCGACCCTATTGAGCAAGATCTAGGCATATATGAAAAGGAAATCCTTGTAGTTCTACATGCCTTAGACTCATGGAAGCACTATTTATTGGGGACTCCTTTCATTCTGCGAACGGATCACCAAAGTCTTAAGTACTTCATGATGCAGACCAAGCTCTCAGACAAACAAATGAGGTGGGAAAATTTCCTTTCGCAATTTCATTTTCATATTGCTCACATTGTTGGCAAGAATAATCAAGTAGCTGATGCACTCTCAAGATGACCGAGAGTGAATGCGGTTTCCATAGCCACTCACAATGATCTATCTTCAATGATAGATGAGTACGCTATTGATCCCGATTTTAGAGATGTGATTTCAACCCTTGCATTAGGGAAGAAAGAAGAACCATTTACTTTACAAGATGGTTATCTTCTCTACGGCAATAGACTATGCGTTACTAACTCACTACGTGAGAAAGTAATGTATGAATCTCATGCTCCACCTTATGCGGGGCATAGAGGGATTCAGTTTACCTTAAAGGGAATTGAAACATATTTCTATTGGCCTACCATGAAAGTAAACATACAAGAGTATGTTTCTAAATGTGTGGTATGCCAAAAGACAAAATTTGATAGAGGGAAGCAACCTCGATTGCTTCAACCCTTGCCAATCCCTAATTCACCATGGGAGAGCATATCCATGGATTTTATCTTTCGATTACCTAAGTCTATCCATGGGAATATGGACGATAGTAAACAAGTTCAGTAAACAAACTTATTTTATACCTGTCAAAAAGACTATCAAAGCCCATCAAATGGCAACCCTCTTCATTTCACAAATTTTCAAGTACCATGGCTTGCCAATGTCCATAGTGTAGGATAGAGATCCTAGAATGACCAGTAATTTCTGGAAGCGTCTCTTTGAGAATTTAGGAACAAGGCTAAACTTCTCTTCGGCCTATCATCCACAAATGGATGGCCAAAGTGAAATAGCTAACCTAACCATTCTCGATCTACTAAAAGCCTATGTAACGAAGGTAGATCAAAGATCCCAATGGGAGAAGTACTTACCCTTAGTGGAGTATGCTTACAATAACACTATACATACTTCCACGGGAAAAGCACCTTTCGAGGTAATTCAAGGAAGATAAAAAAGTCCCTTGCTACTTAAGGTACATGCGAAGATCTTCGCTACAGATCATTATAGCCGAGACCTACTGATAGCTCTTTTTTGGCTCTCCGTAATTTCCATAGCGAGTTACCTCACCCTATCAAATCACTCAAACACTGTGGCTATTCCTACCATTTCACTGTACATAGGCGTGTGTGAGTTAGGAGACTTTCCCCATATTTTCTTAAAAAACCTTAATTAGCTAGTCACTGGGCTAGTTGAAACAAAAAAATAAAAATAAATAAAAAAATATAAGTATATTATGGCCCATTTGTGTGTAAATATTTCATTGTATATAGGGCCTAAATAAAAGGATTTTTCATAATTATTTTGGTATTTATTTAAATATTTATACTTAGGTGTGTGTTATTTATGCCATGTACATTGACTCACCATTACCATATTTTTTCTTACCATTTTGCATACAATTTATTCCATAAAAAATTAATTTCATGCAAGATTCTCTTATTTTTGGTGTAACTCCATCCCAACAAAAATCCAAAAAAACTAGTTCTATTTATGTGTATATTTTTTCACTATTGTGATTTCTTCCTTCCTACATCTATTCTCTATTACTCTCATAAATTAGACCACCAAAAATATTCATCTTTTTATGGTAGACTTATAATGAGAGAGATTTATTTTGACCCTTTTATATTTTTTCCACCTATATTATTTATATTTGACATGTACATATTTTTTTAGACCCTTCAATATGTGATTTTCTTAGTTGTACTATTCACTTATATCATGATCTCAACAATATCTTCAATTATAGACCTACCAAATAAGGTCAAGGGTATGTGGCATGCATGCATGCACCATGGGGAGCTCACTCTTGGAGGTATTCAAAAGAATCATCCAAAGAAGGACCTCACAAGGACTTTGTGCAGTGGAAAAAACAGTCGGTTTTGCTGAATTTTTAAAGATCACATGCTCCCCGAATTTGAAAAGGTGATACAAACAGAAGTTGTAGCTCCTGGGCTAAACGTTTACCTTAAATTTTTTCATATTTTTTTGAGCTACGTGCTGTGAGCTATGATTTTATTGGTGGACCCCAATTTACCCATGCTATGCAGCTACACTCCCTCTTCCACTTTATCATTTTCCTCTTTCACACACACTTCTCCACTGATCATCCCCACCTCTCACACCACTCCTCTCTGCACCCTACTCACCTTCTTCTCAACCCTGAAGAATAATAGAAACCATGGTGAACTTATGTCTCCTATACACACTTCCATTCCAAAAATGACCACCTAGTCTCATTTTTCCTCATCCATATTACCCATATCTATCAAAAAACCACAAAATTCAGCCTCTTCTCTTGAAAGACAGCATCATGGTGATTGATTACTCATGTTCACTTACCTCGACTCTCAAGAAAAGTCAAGAGTGGAGAAAAAACGTACCATCAAAGCTAGTGGACCGTCAACAAGCGTCAAAAGTGACCCTACTCAAGACACTTGGAGCATCAACATTGTAAGAAATCCATATTTTCTTACCTATTAAGAGTTTTTTCTTCCTTATTTGTATCCTATATGGATACTTCCATTGTAAATATCCAATTCCATTTGTAAATTAATAAAAATACTAACTCTACTAATTTACTAAGACTAACCTAGTATGAAAAGTCCTATCACCTCCACTTCTCTCCTCTCTCTTTTGTTCATCTATCCCCACCAACTTATTAATAATTCCAAGCAAAAGAAATTAGATAAGTGCTGAAAATCTAACCCAACCATGGTTAGAGGAGAAACCCTAGCCCTCAAAATTGCTATAAAAGGAGGGTGCATCTAGCTCAAATGGGGGAGCCATAAGCAAGAGCACTATGCTATAGCTTGAGAATCCAAGCTCAACCTCTGTAGAAGGAGCTCTTGAGTGGAAGCTCATTGTCTTATGCATATTCATGTGTTGTATTAGGGGTGATTAGCAAATGAACTCTATGCCATTGTAAGAGAGAGTGATCATTCAATTGAGAGTAGGAAATCTATCATTTCTCCTACTAGTGTAAGCCCAACATTTGCTAAATCAAGGAGGGTGGATTTGGAGTAAGCTTGGATACTTTGTCTCTCTTCCAATGTGAAGTAATGGACAACAATGATGTGTAAGTGTGTTGGTGTTTTTTTTAAAGTACTTGATAGCTTGTCTCTGGGTGTTGTCATCAATTTAGCCAGAAATCCCACATACTGTAAGAGGGCCACAGGGTGGAGAGGACTCCCCTGGCCTTAAGACAGTGATTGGGGTGGATTTTCTTGTGATGTGTTGTGGTGTAATTTACTCAAGCTATGTTGAACAAATACTAATCTCACTTTGATTGGTCATGACAGATTTGTAAGAAGGTATTAATGCAACAAGCATCCCCTCCCTCTTCTCTCTCTTTCTTACATATATAATTGTGTTTGCTTGATCATGGCAGATACATTTCAAAGCAACCCGAGCACTCTCTCTCTCTCTCTCTCTCTCTCTCTCTCTACGCGTCCTAGTTCGCATCCAAAACTAGGTGGTGCCCCAAATTTGTGTAGGGTTAGGTTGTGGGTTTGTGTGTGTGTTTGTTGTTTTTTCCAACCCCAACCCAATTGAGCAGCACGGGAGACTAGAAGGGTGCTTAGAGGTCACTCTTCTTGTTGCTCGCCCCGGACCGCCTCAAATTGGTGCCCCCACTGAGGAATTGACTTTGTGCTTATTGTTGTTGTATTGCATGAATACTTGAATTTTAGCATAATCAAGTAGATTATATAAATCATGAAAACTTGTATGACCGAGTTTAATTTCAAGGCAAAAAAAATGGATCTAGAATATGGTGTGGGTTAGCATAACATAAGAAAGGAAAAAAACATTTTCACATAAGAATCTAGAATTCATGTTGAAAGACCTTTCAAAACTTTGTGTAGCTAGTTGATGTCATGAGAGAAAATGATTGTTTGGAACTAATCTTTGTGTGGTTCTAGCATTGAGAGACTATGACACGCTATACCTTTGATGATATCCCAATCTTCTTCGGAAATCTAGAAGAAGATGTTGATGATTTTCTTGCTGATTTTAGAATGGTTTTTCGTATCCTTGGTAAAAGGGATGACATTGAAAAAGGGGATTTTCTATTGCTATGCCTTAGAGGCAATGCTGAGCAATGGTTTTGGAGTATGTCTTTTCAGATTGAAGATGGGTATACCCAAATTTTGCAAAGCTTTGAAAACCACATTCTCTAAATTTCCAACAACAGAGAAAGCATGGGCTTCATTAGGGAGACTTCAACAACATGGTGAAGACTACTATGCTTATGAGGATATTTTTTCTCGTCAATGGGGAGGATATGGGTTTAGTTCTACATTTCCAGATTATGTAAAAATGGAGAAATTTATTTCGGGTTTGTCTCCTTTCCTAAAGACTAAGGTTACTCATAGTGGACCCTCTACCTTTGAAGAAGCGGTCACTATTGCCCGAAGGAAGTTTCACAAGTACTTCTACATCAAAAATGGTTTCCATCATGCTGGAAGAACCAACCATCATGAAAGTGTTTCTATCAAGGAGTCATCTCCTTTGCCATACTTGTCTCCTTCTACTCTGACAAATGTGGAAGAAGTTACTTACATGCCAACTGATTATTCAAGTGCTAAAGTGTGTGTCCAAGATTCAAATGTGGAATCTCTGTCTTCTACCTTTATCACAAGCATGCAAAAATCGACACAAGATATCTCAAATGGCATTGATGATTCAATAATGGATACATCCAACCTTTTGGCGGAGGATCAATTTCTAGTCCAAGCAGATGAATCATTTGTGCAACATGACTCTATGGAGAATGAAGACCTTGAAGGTAACCTTGATCTTATGGAATGTTCTGAGAGTGTATCTTGTCTAAAAGAAGAGAGTGAAGAAGAAGATGAAATCATAGGTGGGGAGATCATAGACCACATTGATCATAAAGAGATGATTGTGTACATGGAATGCCAACTCCGAAACAAAGTAGAAGAGTGTGAGTTTAATCCATGTGAGGATAATCTTCAAGAAGTGTTTGAGGATGTTGAAAAGCATTGGTATGACCCATGTATGTTAAGCATGGAGGAACCTAACATGCAAGAAGCCAAAGTTTTCAAAACATCAAATAGTAATCCGTCAACCTTTGAGGTGGTACAATGTGAGGAGTTAGAATCTTGTCGAAGGGGGGGCTTAGAAGTGGATGAAGAACATGGGAGAGTAGTAAAAAATAAAATCATAAAAGGAAACTGTCAGAAGGGTATCATTTTCTCCAATGGTGTTTTAGTGGGTGGCTCTTCATTCATGGGACAATCTCTTAGCAAGAAAATCCAAACTTTTGAAGCCCCAATCATCTTCACATTGGGGTTCACCTCTTCAAAGTCAACTTCTCCTCTCTTCACATATACCTTTCATCGGCGGCACCATACCTTCTTAAGTGGAAGAGGACATGAATACTTGGTGATCAACGGATGTTTCCAAACCTTCTTCATTTGGTTCTTTGGTGTATGGAGGTCACACATTGTGATGCTTCTGGTCTTCATCATAGATGAAAAACTTGTTGATTGCTACATGTGGATATTTCATCAATCAGTACCAAAATCTATTCTCTTCCAATGTGTTGGAAACAATAGAAACCTTCATCTATTATCTACTTATGTGGTAAACTATTTGCAATATCTTCCAATAGTGGTTGGAAGTATGAATCAAGATTTCATAAATCATGAAGGTCATAGAATTTTTGACTTGATGAGCCTACCAAGGTTGAATGAATTTTATGAGCTACAGTTCAGGAATTTGCTCATACAAGCTCTTGAGGATCGTAGCAGATACATCAACTTTACATAGGAGGAAGAGCAACCAATCTTTTATATCACATTCATAGTGATAGATGCAATGATGGAAAACAATAAAATCTACAAGTTTCTTCAACCGAAATCAGTAAGTGATTCCATACGATACATCTCTCTTTGGGAAAGATATTTCAAGATCTTTGATCCTGAGGGGTGCTTATGGAAACTTTCTCAATGGAGGAGGTTTACTCAATCACTTCATTACATCCTGCTATTGGCTATGATAACCTTTCATATCACACAAGGTTTCTTAATCATACAACAAAGGTTCTTCAAAGATGAGAGCAGACCAAGACAGACGTTACACAATCTACATAGTGTATGATCGGATAAATGGTACATGAATGTACCATTATCTAAGGGAGGGGGGCTAATGATAGCCATTTTTTGGCTCTCCGTAATTTCCATAGCTAGTTACCTCACCCTATCAAATCACTCAAACACTGTGGCTATGCCTACCATTTCACTGTACATAGGCATGTGTGAGTTAGGGGACTTTTCCCATATTTTCTTAAAAACCCTTAATTAGCTAGTCACTGGGTTAGTTGAGATAAAAAAATAAAAATAAATAAAAAAATATAAGTATATTATGGCCCATTTGTGTGTAAATATTTCATTGTATATAGGGCCTAAATAAAAGGATTTTTCATAATTATTTTGGTATTTATTTAAATATTTATACTTAGGTGTGTGTTATTTATGCCATGTACATTGACTCACCATTACCATATTTTTTCTTACCATTTTGCATACAATTTATTCCATAAAAAATTAATTTCATGCAAGATTCTCTTATTTTTGGTGTAACTCCATCCCAACAAAAATCCAAAAAAACTAGTTCTATTTATGTGTATATTTTTTCACTATTGTGATTTCTTCCTTCCTACATCTATTCTCTATTACTCTCATAAATTAGACCACCAAAAATATTCATCTTTTTATGGTAGACTTATAATGAGAGAGATTTATTTTGACCCCTTTATATTTTTTCCACCTATATTATTTATATTTGACATGTACATATTTTTTTAGACCCTTCAATATGTGATTTTCTTAGTTGTACTATTCACTTATATCATGATCTCAACAATATCTTCAATTATAGACCTACCAAATAAGGTCAAGGGTATGTGGCATGCATGCATGCACCATGGGGAGCTCACTCTTGGAGGTATTCAAAAGAATCATCCAAAGAAGGACCTCACAAGGACTTTGTGCAGTGGAAAAAACAGTCGGTTTTGCTGAATTTTTAAAGATCACATGCTCCCCGAATTTGAAAAGGTGATACAAACAGAAGTTGTAGCTCCTGGGCTAAACGTTTACCTTAAATTTTTTCATATTTTTTTGAGCTACGTGCTGTGAGCTATGATTTTATTGGTGGACCCCAATTTGCCCATGCTATGCAGCTACACTCCCTCTTCCACTTTATCATTTTCCTCTTTCACACACACTTCTCCACTGATCATCCCCACCTCTCACACCACTCCTCTCTGCACCCTACTCACCTTCTTCTCAACCCTGAAGAATAATAGAAACCATGGTGAACTTATGTCTCCTATACACACTTCCATTCCAAAAATGACCACCTAGTCTCATTTTTCCTCATCCATATTACCCATATCTATCAAAAAACCACAAAATTCAGCCTCTTCTCTTGAAAGACAGCATCATGGTGATTGATTACTCATGTTCACTTACCTCGACTCTCAAGAAAAGTCAAGAGTGGAGAAAAAACGTACCATCAAAGCTAGTGGACCGTCAACAAGCGTCAAAAGTGACCCTACTCAAGACACTTGGAGCATCAACATTGTAAGAAATCCATATTTTCTTACCTATTAAGAGTTTTTTCTTCCTTATTTGTATCCTATATGGATACTTCCATTGTAAATATCCAATTCCATTTGTAAATTAATAAAAATACTAACTCTACTAATTTACTAACACTAACCTAGTATGAAAAGTCCTATCACCTCCACTTCTCTCCTCTCTCTTTTGTTCATCTATCCCCACCAACTTATTAATAATTCCAAGCAAAAGAAATTAGATAAGTGCTGAAAATCTAACCCAACCATGGTTAGAGGAGAAACCCTAGCCCTCAAAATTGCTATAAAAGGAGGGTGCATCTAGCTCAAATGGGGGAGCCATAAGCAAGAGCACTATGCTATAGCTTGAGAATCCAAGCTCAACCTCTGTAGAAGGAGCTCTTGAGTGGAAGCTCATTGTCTTATGCATATTCATGTGTTGTATTAGGGGTGATTAGCAAATGAACTCTATGCCATTGTAAGAGAGAGTGATCATTCAATTGAGAGTAGGAAATCTATCATTTCTCCTACTAGTGTAAGCCCAACATTTGCTAAATCAAGGAGGGTGGATTTGGAGTAAGCTTGGATACTTTGTCTCTCTTCCAATGTGAAGTAATGGACAACAATGATGTGTAAGTGTGTTGGTGTTTTTTTTAAAGTTCTTGATAGCTTGTCTCTGGGTGTTGTCATCAATTTAGCCAGAAATCCCACATACTGTAAGAGGGCCACAGGGTGGAGAGGACTCCCCTGGCCTTAAGACAGTGATTGGGGTGGATTTTCTTGTGATGTGTTGTGGTGTAATTTACTCAAGCTATGTTGAACAAATACTAATCTCACTTTGATTGGTCATGACAGATTTGTAAGAAGGTATTAATGCAACAAGCATCCCCTCCCTCTTCTCTCTCTTTCTTACATATATAATTGTGTTTGCTTGATCACGGCCGATACATTTCAAAGCAGCCCGAGCACTATCTCTCTCTCTCTCTCTCTACGCGTCCTAGTTCGCATCCAAAACTAGGTGGTGCCCCAAATTTGTGTAGGGTTAGGTTGTGGGTTTGTGTATGTGTTTGTTGTTTTTTCCAACCCCAACCCAATTGAGCAGCACGGGAGCCGAGAAGGGTGCTTAGACGCCACTCTTCTTGTTGCCCGCCCCGGACTGCCTCACTACAAGAATCTTTTGAAAAGATTAAGGATACTATCTGTATCTCACAGCAAAGGCAAATGGCTGCTGCTGACAAGCACAGAAGAGTCCAAGCCTTTAAAGAAAATGATTGGGTCTTATCAAAGTTTCCCAAGGCTCGATTAAGGCACACGACGGGCAAGAATCCTACTGGACACCAAAAGTACTATGCTAAGCTAGCAAAAAGGTACTATGGTCCCTTCCAGATTCTTAGGCCAATCAATGAGATGGCCTATCAACTCAATTTGCCCAATCATTGGCTCATACACAATGCTTTACATGTGAGCCTATTAAAGCCTTACAAAGGAGAGCCACCTCAAGAACCAACTATTGAAGACCCACCGGAGATCGAGGACCAAGAGGAGGTGCTGCAGCCCGAGTCCATTCTCCGATATGAAGACAAGGTACTAAGAGGCAGTAAGACTATCCGACGATATCTTATTAAGTTTAAGAATTATCCTTTTGAAGATGCTAGATGGATGCAACGCATACAATTAAAGGATAACCTAAACCTTGTCAATGCTTACAATGCTTCCCAAGAGTAAGCAAATGTACAAAATGTTAAAAATGAACAAAGTTTTTTTTTTGTGTCTTATAAGACTCTTTTTCTTTATTGTGCACAAAAATGAAGTAGTATGCATGCTTAGATCAAGTTTGCGGAGAAGACGTCTCCCAAACACCAAGTAGATCTTGTCACTCTACTATGGAAGATTGATAGGACTAATGTGCAGACATGCTTGCGGCAGCCTCAGGCTCTCAAGCGCCAAATGGACTAGTCATCCATTGTGGAATGATGTCGTAGGGTAACATAGGGATCCTCTACCTGCTAAGAAAAGGACTCATGAATATGCTTTATCTTCTCTACACCATAGTCGAGGACGACTATGATTTCAAGAGAGAGGTAATGTCATAATAATCAATATCTAATTCTCCTAAATGATTTTCTCATGTTAAATTGATCATTTAATATGGGGAAGTGCCAGGGGAGAAAAAGATAGAATATTGGTTAAGTTAGCAGACCGGCCATAGTAGGGATCCAAAGGAGGGAAACTAGGGATCCAAAGGGGGGGCCATCTGCAAAAGAGCCATGTGCAGCAATGGGCTAAAAAGACCCTAAGGCTCAACCCATTAAGACTTCCAAAATGTTAAGGTTCCAAAATTCAAAGGTTGTGTCCAAAGGTCAACCTTAAGGGAATTGGATGCTTTGTGTGTGACCAAAAAAGTCTTTGTACATCCCTACATAGGAGGGGGCGAGTCTAGCATGTAGAGGATGAGAGAGAAATCCACACACACACACACACACAAGCTCCCTTTACACAAAGGGAATGAGGGACACATGTCAGCTCCCTAGCCCAGATGCCCACAAGGTGTAACCAATTCCTATTGGATGGCCTTGGAGGTGGACCAATGAGAATTAGGCTAGATTAAATCTAGTTTAATTAATTTAAAAACACTTAATAAAAGAACCAATGAGAATTAAGTCCTCTAGAAGACTATTGGACAGTCTCCCAAGGGGTCCAATGAGCATTCATGAGCTCAATGGCTTGCCTGATTTCTATTGGCTATTGGCCAGGAGGCAAAGGGGTCCAATGAGAGTTTAGTTAAATTATTAAATTACCTTAAGCTCTCACAAAAGGGGAAAAGGGGACACATGTCAGAAGGCTATCACTTATGATGCTTAATTATCATTGGCTAGCTCTAGGGAGGTCCAATGGGAGGACAACAAGAGCAAATAGCAAGGGGGCTTGCCCAACAGAGAGAGGGGGATGATTTTTGCAAGGCATTATCACACACACACTCACACAATCTCATGTGTGAAGAAAGAGAAGACTATCTCTTCCCAAGCTTTAATGGAGAGCTCATCACCTACTCCAAGCTTGTGAGATAGAAGCCTACATCAACATACTCTTGGCATGTGGATGCAAATCCAACCAAGAGCCAAGCTTCAATGCATGCTCATCTCCTCTACCAAGCTAATTACTAAGCTAAGCTATGCTAATATGAGTGATTATGTGAGGATATGTACATCTTTCTCGTAAGATACTCCTTCTTCCTCTCAATCTACTCTCATACCCTGCTAGCTCTCACCATCTTCGAAGGTGTGTGAGGTCTTGGGTTTGAGACCGTGGATAATTGATGTTGTGTTTGCTAAGTGTTTTGCTTAGTGCATGAAGCTTTCATCTTCATTGCACTAGCTAGTCTTGAAGGAACACAAAGAATTGTATTGTACAATGTCTCTCTTGATGGAAGAAACCATATACAAAGCCTTTTGGAGGGGGGACCGGCTCCATGAAAATCCGGTCCTCAATTGTTGTCAATAGCTTAATTTCTCTCTCTTTTGAAAGTATTGTTCATGCTATCTAACTAGGTGTTATGATTTTTGTTTCTCTCTCCACCCAAGCACTCTTGTAATTCTCATTAGGAATCTATTCTAATGAAATGCCCACTATGTTCATGCTAATTTCCACTACACACAAGTTTTTAGGCCATTAAATGTCACAGCAAGAGCCTTAAAAAGTGTGACTAGACAAAGGTGCATCCAATTCACTGTCACGCAATGTATGCACCAGCCATTCTGGCATACCTCTAGCCTGCTCATTTTCAACCCTTTCCTCATCAAGTACATCATGTACATCTGCATCAATAATAGGCTGATGTGTAACATTTTTAGAAATCCCCATAGGCTGTACATTTGGCTCATTGGAATTTACATTCAAACTTCCACCACTGAAAAGAGGCAACAAAGTGTCATAGATGTCTTGTGAGCTGACGTTACTATCTCCAATACATGACAGCAAGGACTGAACAGAATCTTCCACAAACACAATGTCCCGTGAGACCAAGATATACTTTGTTTACGGATGATACAACCTGTAACCTTTTCTTTCAGTATTATAACCAACAAAAATACATTTGACAACCTTATCATCCAATTTTTTGCGTTGTGTTTGTGGCACCAAAGCATATGCCACATAGCCAAAAATACGCATGTGCTCAATAAAAGGCTTTCTGTCATGCCATGCTTCATATGGAGGAATAAACTGCAAAGATTTTGTAGGACACATGTTTAGTACATAAGTGGAACACATGATGGCCTCAAGACAAAACGAATGCCGCAAAGCTTGACTTTTGACCATACATCGTGCCATTTTCATAAGTGACATGTTTCTCCTCTCAACAACACCATTTTGCTGAGTCATATAAGGTACAGTACATTAATGTTTTATCCCATGACTAGCCATAAAAGCATTAAATTTATGAGACATATACGCCCCCCCTCGATCTGAACGGAGGGTGCCCATAGTACATTTTAAGACATTTTCAGCCATAGCTAGAAATTGTTTGAAGCACATAAAAACTTCGGACTTCTCTTTAAGTGGAAATACCCATGCATTCCTGGAGTAATCATCAATGAAAGTCACAAAGTAAAGTTAATTTCCCAAGGACAGAGATTGCATGGGTCCATAAACATCACTATCCACAAGTTGCAACCTGCATGTGGCCCTAACTGAACCATCCTTTGGAAAATATGAACGTTGCACCTTACCCAAAATATAGCCTTCACAAACATGTTTGATAGGTGCTTCAAGAGGTGGCAAAGAAGAAACCATATGAGATATTTGCAAATGCAACAAACTAGCAAAATTCAGATGACCAAAACGTGCATACCAAAGTTTTTCATTTGAAATAGCCTTAGAATCCACAACTACATTTGCAAAATTTTTCCCACACTTGTAATACAAAGTGAGCTTATACAACCCATTGCATAAAATGCTAGATGCAATAATTTCATCTCGTATTTGGAGATGAAGATACCCATTGCAATGGTTATCGGTTTCTTACACCAAACCAAAAGGACATGTGGGTTGTCCTCACACAAGGACAACTAGTGTAAATACAATAAACAGACTTAGATTCTCATGTAGTACATTCGAACAACCGCCATGAAACTAGAAATGATGCTCATTAAAGGGGTGCATGGTCCAAAGTTTAAAGGTAGTTAACTCTGTCCCAGTTGAGTCTTCACATTTTAACTCTACCCTCGCCATAGTCGAGCCTTCACACAATGTGCAAACAATAAGAGGACAAGGACTCCCGCACACTTGCTACTTTTTCTTCTGCAGCACTTTGTCAACGCAAATCTTTACATTGTGCAAGATTATCCTATCATTATTTTTTGCAGTTAAAATTTGTAAGGTCAGTACCAAGCGAATAGTGTCTCTAGAACTGTGTTTGGAGCTCTAATTCCCTTAGTACTGACCATATTCCTTGCAGATGTGCATGTTGCTTGGAGCCCCTTATGTAAAAGGGAAATTCACTCACAGAATGTGGTTGGTTTTTTGTTATGTTGTTTGTAGGTGTATTATTGTTTTTTGCAGTTCACATTTGCAAGGCCAGTACCAAGCGAATAAGGGCACCAAAACTGTGTTTGGTGATCTGATTTGCTTGGTACTAACCATATTCCTTACATCTGTGCTTGCCACATGGAGCCTCTTACTGCAGACGACTACCTTGTTGAATTCTTCAATGATGGCCATAGCCTGGCGGCTCATGTGCATCTTGTCACGATTATTCTAGGGATTTTCACACCCTCTACAGGCTGCATTTTTTCTATGATCAGCTGCTTCAGCCAATGCCAATCCAAGACAAAATAGGACAATGGATATTTTTAATATCCCCCCCTCCATCCTCGAGCATGATAGGCAGAGCCTTCAAGGGTTGAGAGCAAAAGACACACAGGATTAAGGGCCTTCAAGGCAGAGCCTTAAAGGGTTGAGAGCAAAAGACACACACGATCAAGGGTCAAGAGGGAAGAGCCCGAACACGACAAGGAGGAGCCTGCAAATTCATCTGCCCAAAATTTCAGAGGCGTGGACTTAGTGTTCCAACAAGGCTAATCTTTATGCTTTTTCTTGTAGTATTTGTTTCTAATGCCCTACTGAAGCAAGTGCTTATGTATGTAGTTTGACGAGAAAATTTGTTTGCTGTGTAGAGCACATTTGTTAGAACATGATCTAGGTGCAGCCATTGTGCATTGACGGATCAACATGCCCACTCAGCCTGATGATTTCAGCTGCGAGTGGAGGATATGTACGAATGCTATGCTCCTTTTGAGCCAAATTTTGGATTTACCAAACTTAAGTACGTGTGTTGTTTCAGTGCTTGTATTGTTGCAATGTTTTTATGAGAACCTTGAATTACAAAACTACCACCCCTACAATGTGTGAAATTGTTTCTCTAATGGCCATTCAACATATTATAATTTTGGTGCATAGTTAATCAAGAGAGGAAAGCGCTCGAGCTACGGAGTTTGAACAAGCCCGCATTAACCAAATGATATAGCGGTACGAGCATACCCAAAACCAGATTTTAAACATGCAAGAATCAATCAATCAATACTATTCGACCATCGCAAAAGTAGAGGATTGGGTTACACATGAGCGGCAAGAGCGAGAACAGAGTGAAGCTTCACAGGTTCAAGATGCATGTGAAGCCATGGACGAGGCCCATTTATTCCAGCGACGTGAAAGAGAAATCGGGACCAATGTCCCTTGAGGGAGAAGGAAAGAAAGTGACGAAGAGGGCAATGGAGTAGTGGTAGCAACTGGGCAAGGGGTAAGGAAAGCAATGGTAGCAACCGGGGTAGGGGACTAAGTTGCATTTATACGCTCATATATTATAAATTGTACGTATATTACGGATTTATACGCTGCATATTCGTATTATACGCGCATATCCGAATAAAAAGGAGTTCGATCGAAGTATATTTTGATCGAAATATATTTATACTTATAAAAAAAAGAGGCGTCGTGGCAGTTCGAACGAACTGCTGTGATTGTGATTGCTAGAGAGATAGAGACAGAGTTGCTAGAGCTTTAGAGAGAGCAGTAGACAGTGAGCACAACACATCCAGAGCGAGTCATAGAGCAGGTAAATTTTCTTTCAGTGTTTTTTCTGTTTTTTTTTCAGTTAATTTGTTAACATTGTTGTTGTGGAGCTTTGCTCACACCTCAGTGTTGGTTAGTATTTTGCTAGCGCTGTTGTTGTGGAGCTTTGCTCACACCTCAGTGTTAGCTTGCAAGTTTAGACACTCGTCCTTGGCTGTGTTGATCCTCGTGACACACTGCAAGGGGGGTTAGACTTTAGACGCTTCATCGTTGACTATTGTTGACCTCCGTGTCGCACTTCAGGGAGTAGCTTAGGTTGTACAATTAGACTTTCCGTCCCTGGTTGTTGCTGACCACCAAGTCGCACTACAGGGAGGAGTTAGATATCATGCATCTTTTCTTCCTAGTTATTGCTGACCATTGCGTCGCACTATTGGAAGATTGGATTTAAAAGAAATAGATTCCTCATCTTTGGTTGTTGCTGACCACCGTGTCGCACTGCAGGGAGAGGTTTAGGGTTGTCAAATCCATCGTCCTTGGTTGCTGCTGACCATCGTGTCGCACTCCAAGGAAATTGGATTCAATAGATTCCTCGTCTCTGGTTGCTACTGATCATCGTGTCGCACTACAGGGAGAGGTTTAAGATTTTTATATCCATCACTCTTGGTTGTTGCTAACCATCGCGTCGCACTACAAGGAGATTGGATTCAATAACTTCCTCGTCTCTGGTTATTGATGACCACTATGTCGCACTACATGGAGAGGTTTATGGTTGCCAAATCCATCGTCCTTGGTTTCTGCTGACCATCGTGTCGCACTCCAAGGAGATTGGATTCAATAGATTCCTCGTCTCTGATTGCTACTGACCATCGTGTCGCACTGTAGGGAGAGGTTTATGATTTTTAAATCCATCGTTCTTGGTTGTTGCTGACCATCGCATCGCACTACAAGGAGATTGGATTCAATAACTTCCTCGTCTCTGGTTTTTGCTGACCATTGTGTTGCACTGCAAGGAGAGGTTTTGAGTTTTTAAATCCATCGTTCTTGGTTGTTGCTGACCATTGCGTTGCACTGCAAGGAGATTGGATTTAATGAATTCTTCGTCTTTGGTTGCTGCTGACCATGTGTCGCACTTCAAGGAGAAGATATATATTATACATTCTTCAATCCTAAATACTTTAACCATCGTGTCTTTCATTACTGTTGTTATTATGATGCATGAAATGTTTAGATCTTTCATTACTGGAGGTTATTATTGGCCATGAAATATTTTTGTTTAGATTTATTAACAATCATATATGTCTAATTTTTATCTATTCTGGATTTACCTTACTTATATTTCCTTCATGTATTTTCAGGCTTCAGTCATGGTAGAGACAAAGTTAACGCGTCAGCATCGCAAAATTATTAGTGATGCTCTTATTTTGTCTCTCTATGGAGCTTCAGACGATCATTTGCAATGAGCATTTGATCCACTGTAGGCAAAGCTCGATGATTTTGGGATTGAACTTGTGGAACATTGTTGGCTGAAGCTGTGCAGTGCATTCCTAGTTTCGTTTGACCCAGCTTTGCGCACTAATGGAGTGATGCATAACACAGTAAAGCAATTATTAGGCCAAATCACTAGAAGTTTTGAAAGTATGGTTCATCCAGAAATCAAAACCAAACCTGGAATCAAAGAGCGAATGCAGCTTGTAGCACAGCTACATTCAAAATTGAAGAGCAAAGATAAGATCAAAGGCTCTTCAAAACGTCCTAGGACAAAAGAGGATGCACCTCCTTCATCAGGTGCTCAGTCATCCGTTGTAAACCTGGATGATACGATGTGTCCTCCTGTCCTACACTTACTTGGGGAGCATTCCATCTTTCACTTGCAAGCACCCCAATTAGGTGAAGGAAGTTTTGCAAATGTGAAACAAGTATCAGTGGCTCATCCTCTCTTCAAATATATCTTCTATGACGCGAAGATATACAAAGACCAAATAGGAAGCAAGCCGGCATTGTAGATCGTGATAGAGGAGGCAACTGCTACAATTGTTCAACATTGTGGCATGATATTGCCCCGTGCTCTTGTTCGGTATAGCAAAAGACCTATGTTGATCTTCAAGCTTTGGAATGGAGGTCATCTTGAGCAGTGGATTCAGGCATGTCATCATGATGGAAGCAAGCCTGCAATCAGAGAGTTCCAACACACATCTGGAATTTTATAGCAGTTCACAGACAACATTTTGCCAATATGCAATGCTCTTCTACAGACGATTAAATTCGTGTATAGTCACGAATTTATTCACAATGATCTACACTAGAAATATTCTACTCCATTTTGGCGAGCAAGGAGTGTATGCTGGCATTGCGGACTGGGGACAATGTACACCATCAAACACTTTCGCAACATTTCCCAAGCTTCCAAATCTCACCCCTCAATGTAGAGCTCAATTTGAGCGAGATTATCCATGGACTGCCCTTGAAAATATCAGCACCAATCCTCCTCCATTCACCAAGGCATCTGATATATAGAGTCTCTCCTATATTCTTAGGCACTTGCTTGCATGTATTCCAAAGCCCGCTAAAGTTCTCAAGCGTGAATTTGTGGGCAATGTAAACAAACATCTTGCTAGTGGAAAATCTCCCAAACCATTAGATAGACCTAAGATATGGGATTTAAGCCTTTGTTTGAATGCAAGCCATAATGTTGGCTATCATATTGTAACCGAATCTGGCTTGAGACCTATTGATGATTAAACCAGTAATCAAATTTTTTGGCATTAATGGTGTCATGTGTGCAATGTGTGGTGTCAAGTGTGCAATGTTTTTAAAGTTCTTCAAGTTGAAGTTTTAAAGTATTTCAAGTTAGATCGCTCAATTCTTTAAACCATCTCTCTTTTTCAAGTGCTAAAACTTGTCTCACTAAAGTTTATTATTTTGCATTTCAGTTATGGAAGATATTGCTCCCGACCAGAACTCACAACAGCCTAATGATCCTTTGCAAAATCATGCATTGGCTCAACAAATTTACAAAGACAAAGAGATTCGGGTGGCTCAAGGAGATTTTAGTGCTTTGGCTGCAACCCAACAAGACGAATCAGAACTTCAAGGGGAGCCACTGAATTACAGGCAATGCAGACAGTTATGCCTGAATCACTTCGTACGCAACACATTATTTCGAGTCAGTGGAAATGCTAAGGCTTATGCTCCCTTGAAGGTTTTAGATGTGCAACACACTGTCCTCGCATGAAATATCCTTGCAAGTATCCAAGTGTACAGATCGCCACCAAATAATAATCAAGTGGCAATTTAATTTGTGCAACAATGTTATTGCTACTATGTATTGCAGCTCAAAGTTGATTGGAACGATCATCCCACTACAGGAGGTGTTGGGAAAGGGCGCCCAGCCGAGAAGATTCATGCACGGGAAGCTAATCAAGAAGACCCTCCTCGCAAGAGAGGTTACACATATTTGCCCGAAGAAACTGCAGTTATTGAGCAACTTGCAACCCAAGGCATGGATTTGGCAAGTCAAGGAGAGACCCCAACCATGTTGTGCGCTTGTATAGTAGAGCTAGAAAGAAATTTGGCATGGTACGAGGCAAGGTATGGGCCTGTTACGAAGAAGAGATGGGCAATGCCGGCCCAAGTGATTCAGTTTTGGCACTTCAGAATTTCGTGTATCTGATCTCTTTGGAGAACAAGCCCATGATTTAAATTAAATCTCCCAAACAATACATAGCTCTTTTTGTATCTTAAATATCAAGATTAGTAATTAAAACCTCTTTTTGATTGTAAATCTCTGTTTTTTGGAACTAATGGACGTGAGAGATGTTGTTGCAATTGTGTAAGTTATCTTCTCTTTACTACCCTCTTTTTAACAAAATGTGTGTGTGTGTATGTGTGTGTGTGTGTGTGTGAGAGAGAGAGAGAGAGAGAGAGAGAGAGAGAGAGAGAGAGAGAGAGAGAGAGAAGGTATGGATTGTAAAGTTAAACTCCATATAATTTTTTCATTGCAAAATTAATTGAGAATATAGTACAAACCTTACAGCTCATCCGTCCCCTCAATCACAGGCACCATGTTATCAATTTCTTCGACATCTGAACATTTAGAATCAATATCTTCCAGGTTCCATTCCATTTCATCATCAGAGTTGAGCTCATTTTCAACTGCTTCATGTGTCTCGAAGTGCCCACATCTTTCTTCTGTGGCATGTGTGGCTAACTTCGCAGGCTTATGCATAAGTCGCATGTTACAAAAGACATACACCAAGTCCGCAGCTCGTTTAGAACTTAATCGATTTTGTTTTTTAGTATGCACGAAAGCGAAGGACGACCAGTTTCTTTCACAGATACCACTTGAGGCGGCAACAAACAATACTCTCACAGCCACATATTGAAGTTCCACTTTTTCTCCCCGTACTCTTTCCACCAAATTGGTGCGCTCATTGTCTTGATAGCATCTATATGCCAAGGATCCCCAAACGTTCCCTCTCTACTACTGTATGCCATCTTCTGTGTGTATGCCACCTGTCCATCCACATTGCCTGATAGTTGAGCACACACTTTCTTGAAATCACTGATCACTTCATTGTTTGAAGATTGCTCGTGCATCTGGAACTTGGGATCCAAGACAAAACCTGCTCCCTGTAAAGGAGTATGCAACTGCTCCCATCGTCTTTTGACAAATGTAATAACCATGGATTTCTCTTTTCCTGCATAAGATGTATTATCTTTTAACTTGTGGTGTTCATGCGTGTACCAGTAAACCCGTCCAAAGATAGAGGCTTCTTTGTCCACTAATCATACCAGATGAGTGAAATTCTATGACAATAACTATTTGTCTACATTTCTCCAAAAAACTTGAGAGTTTACAAGATGATAGCATTTGGAAGTAGCAGGTTCATACTTGGGATATTTATCAAGCCAAATGTACCATCTTCTATCTGCCATTGTTTCAACAAGGGATACTTTTACCTGTTGCAGTGTGCAGAGAACGTAATATGCTATCGCAAAGCGGGTCACACAAAAAATCTGTAAATTTTTTGTTGGCGACTTTCTTCTAAACAAAGCGTAAGAAAATGAATGCTCTCTTATAAAATTCACCAAGTGGTTTGCATCTAGAAGAGTTTGCTTAATAGAAGGAACTTTTCCAAAGTCCTTTAGGAGAAAATTCAAAGTGTGAGCAGCACATGGAACCCATGTAATCTCTAGATACTTTGCTTCAATTGCTTTTCCAGCTGCTTTGTAGTTAGATGCATTATCTGTGACAATGGCTGTCACATATTTAGGCCCCTCTGCTCTTCTAATTGAACGCTCATAAACACCAGCAAGATATCCACTAGTTTTTTCTTTCAAGGATGTATCGATTGCTTCAAGAAAGATGGCACCTCTTGGACAAATCAACATCACATTAATCAATGGTTTCTTATGGCAATTTGTCCAACCATCTAGAGCAATTGTGCATCCATACACCGGCACAAAATCAAGAGTTGTGCGCTGTAAAATATTCTTTGATGTTGTTTTTACTTTATCTAAATATTCTGTACGCATCTTATTATAATCAGGAACCACAAAACCCTTGTTTGCCGTGCTCATTAAAGCATCTTTGAAGATAGGATTTTGAATGACATTAAAAGGAATTCCACATGCAACAAATGCTTGAGTCCACTTAAGATGGAGTTCAAGCAGCCATTGTTTCCCAAATGCCTGTTGCAAAGTAGGATCACTTGGTGCAAATTCTCGTCCAGTCCATACTTCACTTCGGCTTATGTTAGCAGTAGAGCTTTCGGTAGGATTAGAGCTACAATTCCCAACAAAGGATGAATGGCACCCTCCTTGACCTGTTCCTTGACCTGTAGTAGGGGTCGAGTGAGGGTTTTGATCATTCTTGAGCATCATCTCGATGTCCCTAGCCATAGATGGAGGCATCATTTTGGGACCTCTCTTTTTTTTGCCCTCAAGAATTCTCTTTGCCTTGAGCGCCCACTCGAGAAATTTATTAGCAATACCTCTTGGGGGGTATTTGCAAGCTAACACGTTTCCAGGGATTTTGAAAGCATGTTATTTTATTTTGTGACCATTTCCACTAAAATTATGGCCGCAGGTCTTACAGCTCAGCTTTGATGTATTCTTCCCACTAACCAATTCATCTACGTAGTTCCACTCGTATCCTTTCATCATCTTCTTCAGATCTACAAACTCATACAGAACTAGTTACTAAAGGCACATCTAAACTCAAACTCTAATACCATTTACATTACTCTATTCATCAACGTTTTCAACTTCTTTAAATTATAAATACCAAAAATAATTTTTTCTCAAGTGTGAGCTTTCACTTTACACATGAATCATGATAAATAACTCGCTTAATCTATCTTAATACCTTCCAAGTGTGAGTAAACTCTACACAAAGCAAGATATCTTTAAAAGAACTATCCAAATTGCCTCCAAGTATGAGTGTAACTCTACATGTGGCAAGCAATCAAAATTCACTACTCTGTAAATCTCTTCTAGGTGTGAGAATACCTCTACACAAAGAGAGAGATTATTATTTAATCTACCTAAATTGTCTGTAGTGTGAGTATTACTTTACACATGACAAACAATCATTAGATAAATCTAACGTAAGTTACTTCTAGGTGTGAACATAGTTCAACACACAACAAGTAACTCTTAATTTTAACTACTTAACTAAATTTACTTCTAAGTGTGAACATAGTTCAACACAAAGCAAATAACCGCTAACTTTAACTATCTTGAATCACCTCCAAGTGTGAGTTTCCTCTACACAAGGCAAGTAATCATTAACTATCTTACTTAACTTACCTCTCAGTGTAAGATATACTTCACACAGAGCAGGTAACTCAAAACTCCAAAGCCTATAAAAATAAATATATCCAAGGTCTAAATTTTCACTAGAAAAAATATGCATATTTAAACTAGCATTTTTATATTTTTCTTCGTGTTGTAAGGCTCACCTATAGGTGAGATGAGGGAAGAGAGATAAATGGAATGAGCAAAACAGTCCATTTCAGTGTATATAAACAAATTTATTTCAATCTAATTAATATTTTGATCGAAGTACTATTTTGATCGAACTAATATTTCGATCGAATTGCTAGGAAATTATACGATATGGTGTTTTTGCTGATGTGGCAGTGTATAATATGGTCGAATAAAAATGGGTGTCATATAATACGCTCGTTTAAGGTGTATTATACATACACCGTATAATGTACAATGCAACTTAGGTAGGGGACATGGGAGCAGTGGTAGCAACACGGACAGGGGATAGTCATTATCGCCCTTTTGTATACATTCTGAATGAAAAAAAACAAGATTTCACTTTTGGTTGAGCATAACTGATCCAATTCAAAAATATTTTGGGGTTTAGTCTACAAACATCATAGTTTATCATCATACCAGATTTTAGATCCAAAAGTGATGGAATATGAATTGCGATCCATGTACCTCATTTGAGTTTTGAGACAAAAACAATATTAGCATGTAGCAGAGACCATTGTGAACAAAACTTCCCAAAGGAGGGTTGCCAAAAAGTTCAAAAAGTGGGTCAAAAAGGTAAAAAACATTTCAAAGTGGATAACAACTAAAATAGACCTGGGGAGTGACTTTTGATTGACCTAATCAATTCCAAACTACAAAGATACATGAATCACGATCCATGTTCCTCATAGACTGAGACCATATTTTCACCATAGCTAGAGTAGGTCACAAGGAGTCTAGTAGTCTTTTCAAAACTGAATTTGGACATCAAAACCCAACTCAAAATCCCAAAACTACCAAATAATTTGAGCAAGTGCCAGAATTGACCTTAGTAAGTTTTAGTAAACTTTGAGGTGGAGGTACATGGATTGCAATTTTTGTTCAACCACATTTGGACTTCATCTCTGGGCATCTTGTTACACTTTATGTCTACAAGCTAAATCTCAATTCTTTTTGAATTTGGAGTTGTTTTGATAGGTCAAATACCCAACACTAGGTCTTCTTTGCCATTTTCAGTCTGTCACATGTTTTGATGTCTTTTGACCCAATTTTCTTAAATGTTTTCCTAAACGAGACTTGGGGATATGTTTCCTTATGTGTGCACTACTGATCTGGAAAATTTCAAGTCAAGTTGTCACCATGGCTATATGGATCACAATCCATGTGTGGAGGCCAAATGGACTTTTATTGGTACTATCAAGATCAATATGATCAATGGATACTATGGTATCAAATATTTTTGGATTTGGACCTTTGGGTTGAAAATTAATATCACATGTCTTACAAAAAAATTTATCGCCAGTCATCATTATCTGCCACCACAATCCTATGTGAAGGATACTCTTATACGTAATATCACTTGAAAAGTGTTCTCTTGTGTTTCCATTGTGAGCTTTAGTGATCACTTGCATTCTTCCTTTCATTGGAACACGCCTGCAAATGTGGGACGGGTGTCTAACCTCACTCCTATCTTATTTGCTACGTCTGCAAATGTGGGACGGGTGTCTAACCTCACTCCTATGTTATTGCAGACGTAGCAAGAACCACGAATATAATTGTCAATCTATGGGATGAAGCTGACTCGACTAGTGCATAGAGGCTACAAGAGGTTGCCAATATCTTGGAAACAAGAAACAACTCATATCTATCTCAAGCTACACTCAAATGACTGAAATCACCAAAAGCTAATCGCTCATCCGCAAATAATTCACATCTGTTACAGCATCAAACGACATCCAAACATCATGAAACTTCTAGGACATGTTTATAATACCTAAGCACACATGCTTATGGACTCAAATCTCACTTTAGATCAAGTGCAAAAATCACGATTATTAACAGTAGTAGTGAGTTTTTGACCTAGTCATTCTCGACCCAAAATGCATCTAAATGCTTAGCAATGGTGCCCCAATACCCCGCCTATACTTAGTTTTTGATTTTGAAGCTTAAATTCCTACTTATGATGAAATTAGGCCCGCCACGCCAAAAGCTACGGATTACCATGAAATGCTTATGTCAATGCGTAGAGCTCTTACTTGCAGTTGCAAACTGCAACAAACTGCATTGTAATGTGACAACCGGAAAGGGAGTAGGAAGCACAAGAAGCACAGAAGTGAGCATCATTAGCTCACGCTATGTTTTTATTATTTAAAAGATTTTCTTTGCAAGATTTCCTCTACCCTTCCCCCTATGAGTTCCCCTCTGGTACCTTCTCCAACCAGTAAAAGTACTTGTATTGGATTCATTGTCCTTGGATCCACTGGCCCCATTTGCCTTGGCTGGATCAAGGTTAGTGATGAGGGTAATCATTGATAGATACTTACCTTTCTATTATTCTTTCTATTATAACCCATTTGCCTTGGCTGCATCAAGGTTAGTGATGGATTTTGATTCCACAATTATTCCAAACATGACCATGGATTTATAATAAGTACAATGGGAACATTCATCAGACCTATGATCGTTGGTGGCATGTATGATAGTTGATATCTCTCACACCAACTCGGATATAGTTTGCCTATCTAGAGAAATTTAGTTTGAGCCACCATGATTGCCAAAATGGAATGATCTAGACACTTTCAAATAGCTATTCTAGGTTGGTAGTTAGAGTTAGTTCAGACAAGACATGAGACTTTAGATTAGACCAAGCGTACGGTGGAAAACAAGACTGAAGCTGGAAATAAAATTTAAGTTCTAGAACTAGAAAAAGATAATGCAACTGGAAGTGAAGACTGTAACTGGAATTATGTATTCAGAATAGTGAGCAAGTATAATGAATGAACTTAGTATGAGTTAGATTACATCAGTACCACAACTCCAAGTTATAAGGTTCAGGACTTGACTAGCCAAAATAAGCTAAGACATGATAAGACCCACCAAAATGAAGTAATGGCCCCTATCAAGCTGGAACTAGTTGCACACTGTATCAATTACTGTGATAACCCATAGCTTATTGCTTTTGGAAGCTTCCAATCCGGTCGTCCGCCAACCGTCTGTTGACCTGATAAAGGTCGTTTCCTCCATCTATAGACACAGATTTCTATGGCAATGAAACTTTTTAGGGGAAGGGATTAGTGTGCTTCTCCAACCCTTGCAAAGTTTCATGGCCACACATTCCCGTCTCGTTGATCTAGGGTGGCATAATCACCATTTTTTTTTGGCTTTGGGCTCGCCAAGTGCCCAACGGCCAAAAGTTGGTGATTGGGCTACCCTTGACCGTCAAGACGGATTACAATGGCCATAAAACTGTTACCATATACATGTGGTAGTGATGTGTGTGAACACACTAGGACCGCTGGGGCATTTTTTCCCTCTTTAGGAGGTTTTTTCCCCCGTGCATTGTATATACGCCCATCACTCTAGGGCTATCTATCTTTCTATTGCACACTAAGTAACACACTCTCTATTGTGTGCCTTGAGCTTCCTTCATCTTCTCCAAGCTGTGTGCATTTCTCTGCAACCCTAATTCCAACAATTGATATCAGAGCAGGTTGCGTCCTCTCGGGCTTAGTTGCCAGCTGCTCCGACACACGTGTGCTCACTTTCTCCAATTTTAGTGAGCTTTGGCAAGCATTCGCATGTCGACAAATATTTTGGGATTGCTCGTAGAGCTCAGTCTGCTCAGATTTCTGATTCAAGCTCATTTCGGCCTTCGTTTCCACTACAGGCAGTGCTGCATAGGCTATTTTGTCATTTTGTGCAGAGTTTTTGTCAGTGCCGTTTTCTGCATAATAGGTGCCTTATAGTCTTCTACGGTTTTTGTTATATACCACGTGTTGTTCCCATTCTGTTTCTCTTATTTCCAAGAAGTTTTCACATCAGGTGCAACATTTACCATGGCTGACAACAACACATATGTCTTCAAGATGTTTGCTGCTAAGGACAGGTTGGATGGGGACAATTACCCTATGTGGGCTTATATGATGCAACACGTTCTTGTGTTAAAGGGTGTCTGGAATATTGTGCAAGGCATTGATGTATGTCCTGGTTCTGAGGATGTAGGCGATGTTGAGGATGTTGCAGGTCTTGCTGCAAGGATTGCTGCTATTAGAGTTGTTTTGCCTACAGCAGAACAAGCTCGTTGGGATGTAAAGGATGCGTAGGCTCATGCATTGATTGCATTGTCTGTAAAGCGCACCATTGTTCCTCACATCCGTTCAGCAAAATTTGCAAAACAGGCTTGGGATATTTTGGCTGGTCTTTATGCAAGCCATAATGAGGCTAAAATTGCTTTGCTGCGTAAAGAGCTGGAGTCAAAGATTATGCATGAGGAAGATGATATGGACACTTTCCTTGCTAGTGTCAAGGATATCAATGAGAAACTTATTTATGCAGGTGAAGTCATTTCAGACAGTTCCCTTTTGCAGACTGTTCTTGATGCCTTACCAGATTCTTACCAGACTTTTGCTAGTACTTGGAGACTTATGACCCAAGGAAATAATGAAGTTGTCAAGTTTGATGCATTATGCACATTGTTGTTGCAAGAGTCACTTTCCAAAAAAAACAGGACTAGACAACGTGCAGTTGAATAGGCTTTTATTGCTTCTCAAAGAAAGGGTGGTAACAACAATGCAACCACTTCTTATGGTTCTGCTATGAGTGGCAAAACTTTTGTTCCTAATGCTTCTGCTAGCAGCACTTCGTCTGGCAATTCTGGTGATAAGGGCAAAAATAAGATGCGTTGACATTATTGTAAAGCTAATGATCACTTGATCAAGTAGTGTCCTAAGTTGAAGGCCAAAGAGGCTAAGAAGAAAGAGGGTTGTTCCACTGCAAATGCTGGTTCCACTACAAATGCAGCCATTGTTGAGTCTTTTGTGAAAGGAGACTGTGATGCTGATGTTGATGCAGAATGGGCTTTTCGCGCAGAGTGCACTTACAATCCTACTGTCCATGATGCATGCTTGTCAGTTTACTGCAAATTCACATGTGGTATTTTGACAGTGGTGCTACAAAGCACATTACCTCACATCATGAATTGTTCACCTCTCTCTCGAGTCTGTCCCTCATGGGAATTCTGTTACTTGTGCCAACAATGCCTCTTATCCGGTTCAGGGAGTTGGAAAGATTATGCTTACTGTTGCAGATGGCAGTTCCTTCACACTTGTTGATGCACTTTATGTACCTGGGATCAAGAAGAATCTCTTATCTATATCCGCACTTGCTAGACTTGGACTTGTAGTCAATTTTGTGGATGACAGATGTACAATTCATGATCTCAGTTTTGGTGATGAAATTGTTGCATCTGGCCTTTTGTGCCGTGGGTTGTATAAGCTCACTTTGTATGACAAGTGTGGACAAAATTTTACAAATGCTGTTGCAGATTCAAGGGCTATTTCAGATGCAAAACTTTGGCATGCACGTTTTGGTCATTTGAATTTTGCCAATTTGCTACATTTGCAAAATTCTCATATGGTTGCTTCTTTGCCGCCTCTTGAAGCACTTGTCAAACATGTTTGTGAAGTATGTATTTTGGGTAAGATGCAGCGTTCTAAGTTTCCAAAGGATGGTTTAGTTCGGCCACATGCAAGTTGCAGCTTGTGCATAGTGATGTTTGTGGGCCCATGCAAACTCCCTCCTTGGGCAATTACCTATACTTCGTGACTTTCATTGATGATTACTCCAGGCATGCATGGGTATTTCCGCTTAAAGCAAAGTCCAAAGCTTTTATGTGCTTCAAACAATTTCTGGATATGGCTGGAAATTTCTCGAAATGTACTATGGGAACCCTCCATTCCGATTGAGGGGGGGAGTATATGTCTCATGAATTCAACGCATTTCTAGCTAGTCGTGGGATAAAACACCAATGTCGCTAAGAGGAAAAACAGGTCACTTACGAAAATGGCACGATGTATGGTCAAAAGTCAAGCTTTGCCGCATTCTTTTTGGCTTGAGGCCATCATGTGTGCCACTTATGTACTAAATAGGTGTCCTACGAAAGCTTTGTAGTCTTTTACTCCATATGAAACATGGCATGATAGAAAGCCTTCTATTGAGCACATGCGTGTTTTTGGTTGTTTGGCATATGCTTTGGTGCCACAAACATAGCACAGGAAATTGTATGATAAGGCTTTCAAATGTATTTTTGTTGGTTATAGTGTTGAAAGCAAAGGTTACAGGTTGTATCATCCGCAAACAAAATGAATTCTGGTTTCACGAGATGTAGTGTTTGTGGAAGATTCTATTCAGCCCTTGCTGTCATGTACTAGAGACAGTAATGTAAGCTCACAGGACATTTATGACACTTTGGTTGCCTCTTTTCAGTGGTGGAATTACAAATGTAAGTTCCAATGAGGCAAATGTACAGCCTATGGGGGTTTCTGAAAATGTTATAGATCAGCCTATTACTGATGCAGATGTACATGATGTACTTGATGAGGAAAGGGCTGAAAATGAGCAGGCTAGAGGTATGCCAAAATGGTTGGTGCACACTTTGAGTGACAGTAAATTGGATGCACCTTTGTCTAGTCGTACTCATGCAGGCTCTCGCCAAGCATCTTATGCATCATATTGTTATGCTTTGGCTGTGTCTAGCTTACATGATGTTGAGGAGCCTCTGTCTTTTGATGAAGCACAGAATTCAGAAAATTGGATAGCTTCCATGCAATCAGAATATGATGCACTTATAGAAAATGACACATGGACTTTATGTGATTTGCCTCCTGGCAAAAAGGCCATTGGTACGAGTGGGTTTACAAGTTGAAACGCAAGCCGGATGGTGAGATCGATCGCCATAAGGCTCAACTTGTTGCAAAGGGTTATGCACAGCAAAAAGGCATAGATTATGAAGAGACTTTTGCTCCCACTTGTCGTACGACTATTGTGCATTTTCTATGTGCATTGGCAGCTCATTTTGGTTAGGATGTACATCAATCAGACATTGTTACTGCTTTCTTGAATGGTGACATATTTGAGGAAGTTTATGTAACGCAGCCTCGCGGTTTTGTCATAAAAGGACAAGAGGACAAAGTGTGCAGATCTCCTCGTGCTTGGTATGAGAAAGCTGACATTCATTTCGTCAAACAAGGCTTTCGTAACAGAACAATAGAAAGCACATTGTATGTAAAGCCTTGTGTCAGAAAAGTTACATAGAAACATTGCTATGTAAGTTTGGACTTGAGGATTGCAAACCTATTGCCACTCCCAAGGAAACAGGTTCAAAGTTGAGTCTACATGATGCTAGCGATCCTGCTGATGTCACTCTCTATCAAACTGTTGTTGGCTACCTCATTTATGTATGCAACAAGAGGCCGGATGTTCAGTTTGCTGTCTCAGACGTCAACAGATTTATGCATATCCCAAGGTCTAAGCATTGGCAGGCTGTCAAAAGGATTTTTTGCTACCTTAGTGGCACTTTACATCTTGGCTTGTTTTATCCCAAGGGGGATCATTGCCACCAGACTTACATGCTTTTTCGGACTTAGATTGGGCTGGTTGTTTTGACACGCGAGTGACCACAAGTGGTTTTTCTTTCATTCTTGGTAGTTCATGTATATCATGGTTGAGCAAGAAGAAACCTACTGTGGCTACTTTGAGTTGTGAGGCTGAGTACAGGGCCTTCTTCGCAGCTACGGTTGAGTGTGTATGGCTCAGACGCCTTTTGGCTGATTTGGGTGTTGACAGGACATTGCCAACACTATCTACACTAACAGTCAGAGCGCATGGGCAGTTGCGAGGAACCTAGTTTCTCATGCTCGCACAAAGCACATTGAGGTGCATTACCACTATGTCAGCAGGAGAGATCAGCTTGGCTTATGTGTCAACACGGGACAACCTTGCAGATCTTTTCACAAAGGCATTATCTCGTGAGAAGCTTGAAGCTTTCCGCAAAGCTTTGGGCTTACTGCCCTTTGTGGATTAATCATGTCCTTAGGGCATGGCACTTCCCTTTACTCATGTGCCAGCTCTCGTTCACCGCATCTTATCACTCCAGGGGGGATTTGTTAGCATATACATGTGGTAGTGATGTGTGTGAACACACTAGGACCGCCGGGGCATTTTTTCCCTCTTTAGGAGGTTTTTTCCCCCCGTGCATTGTATATATGCCCATCACGCTAGGGCTATCTATCTTTTCATTGCACACTAAGTAACACACTCTCTATTGTGTGCCTTGAGCTTCCTTCATCTTCTCCAACCTGAGTGCGTTTCTCTGCAATCCTAATTCCAACAAAAACTTTGCATCAGTAGGGATGCTTTCCCGACCCTTGCAAATTTTCATGCCCATACATTCCCATCTCGTCAATCCATGACAACATAATTGCCAATTTTTTGGATTTGGGCTCGGCAAAGACCCAATAGCAAAAGGTTGGGCTCGACAAAGACACAATAGCAAAAGGTTGGCGATTGTGCCATCCTTGACCATCGAGAACCATGAAACTTTGCACGAGCAGGGATTAGTGTGCTTCTCATGGCTATCTGTTCCTCTGTTTTTGGTCAAGTTTGACACAATTACCAATCTTTTGGCTTTGGGCTCGCCAATGGCCCAACCGCCAACAATTGGCAATCTTGACACCCTTGATCATCAAGACAGATTGGTGATGGCCATGAAACTTTGTAGGGCTGGAGATTGTGCTACCTTGACTGTCAAGAACAATTGGAGATGGCCATGAAACTTTGTAGAGGCAAGGATTAGTGTGCTTCCCCTGCCCTTGCAAAGTTTCATGGTCATACATTCCCATCTCATCGGTCCAGGGAGGCACAACCACCAATTTTTTGGCTTTGGGCTCGCCAAGGCCCCAACGGCTAAAAGTTGATGATTGTGCCACCCTCGATTGTTGAGATTGTAATGGCCATGAAAATTTGTACGGGGAAGGAATAGTGTACAACCCCCACCCTTAAATAATTTCATGGTCATACGTTCCCTCGGGGGGTTCACTATGTGTAAAACTACCATATCACGTGCGTTCAGGACATGTTTGTAAAACCCCTTATCTGTGAATTTTTTTAAGAATATAATGTACCCTTTTCTTTTAAAATCTGTAAGTTTTTTTCAAATTTGAAAAAATAATTCCCTTATGTATATATATTTTTGTAAGTTTCAAGAACTTTAAAAACCCTTCTGTTGAACTCACGTGATAGGTTACATTTTTATTAGATGACCTCCCCAGGTACGTTCCCGTCTCGTTGGTCCAGGGTGGCATAATCACCAATTTTTTGGCTTTGGACTTGCCAAGCACCCAACTGCCAAAATTTTGGTGATTGTGCTACCCTTGACCATCAAGACGGATTACAATGTCCATAAACAATGCATGAGTAGGGATTCTTTCCCGACCCCTGCAAATTTTCATGGCCATACATTCCTATCTTGTCAATCCATGATAGCACAATTGCCATTTTTTTGGCTTTGGGCTCGACAAGGACTCAATAGCAAAAGGTTGGAAATTGTGCCACTCTTGACTGTAGCGATGGGTTAATATATTTTTCCCACCCTTGAAAAGTTTCATGATCATACGTTCCCGTCTCATCGGTCCAAGGTAGAATAATAACCAATTTTTTGGCTTCAATGGCCATGAAACTTTGCGAGGGATGTGGACTAGTGTGCTTCCCACACTCGTGCAAAAAATCATAGCCATTCGTTCTTCTCTTGTCATTGAAGGGGATGGCACAATGACCAATGTTTTTGCTTTGGGCTTGTAAAGGGTCCAATGGTCAAAAGCTTGCGATTGTGTCATCCTTGACCATCAGGACAGATTGCGGTGGCCATAAAACTTTGCAAGGGTGGGGATAAGTCTACTTTTCCCACCGGTGCAAAGCTTCATGACTTTTGTTTCCATATCTTTGGTCCAAGACGACATAGTTGAAATTTTTTGGCTTTGGGTTCGCCAAGGGCCCAACGTCAAACGGTTGGCGATTGTGCCACCCTTGATCACCGAGACAGATTGTGATGGCCATGAAACTTGGCATGGGTGGATATTAGTGTGATTCCCGTACTCTTGCAAAGTTTCATGGTCATCCATTCTTGTATTATCGATGTAGGGTGACATATTTGCCAATTTCTTGGCTTTGGGCTCAACAAGGACCCAAGGACAAAAAATTGGCGAATGTGCCACCCTTGATCGTTGAGACAAATTTTGATAGCAATGAGACTTTGCAAGGCCATGGATTGGTGTGCTTCTCCCACCCATGCAAAGTTTCATGGCCATCCGTTCTTTTCTCGTTGGTCCAAGATGACCCAATCGTCAATTTTTTGGCTTTGAAATAGCCAAGGACCCAATGACCAAAAGTTGGCGATTGTCACGCTTGACCCTCGAGACGGATTGCGATGGCCATGAAATGTTAGAGGGGTGGGGACTAGTGTTCTTACCCTACCCATACAAAGTTTCATGGCCATGCACTCTTGTCTTATTGGTTAAGGGTGGCACAATCACCAAATACTTTGATTTGGGCTCGCTAACGGCCCAACGACCAAAAGTTGGTGAGTGTATCACCCTTGAGCATTGAGACGGGTTGCGATGGGCATAAAACTTTGTAGGGGCAAGAATTAGTGTAATTCCCACATCCTTGAAAAGTTTCATGGCTATAAATTCACATCTCGTCAGTCTAGGGTGGTACAATGTTGAATTTTTTGTGATTTCAGGAGGGGCTCAACAACCAAAAGTTGGTGATTGTGTTGTTCTTGACCATTGAGAAGGATTGTGATGGCCTTGAAACTTTGTAGGGCAAAGATTAGTGTGATTTAACTACCATTGAAAAGTTTCATGTCCATCTATTGTCGTCTCATCGGTCGAAGACGACACAATCGCCAATTTTTTGGCTTTGGGCTCCAAGGGCCAAACGACAAAAAATTGGCGATTGTGCTATCCTTGATTGTCGAGATCTATTGTGATGGCCATGAAACTTTTCAAGGGTAAGGATTAGAATTTAATGTGATTATTGTAACTCTACAAAGGTTCATGGACATATGTTTTCGTTGTGACAGTCCAGGGTGGCACAATCACTAATTTTTTGGCTTTCAGCTTGTCAAGGGTCCAAGAGCCAAAAATTGGCAATAGTGCCATCCTTGACCATCAAGACCGATTGCGATGGCCATGACACTTTGTAGGGGCAAGAAAAAATGTGCTTTCTTTACCCTTGCTAACTTTCATGGCCATCCGCTTCGTCTCATCGGTCCAGGCCAGCAAATTTACCAATTCTTTGGCTTTGGAATTGCCAACGGCCCAACGACAAAAAGTTGGGCGCTTGTGTCGCCCTTCACCATCGAGACTGAGTTGGGACGTCCATGAAACTTAGTAGGGGTAGGGATTAGTGTGCTTCTCCCACCTTTTGAATGTTTCATGGCCATCCATTTTTGTCTCGACGATCGACAACGGCACAATCGCCAATTTTCAGGCTTTGGGCTCACTAAGTATCCGATGACAAAAGGGTGGCGATTGTGTCGTCCTTGATCGTCAAGATGGATTGCGATGGCCATGAAGCTTTGCACGAGAAGGGATTAGTATGCTTTACTTGTCTCTACAGAGTTTCATGGGCAGTGGTTCCCGTCTCTTTTGTCAAGGGTGGCACAATCGCAACTTTTTTGGCTTTGGACTCACAAAAGGCCCAACGGCCAGCAATTGGCGATTGTTTCACCCTTGATTGTCAAGATTGATTGCGATGGACATGAAACTTTATAGGGATGGGACATCCATTCCCGTGTCATTGGTCTAGGGTGGCACAATCACCAATTTTTTGTCTTAGGACTCACCAAGGGTGCAACGACCAAAAGTTGGTGATTGTGCCATCCTTAACGGTTAAGACAAATTTTGATGGCCATAAAATTTTGCAAGAGTAGGGATTAATGTAATTTCCAAACCCATGGAAATCTATTCCTGTCTTGTCAGTTCAAGGCGGAACAATTGCCAATTTTTTGGCTTTGGACTTGCCAAGGGTGCAACATCCAAAAAGCTGGTGATTGTGCAGCCCTTGATCGACGAGACCGATCGGGATGTCCATGAAACTTTGCAAGGTCAAGAATTAGTGTGCTTTTCCTACCTCTACAAAGTTTTATGGCCATCCATTATCATCTTGTCAGTCCAGGGTGGCACAATCGCTAATTTTTTGGCTATGGGCTCTCCAAGAGCCAAACGACCCAAATTTGGCGATTGTGTCGCCCTTGACCTTTGAGACCAATTTTGATGGCCATGAAACTTTATAGGGACAATAATTAGTGTGCTTCCCCTACCCTTAAAAATTTTCATGGTCATAAATTCCCGTCTCATCGGTTCAGGGTGGCACAATCACAAATTTCTTGGCTTTGGGCTTGACAAGGGTCCAATGGCAATTATGCCGTCCTTGACCATTGAGATAGATCGTGATGGTCATGAAACTTTGTAGGGGGAATGATTATTTTTCTTCCACTACCCTTGAAATATTTATGGCGTTATGTTCCCATCTCGTCGAAGCAGTGCAACACAATCGCCAACTTTTTGGCTTTGGGCTCGCGAAGGGCCCAACGACAAAAAGTTGGCGATTGTGACTCCCTTGACCGTCAAGACAGATTGCGATGGCCGTGAAACTTTGCAAGGATGGGGATTAGTGTGCTTCCCCTCCCCTTGCATTGTTTCATGGCCATATATTCATATTTTTTTTGTCCAAGATGACACAATCGCCAAGTTTTTGGCTTTGGGCTTGCCAAGGGTCCAACAACCAAAAGTTGGTGACTACCACCCTTGACCCTTGAGACGAATTGTGATGGCCATGAAATTATGTAGAGGTGGGGACTAGTGTGCTTTCACTACCTCTATAAAGTCTCATGGCCATGCATTCCCATCTTGTTGGTCCAAGACGACACAATCACCTTTTTTTTTGCTTTGGACTCACCAAGGGCCCAACGACTAAACGTTGGAGATTGTGCCGCCCTTGACCATTGAGATGGATAACAATGGAAATGAAATTTTGTAGGGTTGGGAATTAGTGTTCGTATCCTACCTACACAAAGCTTCATGGCCAACGATTATCGTCTCATCGATCCAAGATTGTACAACCGCCAATTTTTTGGCTTTCGGCTCGTCGCTAAGGGCCCAATGACCAAAATGAGGACCAAAAGTTGGTGATTGTGCCGTCCTTGTGTTGGCCATGGAAATTTGTAGAGGAGGGGATTAGTGTGATTCCCCCAAACATTAGGAGGAGGTCTAGGACACCTAGGGTCACTATCCTAGCAAGTCTGATCGCAATCTGACAAGGTACCGAAATCATGATCCATCATGAAAAAGGTCTTAAAAATTGTAGCAGAACAGTCCAGAAGTGTCGCTCTATGGTCTAAGAACACTCTCCTATGGTCAAAACGACTATAAACAATGATTTAAGCACTCAAATCTGCATTTACAGCTCACAGGTAGTTGCGAACCACAACAAAACTGACAATGCTTACACTTGAATTAAAGAACAAAGAGAGAGGAACAAAATGCAAGTTTCAAAAATGAAATTTGATTACCCATTCATTAGCTGCGATGATTACAAGTTTGGAGAAGCTCGTAGCTTGAGCGTACGTTTTTTGAGCTCCCTCTTCTCTAAAAATAAGCCTTTTTTCACATTAAGGTTATTGACCTTAATACCCAGGGCATTCTAAATGGCTAGTGGACGGTTCACACGAACCTTTGCAATTATCATGACATCATTACAACTCAGGGAATTGATTGCTACTCTAGAATTAGGATTTACACAGAGTATCACTACACTAGCTCTCGGACAATTAATAGAGTATAAATGTGGTGTCCGGCTACGTGTCCGAAGAGTTGGGCGTCCGTTTGATCTGTCTTGAAACATTCCCCCCTTCCTAATTTGTGTTTTCCCTTGACATGACCTTGCGTAATATTGTCATAGGGTTGTCTGCAGCTTTGTCTTTAAGATTGGACTTCAGGTTGGGAAGTGCTTTGTCGTTGATGACGCTCCCCCATTCCTTGAGTGATTCATATCTTTCGTGTTGTTGATACGTGATTAGAGCTTGATTGTTCAGGCAACTTATCTTCTTGTTGCACCTTCTCCTCTTTGTTGCCAGTCTTCGCCACCGTGAAGAGGGATGTCGGTGTGTTTAAGCTTGTAGAACTGATTCCTTTGTGGCGTGGACTTTATAATGGATTTTCTTTCAAGGTCTACTGTAATTTGAATTCTCCACAATAGATAGCCACAATGTGGAAGCACTGTGTTAGCTACATATGGTTGTTGTAGACAACTCGCTTTCTAATTTTTGCATTGCTTGTTGTTGTAGGCCATTGTTTGACTTGCCATTTTTTGATGGAGCTTTTGTTGTCGCCCTTGAAGATAAAAGATTCTCTTTATAATCATAAGGAGACCTACAGTTTTTGATCCAAGTTGTTGTCGATTGATTTGGGTATCCATTTCCTTATTGTTGATGTAGAAGGAATATATACAAGAAGTCGATGATGAGGTCTAGATTAGGGTCTTAAAACCCGGATGACCAAAGGGAAAAAACCGATGGGAAAAAAGTGCCTTTGGTATACGCTCTTATTGGAGTTGAGCATTTGGGCTTGAAGTACATGTCATGCAAGGTGAGTACCTAGGAGAAACAAAGGAAAAGTCTCTAATGCAAGTGCCAATTATGGGACACTCTATTTGCACATGAGAGATTTATCAAACAAAAGCATGTAGTGTAAGAGATGGAGTTGATGGGTGCTTCAAGGAACAAATGTAGCACATGTGACATCAAAGGACGTCTCAATAGCTTCCATGTTTCTAAGAAGGGTTTTCAATGCAGAAGCTTATCCACTCATACCTCACTGTGTAGAATGCGTGAGTGTCTTTTGGACCTCCTCCTTCACTTACCACTATACTACAATGACTTTGACTCGTATGCTCACCTATACCAGCATGAGCGACACAACGTAATTATGCTTAACTCTTCCAGCTTGAGAAATATCTAGAATAACTAAGACACTTAGACCACAGAGAATATTACATGAAGGTTTGGGAGTAATGCCTCGCTCATTTAGTGGCTTAGCTGGCCGACTTTGACTTTTATGCCATGTATATTTAATGGCAACTTGGACTTACCTGTTCAAGGCCAAAAACCCAATTCCATAAGTTCTAGAAATTTAGGACTCTTCCATTGTGTTGGTCTTTGGAGGCCACCATTTTGTCAAGAAGGTTGGCATATTTTGGCTCCTCTTGACTTGCTTGTTGTATTTTGATACTTCATTGTAAAACAAGTCCTTCAGCTCTGGTAGGGCTTGATGTAGCCTTTGAATTAATTTCCATGAGAATCAAATGTCGAGATGTGTGGGTTCTTTGTGATTGAGTTTCCACTAGCAATTTTGGAACCCATCTTGTTTTTGGTCCTTGTTTGACCGTCTTTGGGATTTTATCTTCTTCTATAATTTGATGGAGACTAGGCTTCGATATCCAAACCTGATGATTTCCGTTGTAAAAGCCTTGATTTTGTAATTGATGAGAAGATATCCATCTGTAGATTGTAGCAGCCTTGGTTGTAATTGGCTTCTGTTGGCTTTTGGTTGTCATTGCTTGCTTTGGGGTAGAAGCTTGTGCTGCCTGATTTCTCTTAGTTGTTCTAGATTGATCTATAGTTTTTGGTAACCATATTTGTGTGTTGCATTTATAAAATCCTTGTGCTTTGAGTAGCTTGACTGGAATCATCCATTGCTTCACCTGTTTGGGTTGTGTAGCTTTGCTGAGGTTTGATTTTGGAACCCAAACTTGTCACATTGCTTGCTTGGAAGGTCTTTTCTTCTGCCTTTTGTGGTTTTTCTTTCTCCTATTTGAGTTGTTTGTCTTGCATTTATAGCGCATCTTGTTCTGCATATAACTCAATGAGGTGGGTAGGTCCAAGATGTTACTTTAGGCTTTTTGGCCCAAACATTAGCATTTCCTTGGAAGTAGCCCTAAGCAACTCATTTGATGCTATCCACCTTGTCACCTTTTGTTGTGGTGGTTGAACTTGTGCTTCATGTATCCAAACTTGGTCTTTGACTTGGATATGCTCTTTGGATACCAACACTTGTTTGACATTATTTGGCTTCTTTTGGATGCTTTTTTGTGATGGAAACTTTGGTTGATAGACTTTTTGTCTCGGTTTCTATTGCATTGTCAATGGTTTGGCTCTTGCTGTAGAGGCTTCGTGGGAAGTTTGATGGAAGATCGTTGAGGGTAAAGTCACCTTGAGAGGTTGATTTACTTCACATTTTACCTTAGCTATACCTTTTTCTACTATGCTTGGTTCCTCCTTTTTTGCATTGACTTGAGGTGCTTTTGGGGCCTTTGTTGGTGTTGTTGTTGAAGATTTTGATTGTTGTCAAAAGAAGATATTCCTCCAGCTTTCTGTCAGGACCTGACTCTCTTTGATATGATGGGAGTCAATTATGTGGAAAGTATCCTTATACTCCCCGATACTCAACTTGAGTACGGCTTCTGCCACTCCGAAGCTAGGAATCGACATTTTTGAGCTTTTGTAAACTGTTTCTTCTAGCACATTGATTGGTGGCTTTTCCATCATGATCCACATTCCATAAGTCATTAGATTCTTTGTCGCTTTTGGATCTATCACAAACTGAACATGTGATTTTGAGTCCTGTTTCTCTACATATGCTAAATTTGATTATCGTAGAAGACAGTCGATCTTCTCTCGTATCCTTGTTCTTCTCTTGATCTTGCGTTTGTTGAAGATTTGCCGTTGAACTTGGAAACTTTTCTCCTTCTTCTGCTTTCATTTGCTCTTTTTTGGGAGTCGACTTCTTTGAAATAGCTTTTGTCGACTCTTCAAGTATGTCAAGGATGACATATTCTCGTGGTTGCTCTACTTCCTTCGCTTGCACTGTGGCACCATGTGAAAGGGCAGGGGAACTGAACATGCTCATCACCACCCAGCCATGCCCTATATAGGCCCTTGGCCTTCTAAATATAGGGACCCCCTTGACTGCATGTCCATCCTGGCCCTAGGCCCGGAATGGTCCTACCATTGTCCTGACATTACTCCCCCCTTGGAGGAGCATTTTCGTCCGCGAAAACACAAGTGATGGTATCTTCATAAGAACACTAATGTTTTCTACCATAAAATCCCACATGGATCCAACGGTTCATTTGAGCGTAACCCGGGTCAGTAGGAGGTTCAATGAAACCAAGAGTAACATCTTGAGTTTCTTCATTGTTGTCCATTTGTAACCATATGATGGTACCGGTTCCTATCCAAACATAGTGTGTAGACTCCATTTAGAACGCTCATGAGCATGGTAAACGAGTTTATCACAACACAGGTGTACCAAAAAGAGTACCTCTTGTCACTTTCCATGAAAGTCCATGAAAGTAACTTGCTGACATAACTCATCGGCCAATTTTAAGTCCTTGACTTGGTCCCAATTTTCATCATCAGTAAACAACCCCACCCTAACGAGTGTTCAAGGTTGAGAACATGAGTTATACATGAAGAGACTACCTAGTCGCAACATGCGTAAACTCCAAAAAGAGCAATAAATGCTTATGAATTTGATTGCTTGGTGCTAATGTACGCATTTTGCATATCCTGTAGCCCAAGATTACACTTTTTAATCTGTCAATCCCCTTGGATACTGACAGTACTGAGGTGTGTTTCCCCCAAGGTTTACAGATAGTCTTCCTAGACGATTGGTAAACGGGGAATCACAATAGCATATAACATTGTTGAGGAATCAACAATGCTCAAAATAACCATCATGGTTAACTTGAAAAATCCACAGACACCCAAACCGAGCCATGACCTCTATTGGTGATTAGTAGACTCGAAAGTAATCTCATATAGCTAGTGCACATAGAGTGCAAAAATTCTTCATAAGCAACAACCTAAGGAATATGCATGCCGTTCCAAATCAGCCTTTGCTAAACACTAGGGCCCATAACACCTAGTGTGCATGCATTTAGCAAAAAATAGATCCGAACCCATATTTCCATGGTGATCCTTGCCAATATTTGTGGCAAATGTGATGCACATAGCACACATTAAAAAGTAATGTAAATACTTCTGAAAAGAAACTAAATACTTTCAGTTGCAATCTTTAGCAAGCCTTGCTGAAACGTCTGAATCACAATAGAAGGTGAAACATTGATCACTTCTAGATACAGACAATGAAACTTTTTCATTAAAAATTTATATCCTTGCTATATGTATAGACAACCATCTGTAATGTTGTTTACCAGTACTTGTACCTTAACAAGTCATTCTAAGTATCCGACATTTTCTGGCCACGAAATTGCTCCTGATATGCCGTGCTAAAAATGGTTTAGAAAATAGATGTGACCAACACCTAGGGACTTTTTCATGACACATAATTGAAATAATGGCACCAGTGTCAGTCCAGAGACTCATATTCTCCACATGTGGAATATGTCTCATGTAACAATGTGTAAAAAAGAACATCCTTCAAGTACAAGATGCACTTGTGTGTGGAGGTAACTGCAAACACTCTACGATGGGAGTGAGAGGGACCATCATTAGCCTTGCTCCACATTGGCTAAACCAAACTCCTTGAGTTCCTAGACCATGTTGTATCTCATGTGACAACATGTGCCAAATTGAACCCTACAAGTAGGTTCATAACAGCATAAGACAGAAAGATAGATTGGACACTTGGCCCAAAATTCTTTGTGCCGACATGCCCTTGGGATGGCTCTGTAACATTCAAGCGTACTTATACGTCTTGAAAAACCTAGCAAGGCATACTAAAAATGGAATAACACCAAATCAATAGATGCCTACCTGGAGATTTGAACGTAATGTACACTTACCTGTATTCAAATGGAGAGGAGCACGTCCCCTACCTGAAAAAAAAAACAACATTGCATTGGGAACCCTGGGTGTTGCCTTTGCAATCCAAGCCCTTGGATTTAGAATCTACGTAGTCAAACCCCTTGGTAAGACTCTTTGTAGAAACTGCTCGACTAGCAGATAACGGTAACCAACATAGTCAATCGTGTACAGAATGATTAGAATCAACTTGAAAAGTGTGTCCGTCCACTTACCGCGTGTGGTAGATTGCGGATTTTTTTCCTTGAAAATATAGCTGGGAGAGATCAACTGTGATCCTCAATGCAGATCAAACTGTGATCCTTAATGCCTATGGGGTGATGTAGGAATCACCCGCCGGGTCTTACCCCAAAATAGTATGTCCATAGACACTCCGTAGTGCTATAGAGAGAGCAAGAAATCCACACAAGTAAGATGCCTAGCTCGTGTCAACAGCCATGCTGTCTCAACTGTTTGCTGCCTCTAGACTCCATAGTATAGATCAACTGATGTAAGTGTAAGAGTATAAAAAACTCAACTGGAGCATCGCACTAGAAGCATATAGTGCAAAAATGACACCCTGATCCTCCGAAATAACAAGACTCTTGCTCGTCCATTAACGTCGATATGTTCGATGTGTACTCCACTGGGAAAATCTGTTCGAGCTTAAGCACAATCGCCCAAGGAATGCCAATAGTTGGGTCCTACCCAAAATCTGACAATGGTTCTTAGCCAGCATGTACATGGCTTCTAGCTCTTACGGCAACTAGAGTTCAATCGATAAACCGATGAAAACTAATGTGAATGGAATCTTGGCCAATTTCTAGCTGAGGGTTAGAGCATCTTGGCTCAAGTTGACTCCCAAACAAAACTTGTATCAAAAGCTTCTTAAAAGATTTTCATTATTCCCTTAAAGAGAGAGAGAGAGAGAAAGAGAACAAGAGCATGCTGGGTTGAGTAACTTTCCTTAAATTTGTAGAGTGTGTGTCTAGAATGTGTGCTCTTAGACATCTTATGCCCAAATTGCAACTTATCCTGTAAGCATTCCACAATCTGTCTGTATGACGCTCTCATCGAGAGAGCAACAGAAAACAAAACTTAAATAATGACAATCTCCCATGTAGGGTCGTGATTGATGACTTGAAAGGGGCACCTTGCCGGTGAATCTAGTCAAAATTTTTAGGTTCTTTTTAGTATTGCTGAGTGTCGATAGCAACCAACAACCCATTTGTACTCTGTCCTTGACAGAGTTGCAAGTGTGTTAGCGGAAGCGTAATGCATGAAGCAGCAGAATTGAATTCACGTCACTACCATGCCTTGCATAAAGAATGGTAAGCCCTTGCGCAGAGTGATGGCCTCAACCGTGAGAACCAAAACTGTAAGTACCTTGCACAATTTAGACTGGTAGGGATTCTATGAGCTGATATCCCCTATTTTTCCAGTTCCCTGAAACCGGGCTTCCTATAAAATTGCCAAAGCACTTTGCTTTGCACAATGATAGTAATTGCCAAGTAAAGTGTAAACAGGAAGAAACGAGAAAAACTTAAACTTGGCTAACCTGGTCGTTGTTGCTGCAACCAGTTGTCATGAAAGTTGGGAGAAAAACCCATTCCAAAAAGGAAGATAGCCATATCTGCACAGACGCCCTCATATGTCCTATACACCCGTCTGGTACATAAGGCCATAACCTGCAAAATTGAATCCACCTGCAAACACCTAGCCTATTCCTTCCCCATTGTGTATGCTCATAGCATATGCCAAACGTGGGGAGTCTCAATGCCAGATGTCTGGCTTGAAGCCTTGCTTCATATAAATAATGTTGTGGTCCTAGCCGACAGAGTCGGTTGCTAAGATACAGATATCATGATGAAAAGAATCGACCTTGTCGAGTGATTTCAACTGAAAGTAACCAGTACTGTGTGGCAAACATCCTCGGCCCGCTTTGAGAAATGGTGACAAGGATTCGGCCATGCCGAGCAACCTGCCCCCTTGCATCCAATCTAGCAATAGGATGCGCCAATCTCCTTGAGAGTCTGAAACATGGCAAATGTGCTATGCTTTTCCAATTATAAATAATCCCCATATGCCGAAAGTGTATACAAGCAATTCTGTACATGAATGATCAATAATGTTAGTTAGCCCTCCATGTCAAGAAATGGAAGTGACTAAAGTCAATACCAGCCATGCTGTAATGACAGTCAACAAGCCTTGCTTGATATAATTATGTCTGCTCTCATTTCCAACAAATGCTATTGACGACAGATGTCATAGCAAAGAGAAGTCGACCTCGTCGCTCATGCACATATAAGTGACTGTAGCTAAATGTATATTTGATTAAGAAGTTAGAAAAATACTTCGAGTGGAGATATCTCTTACCTGCGAGATTGGTATGCCATTGTTCGTAACAATCACCACATAATGTGGTTGAACAATGTAGAGGGATAGAAGCCATGCTTCTCCGCAACCCCAAACTCAGGGCTCTTGCCCGTCGTCCTGAAATCGACCATGCCGACTAGCAATCTAGCTATGCAGAAAAACGTTGCATCCATGATCAAAACGAGCAACAGGCCTAGTTAACATGTCGGTCGACCACCATGGCTTCCCCGATGTGACTTGTCCAATGCCTTTGTTAATCGGCTCCTTTGTTGATACCTATGAGCACTGTAGCGGAGAACCATGTCCGCTACCATACGTGGGATAATCACAGCGCAGAACCATGTCCGCTACTGGCTCGGATGTTCCATAATGTATGTAATGTGCCCGCAATTGATGAGACGTTGTCAACAAGTGTAGCATGCCAGCATGGATGCCTTCTCAAGTTTTTGCAGAAAATCTGAGAGCCCAAGATGGTGGCCCTTGGCCCCGCCTGATGCCATGCAACAAGCATGGTTGTTTTGCTCATCCATGGGGTGTCTCCGTGCACACATAGCATGGGCTGTAGCCCTTAGCAAGAGTGGGTGCCCAAAATAGGGCGCCCAACCTTGGATTCCAAAAAAAAAAAAAGGTAACGTATAAATTCTACCTGGCCATGGCGTACACAGAGCCGTTGACGAGCTGTGAGAAACCGTTGATGGCGCCCTCCATGGGTCTTCGTTGTGGGTGAGCCTGTGACCAATGTCCTGGCGCCGCCATGGAGACTCCATCAAGCCTATCAAGGGCCGTTTTCCAGCTGGGAAATTCCGCCCACTGTGTGTGTGCAAGCGGTGATTCCCGCGGTCCTACATGCCGACGGTTCTCCTTCCTTGTCTTCGGGCTAAGCCTTCATGCCCACGCTGCGGCTCCCCTTCCTTCCCGACTTGGGATAGCAGCACACGTCTTTTTCCTTGCTTGTGTGCTGCATGCGACATGCAAACTTGCTTCGAGAGAACCCCTAGGCTGAACGTCCATGAACGGAGAGAGAGAGAGAGAGAGAGAGAGAGAGAGAGAGAGAGAGAGAGAGAGAGAGAGAGAGAGAGAGAGAGAGAGAGAGAGAGAGAGAGAGAGAAATGAAATGTTATATTAAAATCTTCAAAAGGCCATAATGACGTATGAGACCTGAAAGTTACAAAGTGGTGGATCTGATACAAAGTCAGAGTAATAAAATAACCTAACAACAGTACAAAACAAAGATTTATACTATGGGGTCCTAAGTTGGTCGATGTGAGTCAAGCAAAAACTAAGGAGAAAAATGGGCGGCTTGTTGGGATAGCTGAATCACAAGAGATCTAGCATCGGTCGTTGGAGAATCTCATCAATTTCCTCCATAATTAGTAGTCTGACCGGGTGTCGTGCATGCCTGGCCAGCGTGCTCCGAATTTTCTGTCATAGAATCCGTCGATGCTGTGTAGTTCTTCGCAGTCGCGGGCGCCTTGATTTCCCCAGTTTAATCGCTCGGTCAACCAGTGTGCCTCTGGTGTGAGACGAGGGGGAGCTCTGCTGTGGGAGTGGATCTTGCGGCTGTCCCATGTCTGCTCTGAAGAAGTTTGTGATCCGTCTTTGAGACTGGCTTGACTCGCCATTCATCAGGCTATCTCTGTGTCTGCACAGCTCGAGCAAGAACAAACCCAGACATCTCTGATCTTCGTATCCCATGACTCTTGAGAGTGGTCCAAAACCCTCTCTGAACAAGCAATGGAAGCGGCCTCGTATCTCGTAGTAGACGGGGCATCTGCATGTATAGTGTAGCTCTGTCTCAGGTTCCATGTTACACAAGAAAGAGAGAGAGAGAGAGAGAGAGAGAGAGAGAGAGAGAGAGAGAGAGAGAGAGAGAGAGAGAGAGAGAGAGAGAGAGAGAGAGAGAGAGAGAGAGAGAGAGAGAAAACCATGCCTTGAGAAATCCATCTTCCCCGCCATGGCTCCACCCTCCTTCCTCCTCTCCACCTTGCTCTGATACCAGTGAAAGGGCAGGGGAACTGAACATGCTCATCACCACCCAACCATGACCTATATAGGCCCTTAGTCTTCTAAATATAGGGACCCCCTTGATTGCATGTCCGTCCTGGCCCTTGGCCCTGGCCCTTGGTCCGGACTGGTCCTACCATTGTCCTGACACTGAAGCTGTCCGGGGCGGGCAACAAGAGAGGCGACCTCTAAACACCCCTCAAGGCTTCCGTGCTGCTCAATTGGGGTTGGGGCAACCACAAGCACAACACAACAACAAACCCACATCCAAACCCAAAAAAGATAGGGGCACCACCTAGTTATGGTATGCGAACTAGGACGCAAGAGAGATTTTGGCACAACCAAGAAGATGCACCACACAACACACACAAGCAACCTCACACCAAGACACACATGAAATGGACCAGAGAGAGCTAGAGCAAAGGGAAGAGAGAGAGGAAAGGATCTTGCATGATACCTTATTTGTGACTTGCAAATGGAGATGGTTCGTTATGATGCTATCATAGAACTTGTACAAAACTAACTCAATGCTTACTGATTGCTAAACATTGCCAAAACACACACACACTGTCTTAGGGTGTGAGAGACCTCTCACCACAATACCCTCTTACAATGGACAAAAAAATGGCAATGAAAAACACACTAAAACACTTTCTAAAATCAAGATCAACCGATAAAAACTCAAAATACACAAGTCACCTTGAATTCACCAAACTGTATTGCACAAATGGAAGGACGAAGATTTGAACGTCGAGTCACGCCTTTGATGCACCAAACCTCAATTTATTGATGATGAAGGAGCATATACAATAGTGGTTTTGAGATTTGTGTAACTCACGCTCTCTCACTTACAATGTGTAGCTTGAAGGCTTCTCTCACACTAAGAGTGAAGCTCACAAGTGGTTGCTACACCTAAGTCTCTCCTCACGCATAGAGTGTTGGGGTGCTATGTGAGATATTGGAGGTTGTTTTACAAGAAGGAGAGGGGTCTATTTATAGGTTGGAGACCCCTCATAAAGATTATTGGAAATCCTAATTTACAAGCTAACAAATCAGGATTATGATTTTTTTGAATATCAAAACATTGCGGGCCTTCTTTGTCTGCTTCAGTCATGGGTGTGGGCTCAAAAGAGAGCATTATTGATGGTAGATAAGGTGAAAGTAAGTAAGGAGAGAGAGAGAGAGAGAGAGAGAGAGAGAGAGAGAGTTACTTTGTACATGTCTTGAGGTGAGGTGTCTTTTATGGTTAGGTCAATGCTATTTTGTGTTAGTATGTTAGTCGTTAGTAATCACTAGAAAGTTAATGTTACATTTACAATGGGTAGAGTGAGTTGATTTGATGAAGGAAGAGGGGTGAATTAAAAGAGAATCATTGAGATGGTGAAGCTTTGAAGAAGCTTGAACTCACCCTTGTGTAGATTGTGGAAAAAATGACCGCTGGTCTTCTTCTTCTTCTTCGCTTCTTTACGCCGCTGCCACGGTTGACCACCACGATGAAAAAAGGATTTGTTGATGAAAAATCCTCAATTTGCAGAATTTATCATGGTTAAGATGCTGAATTTTAGATATTTTTAGGAGAGGTAAATGAAATTGTAACATAGAAGCAATAGAGAGAGACATGGAGAGGGTGTATGTATGTAGAGGTTCATAAAAGAACTATAGGGATGAGAGAGAAGGGTAATGGTGAAGAGGGTGGGAGAAGCCATGGAAATTGCAGGTTTGAGTGAGGGAAGGAGAGGGAGGGATGTGTAAGAGTGAGTAGGTGTGTGGAAGGGTGAGAGAAGACTAAGGGCTACTTGTGAGAAAAGTGGGCAGACTGGTGTCCACTCAAAAAATCATAGCTCACCGCTGGTAGCTCCAAAAATCATGAAAAAATTTGAGGTGATTATTCAGAGCGTGGGCTACATTTTCTCTTTTGACCACCGCTCCAAATTCAGAGTGGAGATATGTGTCAAAATTCTCACAAGAAATCCTGTTTTTTATGCCTTCAAAAGTCTTTTAGTGGCCCCCTCCTTTGTTGAATTTGTACAATGCATCCAAGAGTGAGCCCCTCCTTTGTTATATTATAATACAAAGCATCCAAGTTGCCCTTGACCCATGCATGGAGGAGGATTATTGGTGAAATAAGAAATATATACATGGTGGGACCAGTGTATGGACTATTCGTGGACTTTAGCTCAATGAGCACATGGTGTTAGAATAATGAGTAAAAATAATAATAAAAATATGGAGGAGTTATGGATATGGAAAGATATTGGAATCATATGATATGGTCCCTCCTTGAATTATTTTGGGTGAAAGAGGAAAAGGTATGCAAGTAAATAATATAATAAAAGTAACCAATGAGTAGAAATCAATTTTTTGTTTTCACGAGGGTGAGGGTGAAAATGTGGGAGTGATTTGCATAAAGGAAAAATATGAGGTTAGAGTATGTACATATTGGCAAAAAATATAATTATGGTGTAAGAGGATGAAAGAAGGTGTACATAGGTTTAATAAAACACACACCTAAGTAGAAATATTTAAATAAAATACCAAAATAATTATAAAAAATCCCTATATTTAGGCCATATATACAATGAAATATTTACACACAAAGAGGCCATAATATACTTTTATTTTTTTGGCTCAACTAGCCCAGTGACTAGCTAGCTGAGGGTTTTTAAGAAGATATGGGAAAAGCCCCCTAACTCACATACGGCTATGTATAGTGAAATGGTAGGGATAGCCATAGCGTTTGGGTGAATTTGGTAGGGTGGAGTAACTTACTATGGCAATTATGGAGAGCCGAAAAGGCTATCAACACCATGGTCCATGATGTAGCTATCTGTTTCACCTTTTTTGCTTTCACACTCACAAACTTCATTAGCTTCCTTCAACACCTTTATCGTAAATAAGGGAATTATATCATACCCATCTTCGTTGCAAAACTTAGTCAGGGTCACCTCATTTACACAGACATCAAGAGTCTCTAGTATTTGAACTCCAAAGGGTTCAAATAACTCCTCTATAAATCATTCCTTAATGTAAGCTTCATCTTCTTCTAAATGCTCTAGGATGCAATCTTCCTTTCTAAGACTTCCACTCTCAGGAGCTCCATACATCCAAATATGCGCTTTGCTTTCCAAATTGGTTGTGCATTTTAAGTCTTCTCCTAGGGTTCGCACTACATCTCTATAATTATGATCTTTGACACTAATTTTTGTTGTGACCTCTTTGTGTCTCAAGTAGATATAGTAATAGCTCCAGTCTTGTACCATTTTGAGCTGCAGCATGAATGTTCTACCCAATATGATGTCAAAGTTGCTGCTCTTGTCAAAATTCATTATGGCAAAGGTGTGCTCATACTCTATGCCACACGAGGATATAATGATTTGTTCTAATATTCCAATCGGTTTCTCCATGTATCCATGTGCTAATTGCAGTTTCATTCGAGTTTTTGTAAGAGCAAGCTTTCCCCCTTTTTTCCATATCTCTTTGGTTGCAATGGCAATTGCGACCCCACTATCTAATATAGAAACCATCTTTACTCCTTTGTACTCAAGTGGTAAGGTGGTGTTTCCCTCTTCTCCTTCGCAGTAGTCACCCACCTTATTTACTGGTATTGGCTTTGTCTGTGGCTTCTTCGGCGAGGTGTCATCCATGTTTTTGTTCGCAAGCTGGTCATGTGAAGGTATATTTGACCCCATGTTTTCCAGGTGTTTGCCCATTTGGCCCCATAGACGCGGTCTAATTTCTAGTAGCTCTGAGAGATAAATTATGCATTGTATAGGAGAACACATCATGTAAGGTCCCCAATCCCGCCGACACAAAAACGGGATGGTACCATTGACAGGTCTCTAGGCCTACTAAAGTTAGAGTCCTTAAACAAGAAAAATTCCAGGGAATTCACCCTTACCATTGACAATGGTTTAGGTTTATAGACCTAGAAATAGACTTAGTCCTATCTCGCAATGGAAACGGGACCATTAAAAAAAAGTTCCGGCCCTATAACTTCATCATTCAGATTATGGTTTCCTTAGCCAACATTTTTTTTTCCCCTAACATATGTGAGGGCACAGTCGTTGGTGGATTTCTCTTCCAAGTGAAGAAGTTTCTAAATGTTTTAGTGCGCAGGAATGGATAGTTACCTGACTAATCAGGTCCACCCATCCATGATTGACAACCTTAGTCAATCCCCACTTACCACCCCGCACTCACACATGATTTCTGTGTTGTTTAATTACTACCACATTCTTTTCACAATTAAAACAATGATTCCTTTTAACTTTCACAACTGCATTTCATTAAGACAACCTTTGCAAACAGTATTGAAGACATTCTTTCAGCAAGCAAACATTTTTAGACTTACAACAAGGTACTGTCATTCTGAAGTATCTCTGACCAGTACTGGCTTGCCTCAAGACCACCTATACAGGGGTGAAAGAACGGCCACCATTCCTTATTTATAAAAACCGGGGTGGAAAAAGCCATCACCCAAAGTCTGGGCGCCCATACGCCAACCGGCTGCCCATACAACGAGGCGGTTCCTCTAGGATAAACTTGAAAGTAATATCCACAAACACAAACAAGCACGGGGTAAAGACTCCATGCGTGCTAAGGAAACCGACTCATCCATGATGGTATCGCCATCTTTACTCATTACCTGGAGTAAAATATTTCCAAGGAATCAGAGGTGTCTTGAGACAAGCTGTCTTAAGGATGGTCAAACATTTCCTCCTTAAGTCAATCAGTCATAACCCAATCATTTCTTTCCTATTTACAATCATTGCTCGTTGGTTTCGTGGAAGTTACCTTCCATTTACAGCCAGTTTATCCTTCCTAACCTTACGTATGCAATGTTAACTTAAAAATGAACTTTAAAAGATTTTAAGCGAACAAAATAGAAATCCACATGGGAGTGCTCGTCCATGTGCTGTGGGGCGGGAGCCGGTAGAATTTCCTCCGTTGGTCTATGCCTAGGCCCAATCTCATGGTCATTAGTGGCCTTGTTTCTTTTGTTGCTAACATCCTCTTCCTCGATAAGAGGATTTTCCCTGGTTCTCTTTGGAGCCATGTCAACAACCTTATAAAAAGACTTAATTGATTAGAAGTTTAACTGAATAATCTTCTTTTTTCTTTTTTACCCAAAAATAAGAATTTTTGGAGTAAGTAGGTATCTTTAATAGTCAATTTGATGAGATATTCCTCTTGTAACTTATTTATGCTATAAGTAATTTCCCATAATTACCATTTAATTTGAAAAGCCCTTTAACTAAGTTTATCCTTAGTCAATATTCCATTTTAACCTTAGTAAATTATAAATTTCTATTGGCTAATAGACTACTCACCCTAAATTGTAATTGAATAGGTTCTATCTTTAGGAATTTTCATAAATTTGATTTATAACCTTTCCCTCCTATACTTATGGTCTAATTTGGGCAGAATTTTACTGATAGTAATTTGTTATACCAACCATTTATACTGAGGTAATTTTTCCCACTCTTCAGTAGTGCTTTTGGACCTCAGGTACTTATTTGGTAATTAGATAACTTCATGTACTAATTTCCTTTCTCTATTTTATACAAAAAATTGGTTACTTTTATTGAAGATAAATATCTAAAATATTTATCCGAGGTTGGGGTATTTATCACGAATTTGTCAAGATATGTTATACCTTTGATATTTATATCAAAGGTTTTTGGATTGATTTACTATATTTCCCCTTTTATTTTTGCCTAAAAATATTGTACTTTTACGGGGATAATTAGGTAAACTAATTATCTGAGGGTAAAATAATTATCACAAGTTTCCTAAGGTATAGTTAACCTCTAAAAAAAAACTCGAAGGATTTTCAATCAATTTGATAATTTCCCTCTTTTAATTTGTCCTAAAAACATAGTAATTCTGTTAAAGTAATTAGATAAATTAATTATCTAAGCTTGACATAATTATCACCGGTTCCCATACATGTAATTAACCTCTAATAAGTAACTAAAAACATTTTGAATCAATTTTAATATTTTTCCCTTTAAGTTTCTCTAAAAAATAGTGTAATTCTTTCTAATTAATTATGAAAATTACTCAAAAAATTATAAGATAATTTTCCTAGATTAATGACTATCCAATGCAGCTTTGATATTTATCTCAACTTAATCTAAACTTAATTAATATATTTTCCATTAATTTATGGTTAATTTGGATAATTTCAGTCCAATATGATAGGATAATTAATTTGCTTAATATTCCCAAGCTTAATTACAACAATCAGCAGAGAATATTTAATTAAGAGAGGATTTATGAGTATACATAGGCCGAATCTTTAATTTATTAAGAATATAGATTAATCTAGCCTTGCTAATTAAGAAGGATTAGGCTAATTACCGTTTAAGTTAATCAACTAGAGATTAATCTCTAGTGATTTCTGCGTAACGGTCTCTCTAGATGAGAGAGAGAGTGTCTAAATTTTTATGAAGGGAAGGGGGTCCTTTTTATAGTTTTTTTGGGCCCCGGGCAGTGCCTGGCAGGTTTTGATACCCCAAGCAGGCCCCCAGCTTGAAGATGGCGCCAACTGCTGCCAAATCAGTCTTTGATAGGTTCCCCCCAGCTCCACACTGCCCCCATACCTTTCAGAATCGATTTTGGTTGATTTTACTAATTTCTAATGATGCAAACTAGAATATCAGTTGATTCTAGAACCTTAGAAAAAGAAAGTCTTTGTTAATAATTATTACTGAAACCATCCAATTTTTATTAACTAATTGAATTCCTAGTGTAACCTTCCAGGGCCTATAACTTTTTCAGTTTTTATCGGATTCTGATTCTTAAAATTACTAACCATAGTAAAGCTCTGGTTATGATTCCAAAAATACCAATATTAGCCATGATTGAATCCTTCAACAGTGGTTTTCAAGTTAATTTTATAAGCTTTGTACAATTTTTAAGGTTTCTGAAATTGGAAACCTTACAATCACCCCAACTTAAAGAATTGAGATGTCCTCATCTCAACCAAAATTGGGAAAATCTTTGCAAAGTGATACTTCATCCTCCCAGGTGGCGTCTTCAACGGGGTAGTCCTTCCATTTTACTAAATATTCTCTGATAACTATGTTTCTTAGACTCGTTTCCCTAGTGTCGAGAATACAATCTGGTTGGAGTTCAAGAATTCCCTGCTTCTGTATCACAATTTGTTCGTCAACTAGAGTGTGATTTGGATTTGGGATGTAGGGTTTTAGAAGACTGATATGGAATACATTATGGACCTTGAGGTGCTCAGGCAATTTTAGTTTGTAAGATTAATCACTGATTACTTTATTCACTTCATAAGGTCCACAATATCTGGGGCTTAGTTTTTTGTATTTTCCCAAGGATAAAGTGCTTCTTTTTTGCCGTACCCTTAGGAATACTTTATCCCCTTGTTTGAAAACACGATCAGACAGTTTTTTATCAGCATATTGTTTTTGGTGGTCTTTTGCTGCCTGAATGTCTTGTCTTATGGATTTGGTTTGGGCATCCATATCCTCCAACATTTTCTTTGAAGCTTCTACTCTTGTAGTAGGGTCATAAAAGTTTAGGGGTGATATACATTCATGCCCATAAAGAGCATTAAATGGTGATATCCCAATGCTTTTATGAAAGGATGAGTTATAGGCGAATTCCACCAGAGGAAGAAATTGGATCTATTTTCAGGGTTCTTTACTACAATAGGCTCTAAGGATGTCTTCAATAACTTGATTCACTCTTTCTGTCTGGCCGTCTGTCTGAGGGTGATAGGATGTACTAAAACATAGCTGAGTTCCTAAGGATTCAAATAAATCTTTCCATAATTTTTAAGTGAATTTTTCATCTCTGTCACACTGACTATTCTCTTAGAAAGTCCGTGTAATATGAAGATCTCTTTGATAAAGAGATGGCTTATGTCTGATGCAGTGTAAGTTGTTTTTACAAGCATCAAATGGGATACTTTAGTCAGCATATCCACTACCAGCATAATGGAGTCGTAACCCCCTTGAACAGTGGGAAGGCATGTTACAAATTCCAGGCTAATGAGTTCCCACTTCATTTGAGAAATGTACAGAGGTCGAAGTTTCCCTGGCATCATTACTTGTTCAGGCTTAATCCTTTGACAGGAAAGACATTGTTTGATGTAGCGAAGTATATCTCCTTTCATTCCTGGCCAGAAATAGCTTTTCCTTATGACACTAAGGGTCTTTGCATAACCAGGATGGCCGGCAACTGGAGCGTTGTGTCCTTCATAAATGATTAACTCCTTTAATATTGGATTCTTAGGAATGTAAAGCCGATACTTATAATAGAGAAGCCCATCCTCAAGTGAATAATCCTTGATTCTGTCTTTTTCTTTCTCTTTTAGGTTCTGTTGATTGATAACCTGTAGAAGTTTTTGATAATCCTTATCTTCCAGGGAAGCTTCCTTAACCTTCTTTAGGATTGGATTGGCGACTGTGGAAATAGCCCCAAGAAAAACCTTACGGCTAAGAGCTTCAGCAATCACATTCTCTTTCCCTAGTTTATATTTTATTTCAAAGTCATATTCCTGTAAGAGTTCTATCCATCTTCTCTGCCTCATGTTGAGTGTTGATTGTGAGAAAATCCATTTTAAACTCTGATGATTGGTGATTAACTGGAACTTCCCCCCTAGAAGATAGTGCCTCCAGAGTTTTCGAGCATGGATGACAGCTAGGAGTTCCAGATCATGAGTTGGATAATTTAGCTCGTGGATTCTTAATTTTTGAGAAGTAAAGGCGACTGGTCTGCCTTCTTAGTTTAAGACTCCTCCTATAGCAAGACCGCTGGCATCTGTTACTACTTCAAACTCTTGAGTGAAGTCATGAAGTTTGAGTACAGAGGCTGATGTGAGATTTTGTTTTAGTTTGAGGAAACAATCCTCCTGTTCTTTTCCCCATGTAAGTTTGGCTGTCTTTTTAAGTAGACACGTCAAGGGTGCGGCAATAACTGCATAATCTTTGACGAAGATTCTATACCATCCTGTAATGCCCAAAAATCCTCGAATCTCACTGACCGTTTTGGGTTGTGGCCAATCTATTATATCTTTAATCTTTACGGGGTCTACTAAAATTCCTTCAGGGTTTATTATAAAACCAAGATAACTAACTTCGGGCGTGAAAAACACACATTTACTCATCTTGGCATATAACTGATGTTGGCGTAGAAGATGAAGTACTTTACGTACATGGCCTTCATGCTCTTTTTCATCCTTGCAATATACCAGGATATCGTCAAAAAATACCAACACAAAATCATCCAGATATTCTCTGAATATATCCTACATGAGACTGTCAAAAGTAGCTGGAGCATTCGTAAGACCAAAAGGCATCACGATGAACTCATAATGCCCATACCGGGTGTTGAAAGCAGTTTTGTAAATATCTACCTCCTTAATCCTGATTTGATGGTAACCTGATCCGAGATCAATTTTTGTGAATACCTTGGATCCATGTAATCTATCAAGTAATTCATCGATGCGAGGAATAGGGTACTTATTCTTTATCGATACCTGGTTAAGTCCCCTATAGTCTATGCAGAGACGTAAAGATCCATCCTTCTTCTTTTGGAATAGAACAGGCGCTCCCCAAGGTGAAATGCTTGGTGTTATGAACCCCTGTTCAATAAGCTGAGGAAGCTGTTCTTTTAATTCAATAGCTTCAGGGAGGGACATTTTGTAGGGTCTTTTTGAAATTGGTTCACTACCTGGAAAGGTTTCTATTTCGTGGTCTATATCCTTGGAGGAGGTAAATTTGAGAGATCTTCCGGAAATATATCTGAAAATTTCTTAAGCCATTCTGGATTTGTGTTGTCCCTTGAATCATCTGCCTGATTAAGTTTTACTACAAAGATCTCTTGCCCCTTACGCAACCCCTTCAGAAGTCGACTAGCCTTGACTAAATGAGCCTTAGGCTTTCCATTTGATCCTTGTTCTAATGTTTCTTCACCTAAGTGATTTTTGAAGGTTAAGTTCCCTTGAGCACAGTGAATTTGGGCTTAATTTTTGATTAATCAATCCATTCCTAGAATACCATCATAGATTCCTACTGGTAGAGTCCGAAAGTAAGATGAAGTCAGGGTTCCCCCTAGTTCAAACTCAGCTTCCCCAGCTGTAAATTGAGATAGAACCTCTTTCCCATTTGCTAGTTCTACCACTAATTTCTTCGTGGGATATTGGTTTAATTTAAGTTTCCTTAAACATTTAGGGGAGAGAAAAGAGTGTGTGCTGTCACAATCTATAAGTAGTTCAAATTTTTCACCTTCTCTGTTTGCAGTGGTTTGGATGACAGCATACTGTTGCCGAGCTCCAGGGTTATCAATGGCGGCAAAAAGAGTATCTCTTTCATTTTCCTCATCCAGCAAGGTAGGCTCTCCTACTGCGACATAAGCTCTGGCTCCTCTACTTCTTCCTCTGCCTTGTCTTTTATTGCCTCTACCTCTTTGATTATTTCCTTGTCCTATCTGCGTATGAGGAGTGGTTCAAGTAGCAACTCGGGGATTTTGCCCCTCAGGACATTGACTCCTATAGTGTCCCATTCTATTGCATCCATAGTATTTGCTCTTTGGAAAAGTCTGCTCTATAGTGGCTGTAGCTAACACTGCCCTCCATTGATTTCCTTGGTTATAATTTCCCCTTGCTCTTCCTCTAATGTTATTGTAGTTGTAATAGCTCTTGGCAGGGGGGTTTCCTTCAACTGCAAGTGGTTTAGCTCTTAGAAGATCATCTTGAATAGAGATGGGTCTCATAGCTTCCAAGCGGGTACTTAAAGGTTTGTTTAGTCCCTGAGAGAAATGAGCAATCTGCTGTTCCATAGTCATTGGTGGTGCGTAAGGTCATAAAGACACTTATTTGGTGTAGTACTCTTCCAAAGTAAGCCCTAACTATTTGAGAGCGAAGAATTCAGTCATTTTAATAGCTTGGTGAGCTGGAGGAAGATATCTTTCTTTCACTGCCTGCTTCATTCTTTCCCAGGAGGGACTAATGGAAGGGTTATCTCTACAGTATTGTTTCCACCAGAGTTTGGCATCTCTGAGGAGTCGAAACATTCCTAACATTGCCTGATTTTCTGAAGCAGTTCCTGTTGCCAAGAAATGATCATCCATGGCATCGAGCCAGGCTTCGGCATCACGTTCTAAGTTGGTTCCTTCTCCCTTGAAAGTTGGAAGTTGAACTTGATTTAACAGTAGTTTCTTTTCCTAGGTGGGAGTATAGAGACTTTTTGCATTTCCCTCGGTTTGTAATTAATGAAAATATTTTAGTGATTACACTACTTTTGTTTTGTCATGCAAGTTTTCTAATCTATATACTTTTAAAACAATGAAAACAGAAATTTGACAATCATTATCACCATCTTACTTAAACTACACAAGGATCTCATAAAACCATGGTATATACAAAGGTTAATACAATACTGACTCATACTATGTACAAGATGGACTCATACTATATACAATGTGTAATTCTCTAGATCAACATCCTCTTCACCACTGGTGGGTCTGACAGGGGATCAAAAAATATGACATCTTTTGGTCCCCTAAATTTTGGGCCTACCCTCATGGACATGATCCTACCTGGGTATATTACTTTGGCTACCCGATCATATACCCATTGATTTTGTGACACTTCTACCCCATCTATAATAATGGTCCAATTTGGATCTTGTGTCCCACTAAAAAAGAAAACTTCGATGGTACGAAGTGTTTTTGCCCACTTGAGTCTTTTCAAATTGAGTGTCAACCCTTCTAACTGTCCCGCATCAATCAAGAAAATTCCACCAAAGTGTGACCAGCTGATTCCCCATGTAGGAGGAGGGGAAAACATTACATCTAATAATTGCATGATGCTCTTGCGAAGTACACAGTTATTGGAGCTGCAAGAAGCCTCGAACATGATGTTGAAAATCACAAACTTTTGGTAAGCTTGGCGGATATTTTCCTGTATTGAAAGGGAAATTCTCATTTCACAATATACCATAATTAAAAATGCAATGTAACTTGTGCCTATCTTTTCAACTTTTACCCTCCTAAGGTCAGGAAATTATTAAACCATGCTCTGATACCACTTGTAAGGACCCCAATCCCGCCGACACCAAAAACGGGAAGGTACCATTTAGAGGTCTCTAGGCCCACTAAAGTCAGAGTCGTTAAACAAGAAAAATTTCAGGGAATTCACCCTTACCATTGACAATGGTTTAGGTTTATAGCCCTAGAAATAGACCTAGTCCGGTCTCGCAGTGGAAACGGGACCATTTAAAAAAAATTCCGGCCCTATAACTTCATCATTCAGATTATGGTTTCCTTAGCCAACATTTTTCTTTCCCCTAACATATGTGAGGGCACAGTCGTTGGTGGATTTCTCTTCCAAGTGAAGAAGTTTCTAAACGTTTTAGCGCGCAGGAATGGATAGTTACCTGACTAATCAGGTCCACCCATCCATGATTGACAACCTTAGTCAATCCCCACTTACCACCCCGCACTCACACATGATTTCTGTGTTGTTTAATTACTACCACATTCTTTTCACAATTAAAACAATGATTCCTTTTAACTTTCACAATTGCATTTCATTAAGACAACCTTTGAAAATAGTATTGAAGACATTCTTTCAGCAAACAAACATCTTTAGACTTAAGACAAGGTACTGTCATTCTGAAGTATCTCTGACCAATATTGGCTTGTCTCAAGACCACCTATACAAGGGTGAAAAAACGGCACCCATTCCTTATTTATAAAAACCGGGGTGGAAAAAGCCATCACCCAAAGTCCGGGCGCCCATACGCCAAATGGCTGTCCATACAATTGGGCGGTTCCTGTAGGATAAACTTGAAAGTAATATCCACAAACAAAAACAAACACGGGTAAAGACTCCATACGTGCTGAGGAAACCGACTCATCCATGATGGTATCGCCATCATTACTTATTACCTGGAATAAAATATTTCCAAGGAATCAAAGGTGTCTTGAGACAGTGTCTTGAGACAAGTTGTCTTATAGATGGTCAAACATTTCTTTCTTAGGTCAATCAGTAATAACCCAATCATTTCTTTCCTATTTACAATCATTGCTCGTTGGTTTCATATAAGTTACCTTCCATTTACAGCCAGTTTATCCTTCCTAACCTTACGTATGCAATGCTAACTTAAAAATGAACTTTAAAAGATTTTAAGCGAACAAAATAGAAATCCACATGGGACTGCTCGTCCATGTGATGTGGGGCGGGAGCCCGTAGACTTTCCTCTGTTGGCCTATGGCTAGGCCCAGCCTCATGGTCATTAGTGGCCTTGTTTCTTTTGTTGCTAACATCCTCTTCCTCGGTAAGACGATTTTCCCTGGTTCTCTTTGGAGCCATGCCGGTAGCCTTATAAAAAGACTTAATTGATTAGAATTTTAATTGAATAATCTTCTTTTTCCTTTTTTACCCAAAAATAAGGATTTTTGGAGTAAGTAGGTATCTTTAATAGTCAATTTGATGAGATATTCCTCCTGTAACTTATTTATGCTATAAGTAAGTTCCCATAATTACCATTTAATTTGGAAAGCCCTTTAACTAGGTTTATCTTTAGTCTATATTCCATTTTAGCCTTAGTAAATTATAAATTTCTATCGGCTAATGGATTGCTCACCCTAAATTGTAATTAAATAGGTTCTATCTTTAGGAATTTTCATAAATTTGATTTATAACCTTTCCCTCAGATACTTATGGTCTAATTTGGGCAGAATTTCACTGATAGTAATTTGTTATACCAACCATTTATGTTGAGGTAAATTTTTCCACCCTTCAATAGTGATTTTGGACTTTAGGTATTTATTTGGTAATCAGGTAAATTCATTTACTAATTTTCTTTCTCTATTTTGTACAAAAAATTGGTTACTTTTATTGAAGATAAATACCTAAACTATTTATCTGAGGTTGGGGTATTTATCACAGATTCTTGAAGCTGTGTTCTACCTCTGATATTTATATCAAAGATTTTTGGATTGATTTACTATATTTCCTCTTTTTTTTTCCTAAAAATATTGTACTTTTACTGGTATAACTAGGTAAACTAAATATCTAAGGGTAACATAATTATCACAGGTTCTAATAAGGTGTAATTAACCTCTGATAAATAACTCAAAGCATTTTGAATCAGTTTGATAATTTCCCCCTTTTAATTTGTCATAAAAATAGAGTAATTCTGCTAAAGTAATTATCTGAGCTTGAAATAATTATCACGGGTTCCCATACATGTAATTAACCTCTGATAAATAACTCAAAATATTTTGAATCAATTTTATTATTTTCGCCTTTAATTTTCTCAAAAACATAGTGTAATTTTGCCTAATTAATTATGAAAATTACTCAAAAAATTATAAGATAATTTTCCTAGCTTAATGACTATCTAATTCAGCTCTGATAAATATCTCAACTTAATCCAAACTTAAATAATATATTTTCCATTAATTTATGGTTAATTTGGATAATCTCAGTCCTAATATGATAGGATAATTAATTTTCTTAATATTCCCAAGCTTAATTACAACAATCAGCAAAGAATATTTAATTAAGAGAGGATTTATGAGTACACATAGGCCGAACCTTCAATTTATTAAGAAAATAGATTAATCTAGCCTTGCTAATTAAGAAGGATTAGGCTAATTACCGTTTAAGTTAATCAACTAGAGCTTAATCTCTAATGATTTTTGTGTAGCAATCTCTCTAGATGAGAGAGAGCGTGTCAAGGCTCGGAGTCTAAATTTTTATGAAGAGAAGGGGGTCTTTTTATAGTTTTTCTAGGCCCCGGGCAGTTCCTGGCAGGTTTTGACACCCCAAGCAAGCCCCCAGCTTGAAGATGGTGGCAACTACTGCTAAATCAGTCTCTGGCAGGTTCCCCCCAGCTCCACATTGCCCCTATACCTTCCAGAATCGATTTTGGTTGATTTTATTGATTTCTAATGATGAAAATTGGAATAACAGTTAATTCTAGAACCTTAGGATAAGAAAGTCTTTGTTAATAATTATTACTGAAACCATTCAATTTTTATTAACTAATTAAATTTCTAGTGTAACCTTCTAGGGCTTGTAACTTCTCCTGTTTTTATCGGATTCTGATTCTGAAAATTACAAACCATAGTAAAGCTCAGCTTATGATTCCAAAAATACCAATATTAGCCATCCTTCAACAGTGGTTTTCAAGTTAATTTTACAAGCTTTGTACAATTTTTAAGGTTTTGGAAACTGGAAACCTTACACATCAATTCATGCAAGCTCCTAATATCCATCATTTGTGGTGTGGCTTTCCACTGAGAAGGTACCATTTCAACCTCCAATTTTTTTTTGAGTTCTTCTATGAAAGATGGCAAAGTCTTTAGTTACTCTATTCATATGCAACAGACCCGACATCCCCTTATAAAGATCTTATATCCCCTGGGAAAAATTCGTGATTCATGTTTATCTCAGGGATAGGTGCTGACTGTAAAGTAGCACTACCATCTTTTTGGTTTCTGATCGATTCCCACCAGGATTGTGGCCACGGTTCTTCTACCTCTAGAATAGGCATCACTACTTGTGAGCCCACCCCATCTGTGGTATTGACTACTTTCCTTGTATCTAAAGGTGCCTCAACTCCCGGCTCTTCCTCTTTGTTTACCATACCATGAATTTCCAATTCCTGGACTTTTTTGTGAATTAGCACCTCCGTTTTGGGAGCATCTAGAACTGGCTCCATAAGATCTTGGGCCTTTTGGATGAGCTCCTTGCACAATTGCAACCTCTATTTTTCATATGGATGAGGATATGTCAGCCATCTATCCTCTTGGGTTTGGTTGTTCTTTAACCTAGCATCATAAGCTTTCAAGATCGCATCCAAAGGTTCAAAAACTTTGTCGACCAAGACTGAACCTCCCGAGTTAGTCTTTGACTCTTTAGGTTCCTTTGCGTTGTTGTTCCTTTCTTGCTCTTGTCTAAGCTGCTCTCTTGTTTGATTCAGTTCAGTTTCCAAAGCTGCTTTCTCCTTCAGCCTCTTTGCTTTCATTTTGTCTCGTTTGCCTTTCCATGATCTTCTTTCGAAGGTTCTCACCAATATGTTCTCAAATTCTGTTTGAGCAGACAATGTGGCTTTTTCAGCTGGTTGTTTTTGGCAGCTTCTTGAGCTTGAGCTCGAGTCATCACGTTTAAAGGAATGGCGGATTCTACCTCGGATCCGCTTGAAGAAGGCATCACCCCTACCACATTCATTGTTCCTTTCCCTTTGTAGTTTGGATTTTTAGCAGAGTGGTCACAGAACAAAAATATTTCTATTTGTGGACCCTTCTTTGGACAACTTTGTGCCCAATGATCACCTCCACACTCATAGCATGGACCTTCTTGTTTCATAGCTGGTGATCCAGTTGGTGGTTGTTCTTGCCTTGTGAGGATGTTCTTTGAACCATACTCTTGATGATTGGATATGAACATGAACTTATTTGCATCCATGGATATTGATTTTTCATGGATTGTGGCCCATGTGTTGTCTGAGTGTAGTTGACTATCACTCTCTCATCATTCAGAAGTGGTGGTTGTTGCCCTAGCACACTTTGTGGCTTTGGTTAAGTGCTACACCATGGAGTGAGATGATCCCCTCCACAAGTATTGCATCTTCTCAATTGAGTCTATCGTACAATTAGGTTTTGTTTGTAGCCTTCATATATTCTTCTAATCACCCCCTTGATCACTTGATCAATGATTGGTTCCCAAGGATTTTGAACATCCTTCTTTTCTGTTGATTTTCTCTTTGGAGAAGAGGCACTACTAGTCGCATTGTCGGTATCTTCACTCACCTCTTCGTAGGCCTTGCAATTGTCAACTAGATAAAGAGCTTCTCTAGTGACTTGCTCAAACGTCGTGCATCCTTTTAGATGTAGTTCCTTTTTGAGAGTTTCACTTTTTTAGCCCTTATGAAGAGAACCGATAATCTCTCATCTTGCGATAACTCTCTCATAGGACATTTATCTATGTATTATTTGAAGCGAAGCAGAGCTTCCTTCACTCTCTCGTTTGTTTTCTGCTTGAAAGCATAGATTTGGGACACTGTGTTGTGTTTGATTCCCCTTTTCAAGAACTCCTCCGTAAATTCATGTAAGAGTTGTTCTATGCTTGTAAATACATCCCTATTCAATGGTTGGAACCAACTCAAGGCTGTCCCTTCTAATGTAAACCCAAATCCCTCATACTGAGTATGGAAATCTGCAATCTGTTCAGCTCTCAAAACTTGGTTGAAGAGTGAGACATGAGCATATGGATCCCCTAACCCACTGTACTTTGTCTTGACACATTGAGCCACTTGATATGGTCTTAATCGTTGTGGTCCAGCCACCAATCTAACCAACTCATGGTCTCTTGTAAAGACGTCTCTCATTCTATCCTCTCGTCTTGGAGAAAATCCCGATGGAATCCTCTCTGATGTGTACTTTGGCATCGTATTTGGCTGGAAGTAAGTAGAGATCCTTGTATGCATATGTCTCCAGATCATTTGGATCAACAAGTTTGTAGTCACGTCCATACTTATCTACTGTCATAAAAACTAATATCTAACCAACCCAAATGATTTTCTCATATTAAACTGATCACTTAATGTGGGAGAATAAACGGAAACAAGGGTTAAGATATAGACATGTGCTTATAGATCTATCTCAACAAGGGGCCAATGGTAAAGGAGCCCAAATGAGAGATGGTCTATCAAAGAGCAAGGCTAACCAATGGAGCATAAGACCTTAGGGTTAGCTTCATTGAAGACTTCCAATAATGTGTGTAAACGTCCTTTCACCTTAGGTAAGCTAGGGCTGAGCTTGAGGCGCGGGAACCCGACCCAGCTCGAGGTGCTTGTCCTGCTTGTCATGCTTGATGACTAAGGTGCTTGAGGTGCTTGATGATTGAGGTGCTTGAGATGCTTGAGGTGATTAATGATTGAGATGATTGAGGTGCTTGACATGCTAGGGTTGCACTTGAGGTGAGAACCCAGCCCAAGCTTAAAGTGCTTAAGGGCCAAGCTTGTGGTGGGAACTAGGCCTATGCATGAGGGGTTGAGGTGTCAAAAAGTCAAAGATTCAATCCCTACAAGGAGGGGGAGATGAGAGAGAACACCCACACACTCACACAAGGCATGCATGGTACAAAGAAAGCAAAAGGGACACTTGTCAAGTTCCTCCTCATGTTGCCCTCATGGTGTGCCTAAAGCCTATTGGTTGGCCACCCAAGGGGTCCAATGATAATTTAGGGGATTTAATTAATTGATTTTGCATTTATCAAGTCCTCTCTCTCAAAGGGGAAAGGGGGACACTTGTCTCAAGGCTACCCTTGCTGCTTGGAATGCCTCCTGCTTATGATTGGCTAAGCCTGGAGGGTTCCAATGAGCTTCAAGCATGAGCTACAAGGGGGGGTCGACCCAAGCAAGCTAGGGGGTTTCTTAGGGGGTATACTCACCCACACACACTCACAAACACTCTCATTGTGTGCTAGGCAAAGTGCAAGAGCTCCATCTCCTTCTCCAAGCTCCTTGAAAAGTTGAGAGCATACACCAACACTCTTCGCTATGGAATGCAAATCCAACCAAGAGCTATGCTTCAATGCTTAAGCTTTCCATCTTCTCCATCTTCATTACTATGCTATTATGTATGCTAAGCAAGAAGAGTGATGATAAGTGAGGAATTATTTCTTTCTCCTATGGAATACTTCTTCTTCCTTTCCCTACCCTCATTCCCTGCTAGCTCTCTCCACCTTCGAAGGTGTTTGAGGTCTTGGGACTGAGGCTTGGGATAGTTAGTGCTTTCCATAAAGTGCATGTTATGATTATTGAAAGAAGGCTAATGATTTATTGCAAGTAGATTAGTTACTTAATACAAGTAGATTAATTGTATTGCAAGGAAGATTAATTGTTGCTTTAGACACAAGTTGATGCATAAAAGTATACATCCTCATGCACTCAAATGATTTGTGGAACACAAAGACTAATGATGTTCACGAGTTCTTTATTGTTTTCAAGCTAAGATTGATTGTTGATATTATGAAAAAACTTGGTGTATAAAGCTTCCATCTCCATACTGCCAAAGAGGTCTCAAGGAACACAAAGATTCTATTGTACCAAGTCTCTCTTAATGAGAGAATCCATAATACAAATTCCTTTTGGAGGGGGGACCGGCTCCACATAAATCCGGTCCTCAATTGTTGTCATATTCTCTAAAATCTCTCTCTCTCTCTCTCGCGCGCAAAGGTACTGCTCATGCCTAGTTAATTAAGTGTTATGATTAAGTTGCTACTACCAATTAAGTTCACCATCTATGCTCTCAAAGTTGCTCACTCTAATTCTCTTAATTCCGCTATTCTCTAAGTTCATAGGCCATTTCCATTACATCTACCATCAAAAATTGCACTCCGTGGGAATTTATATATGTGAAGACATAGAGGTTCTTATGCATTAGGTGAAATTTGGACTCACAAAGGGGCCCTTTAAGCAGTTTGACTTTACCTCTTTTTACCAAAACGGGTGCATGGATAAATTTTTGCAAACAAATTCCAAAGTTGGTGGAGGTTTGACAGTTAGAATGTCCTCTTCAAGCTCTATCTACTGATATATAGCATGCCATTAGCGTCCTCATATTTTAGAAGATTTCTTTTTTTTATTCACTTAGATTCCGACAGAGTTGTCACATCATAGGTGAATAAAAAAATGAATCTTCTAAAATATGAGGAATCTCATGGCGTGCTATATATCAGTAGATAGAGCTTGAAGAGGAAATTCTAACTGTCAAACCTCTGCCAACTTTGGAGTTTTTTTGCAAAAATCTATCCATGTGCCCGTTTTGGTAGAGAGAGGTAAAGTCAAGCTCCTTAAAGGGCCCATTTGTGAGTCCAAATTTCACCTACTGAAATGTCAACTCTCCAGCATTGGGTTCTATACACCTGTATAAGACATATGGATCCTTATATGTGAATCTATACAAGCCCTCATGAGTGTAATCCGTAAGCACTCTCATGGATTCATTGGCTTTGATGAATCTCACATTTTGTTTGTTGATCAGAGGATGCTTCTCCTCTAGGTATTCTCCCAATCCCATTGTTGTCGGCATTGCATCCTTTTTCATGTCTCTGAGTGGAGTAGAGAACCATGGTGGTGGATGATTTTTCATGGTCAAGACTCACTCAAATCTCTCAAGATAGTACTTGACAAGCCCAACTTGGTTTAGTGCAACTTATCCCTTTTTGCCCCTGGTAAGGTCTCTCAAAAATCAAGAATTTGTGACTTTTTTGGTTTTTGGAAATTACTCTTGGGGTTCCCTAAAAGTTTGGATTTAGGAAACCTAAAAAACTCAGCTCTGAAGTTTGGGTCTAGGTCTATGTTATTGCCCACAAGCTTTCTTCCTAGCTATACGTGACTCAATTTGGAGTTGTCTATCAAAAGTTAGAGCACTTTTAATAAACTGCAGTTGAAACAGCACTCAAAACAATCTCAGGAGCAGAACATAGGAACTTTGGCTTGTATCTTGGCCTCCAAAAGGCATTTTTAGCTCAAACTTGAGATTTGGGATGTCCTCAAGTATGTCTACAAGATAACCAAGTGAGATACCCCCACTATGCTGAGAGGTACATGGATTGCGATCCATGTTCCCTGTCAAATTTTTTGCTCCAAATTTTCCTAAATTTTGACTCTGTGTAGACATGGTCATGTGCAGGCTATATACCAATTTTCATCAAATTCTGAGGTTGAGGTACATGGATCGCGATCGATGTTCAAGCACACCTAGACTTGATCTCTTGGAAGCTTGTTGCACTCTATGTCCACAAGCTAAATCTCAAATCTTTTTGAATTTGGACTTGGTTTGACAGGTCAAATGACCAGCACTAGGTCTGTACTGCGGTTTTTTGTCTGTCACCTGTTTTGCTCCCCTTTGACCCGAATTTGGTCAATTTTTTTCAAAATAAGACTTGGGGATATGTCTCCTTGTGTATGCACTACTGATCTGGAAACTTTCAATTCAAGCTGTCACTATGGGTACATGGATCGTGATCCATGTTTGGAGCCCAAATTTACTTATTTTGCTACCATTAGAATCAGCATGATTAGGAGATCCTATGGTATCAAATTTTTTGAAAATGGACCTCTGGATTGAAAGTTAGGTCAGTTCTGGCACTTGCTCAGAGTACCTTGCAGTTATGGGCTTTTGGACAGGGTTTTGATATCCAAATTCACTTTTGAAAAGATCACAAGACTCCTTGTGATGTCCTTTAACTATGACACAAGTTTGGTATCAATCCGTGACAAAGAAACATGGATCGCAATCCATGTACCTATGTCTCAGATTGTACTGAAACATGGCACACAGTTTACCCTTGGTCCGACACAGATCCTTGCTATATGGTTTTTGTGTGATTTGGACTTGTTTAGGCCAGGCAAAAGTCAATCCCCAGGTCTGTTTTAGGGTTTTCACCTTGAGCTGCTTTTGGCTCTTTTCACCCAATTTTTGAACTTTTTTGACAAATATTCTTTGGGGACTTTTGTTCACAATGGTCTTTGCTACACGCTTGAAAAGTTTCTGTCCAAAAATTCCTCTGTGGTACATGGATCACGATCCATGTTCCACTACTTTTGGATCTGAATTTTTGGTGTGCATACAACTTATGATGTTTGTAGCTTGCTCCACAAATCTTTTTGAATTTGAATTAGTTTTGCCCTACCAAAACTGGCTTCTACCGTTTGCTGTGACAATTTTGACAATGTTCTGTTTTTGGCTCTTTTGACCACTTTTTACAACTTTTTTGCATATGGTTCTTTCGGGAAAGTTGTTCCAAATAGTACTAGCTATCTACTGCTGAAATCTCAGCCAAAAGATATTCAAAAAAATTTCATGAGGTACATGGATCGCGATCCATGTTTGGAAGCCAAACTGATATTTCTTGGTACCATCAAAATCAGCATGTTTACTAGATGCTATGTTATCAAAAGTTTTGGATTTTGACAAGTTTCTGTCATTCAAAAGCAACTTCTTCTGTCTGTCCTGCGGTTTTTCAATAGTTTCTGTATTTGGCTATTTTGACCAACTTTTTTCAATTTTTTGTTATGGCCCCTTTTGGAAAAGTTGTTCCAAATGATATTAGGGATATACTTGTCAAATATCAACCCCAAATGTCAAAAAGGTACATGGATCGTTATCCATGTTTGACAGCATTTTTTCATAAATTTTGTTATGCAGGTTATCTATCCCCTGTAGAAGCCAAATCTCACCCCTTTAGGAATTTGAATCCAAAAATCTCAAGATTTGCTTAATTTTTTTGTCTGCAATGCCCGTTTTACTGTTTTTGCCCTAACAGTCAATTCTGATGTGATTTTTTACTTTTTCTTTCAAGACAACTTGATGAGAGCAATGTCCCAATGATGCTCAATGTAACTGGTCACTTTTTTGGCAGATTTGGTCTTTGGGGTACATGGATCACGATCCATGTTCCTCCACAGAATCTTGCCAAACTTTCCAGCTTGCTTCTAGAGAGTCTGCTAATGCCCTTGATCCACAAATTTTTGAATTTGGAGCACTTTTGAGGTCTCTACCATCAAATTTTTATAATTTCAGAGTTATGGCCATTTCAACCAAAATATGCTTTTCACCCTTTTTTCCCTCAATCTTTAGCCCAAATTTGATGGTGGTAGTTTCTACTTACCCTACTCCTAAGTACTGAAATGAAACATGAAACAATAACAAACTGAACGGTACAAAATAAAGTCAAAACGAAAAATGGAACAGCACTCTAAAAGCATAGAGAAAATTGAAGAATGAAATGCTTTTGGCTATCTCACTCACAACCCTCTTTACTTCTCAAGAATAGATCTAGCAGGTCCTCGACTTCTAAACTCTATCAAGCACTAAACCCCATGTCTAGCTGCTTCACTGCTAAGGTGTAAATGGAATGGAAGAAAAATGTTCAAAAAAGAATTCTTTAAATACGCACTAGGTCACTCACCATCTAAGGATCATATCCCCGGTAGCAGCGCCAATGTTAGCGGGTCGCCGAGACGGACGTCTACAACATAGCTTTTTGGCACTAACATAATGTCAATACCCAGGGAAAGTGACCCGGATGGGGCATAAAGACTCTATGAAGTCATCAATATCATGAAGTGAACCTTAACAAGAAAACACACTATCTCAACATGCTCAGGGAAATCTGCCTATGTCCTTTCTCACATCTCTCGGTCATCACGCCATTTCGGCACTCGAACGGACTCGAAATGCAACAAAACTTTAGGAGGAGGTCTAGGACACCTAGGGGCACTATCCTAGCAATTCTAGTTGCAATCTAACAAGGTACCAAAATCACGATCCATCATGAAAAATGTCCTAAAAACTGCAACAGAACAGTCCAGAAGTGTCGCCCTATGGTCTAAGAACACTCTCCTATGGTCAAAACCAAGCAAGTTAGGCTTTCAAAACTTCAAGTCAATTGCTGACCGGCTGAAACCTCAATGGAGACACTCGAAAAAGCAATGGTATATCAGCCAAAGTACTCAAGAAATCAAAGAAAAGCTAAGCAATGTTCGTTCCGAGCAGTTTAGTCAAAGTCAATGATCCGATTTCGGTTAAAGACAAGAAATAGACACAGAAAGACAAACACATGGGATGGATAGCATCACACTGGAGCTTAAAGGAACATGAGTACTATGGAGGTAACAGACAGATATGGGTGCCAAAATCGTAGTTTAGGGCATATGAAGTAACTTCAAGTCCTTCCTAAGAAAGAAGGCCCACAAGGAATGAACCTTGACAATATCCTAGAATACCTAAGATACAGGTGTACATTAGACCAACATCGAAAGAGGCTAAAGTCTACCACAAATTTCAAAAGGATACAGAAAAAAGACGGATCTCAAAGAGTCCTCCCCTTGGACAAGGATTTTACACAAGGTATACAAAGATTTGGCCACCAGTCAACCACAAGCCAACTACAACTACACCAGACCTACATGAAGATCTCAAGAGATCAACAAGACCTAAATCTCAACAAAGTCAACAAAGGAGATACAAAGGTCATCAAGAGATTTGGATTACTAAGTCTTCCAATGCTCCTAGTCAAAAGCCAGATGCCAATAGCCAACAGAGGCCTACAACAACATCAAAGACTCCTATCAACGGGCCTACTTGGAGAATCAAATGGATAATGGAGACTTCACAGTCAAAGAAGGACAACCCAACCAACAAGAATGCAGATTCAAAGATGATAAAATAGGTATGGCAAAAGAAACCTTCAATGCCAACTTGGTCCTTCACTAATCCTCTTTTTGAGATTCAAGCTTACTTTTACTTGAAGAAATGTTTGTAGTAAGCACAAGAATGTGAAAATTCAAGTCGCCAGGGTGCAAAAAACACTCTTTGGCATAGTGAGAATTGAGCTGCTGAGACATAAAATGAGCAAAGCATTAGTCCCAAAGATTCAAGTCATATTAGACTTTGTGCTAAGAGTCATAGTTATTAAGTTTACGCTCAAGCTAGAAGAGTTGAGCATATCTAAAGTCATGTTGTTCATGCTGGATAAGATGAGCATAAGAGTCGAAGTCTATGAACTTACAATTGGTGGAGTGTCATAGAGTCCAACACTCACGCACAGTGCACGATAAGATGAGAGCACATATCCTCGTCAACAAAAACCATTCTTAAAGGGGTGTCATCTTGCAAATCTATGTCATATGATTTTATAGCTACACTATCTTTCTGAAGACCCCTCAGAATCCTTCTGGCACAGCATATTGTTTTCCATGCATTTCTGTGTATGCATAAATAGGATGTCCCACCATTGGACATATGCATTAGACACTCTTTTTTGCTTCCACATGCACCTTGAGTGGACTACAACAGGCAACAAATGTGCCATCATGCTACCCTTTCATATTTGCTGTCTCTTTATTTCTATATCTATCAACAAATAATTCTTTGAGTTTTTAATTAATATTTCCTATGCTAAAAAGTACTCCAATAATGCGCGTATCCCAAAGGCACTTTTTTCCTAATGGGTTTTTTCCCTTTGGTCATCCAGGTATAAGATCCTAATTTAGAACCTCATCATTCTATTTCCCTTGTACATACTTTTAGTAAATAAATAGAAGCCTCCTCATTATGCTATTACAACGGACAAATACAACATCATCTCTCACATCAGATATATTCGGACCAATGAAGATGCTGCATCAAATTGAACCTCATCAACAAATTCAAAGACAAATGCAGACAATCAGCCCATCAACAACCAATCAAAACCTTCCACAACCTCCACGGACACTTTTCAACAGTGCCCGAGGACGGGCACTAAAATCGGAAGGGGGGAATGTTAACTACGCTAACCTCAGTTAAAAGGAGCTGCTAAAGATCAAAGCCTTATGAATGCACATCGAAGATGAATATGAAGAAGAAATGAAGATTGAGCCGATGTTAGTTAACAGGAGGTGCTAAAGATCAAGGCCTTATGAATGCACATCGAAGATGAATATGAAGAAGTAGTGAAGATTGGAGTTACACACTTTTCACATTTTTCCAAAATGGCCATGTATTGTAATTTCTCAATTTATTTAGCCATTGTGATAATTGTAACATGTTACGAACTCAATAAGAGCTCCAAGATGTAGAGCATAGGTCACTTAGTGTACCTGGGTTGCAGATACAATAAGTGTGGAGCCTCAAAGGTCTTGGGCACCGGACATTACACATTTTAGACCTTGGCTGAAGTATAAAAGCCAACTTTGTAAAGTTTTAATGAAGTTTTGGATAATGACATACACAGCGTGAGATAACGGTGCTCACTCATCTCCTTCTCGTGCTTCCTACTCCCTCCCCAGTTCACATTGCAGTCGCGTTTGTTGCATTGCAACCGCAAGTAAGAGCTCTACGCATTGATGTAAACACATCATAGTAATTCGTAGTTTTTGGCATTGTCGAGACCCGTGGCCTAATTTCATCATAACTAAGAATTTACACTTTCAAATCAAAAACTAAGCATAGGCGGGGTATTGGTGCATCATTGCTAAGCATTTAGATGCATTCTGGGTCCAAAACAACTAGGTCAAAAATCCACTGCTGTTAATAATCTCGATTTTGGAACTTGACCTAAAGTGGGATTTGAGACCATAAGCATGTGTGCTTAGGTCTTATAAACATGTCCTAGAAGTTTCATTATGTTTGGATGTCATTTGATGCTATAATGGATGTGATTTGTTTGCCGATGTGCGATTGGATTTTGGTAATTTTAGTCACTTGAGTGTAGCTTGAGTTAGATGCAAGTTGTCAGTTGTTTTCCGAGAGATTGAAAACCTCTTGTAGCCTCCTTGCACTAGTTGAGTCAGCTTCATCCCATGGATTGACAATTTAATCTTGGTTCTCGCTAATACTGCAATAAGATAGGATGGTGAGGTTAGACATGCGTCCCTCTCTCTCTCTCTCTCTCTCTCTCTCTCTCTCTCTCTCTCTCTCTCTCTCCATAGAATATGCAGAATGGCCTTCAAAGCCTAATACGGCAGTGATCATTGTGTGTTAATTCTTGTCTTCACATACTTATTCAAGAGATGTGACTCGTGAAGCTTTGACTCCAAGAGTTGTAGGGCACATACATGATGCATTCTCTCCGTCTCTCCCCTCACATCCCCTCGCTCTTACTCTCATGCTGTAAAATATACTTTCTTATGTCTTTGAACATATATGCACAAGATTGTGCCTCCTCTCACATGCTCTCTCTCTCTCTCTCTCTCTCTCTCTCTCTCTCACACACACACACACACACACACACACACACACACACTCTACACATGTTTTGTTCATGAATGTAGGCTAAGTGGAAGCTACTAGAAAAGTAAGGAAACACTGCATCTTTGGGCTTGCCTTACTAGAGAAGTAAGGCAAGCCCAAATATGCAGTGTTGCACAAGCTAGGAAAGGCATACGTGTGGGTGAGGGTTATTAGTTAGGTAGAAAATGAGGGGGAGAGAATCTTTATAGTATGTATATTATATAACTCTTACAATTGACAGAGACAAGTAATAAAGGCATTCCGAAGAGGAACAATGAGGGCCTCACAAGAGCCGTGTGTCAGACGCCTGGTTATTGAGAAATTTTGAAATTTTAAAATTCATAAAAGAATAGCATTCCTTGGGATGGCATCTATTCATCTTTCAGACTCTTAAAATGTCAAAAGCCTAATTGTTGATTCCTATTCTCCATGAGAGAGAGAGAGAGAGAGAGAGAGAGAGAGAGATCATAGTATGCTTGAATGAGAGGAGAGATTTATCTTAGGCCCATGTCACAATAGGGAAAGGAAACGGGCCATGAGAAGGTAGTAGCCTCAACTTCTTCTCAGAGGGATGGCATCACACCGTCGCAAGTCGCAACCAACTCCAAAAAGTGCATGCATGGGTTCATATAGGAGGCTCACATTTAGTGTCTAAGACAGATATTTAAGCACTTGGGCTACTCCCATTTTTTTTCCAAGTCCAATGTGACAACACTGTTAACAGCCATCTGCAAAAGTACAGTGGAGTGGATGCCCTAGTATAACAAGGAACTTAGAAGCTATTCTAAAATATGAAATGAACGGCCCCTTTTTTTTAACTCTTTAATGTGTATTTTTTTTATATAAAAGTGAGACTCTCTCTCTCTCTCTCTCTCTGTAGTATTTTTTTCTCAAAGGGTGTGCACAGGGCGAAGCGGGGAATGGCGGGTGCATTGGTAGAAATAGATTTATTTATTTTAACACATTGAAGACCTTCAAAAGAAAAGTTTATTGACTTTTGCATTCCATACAAAAAGAGAGAGAGAGTAAAAAAATTGCCTATTGACTTTTGTTTTCACTCCCAAAAAGAAGAGAGAGTTTAAAAAAAAAAAACCCTCAAAGGATCTGCAGCAACGTCAACGCAGTCAACGCAGATCCTTTGAGGTTTTTTTTTTAAAAACTCTCTCTTCCTTTTGGGAGTGAAAACAAAAGTCAATAACCAAATTTTTTACTCTCTTAAAGAATGCAAAAGTCAATAGACTTTTCTTTTTTAGGTTCTTCAATGTGTTTTAATAAAACAAATCTTCACCCAATGCACCCTCCGTCCCTCCCCCCCTCGTCCACACCCTTTGAGAAAAAAAAATTACTACAAAAACAGAGAGAGAGAGAGAGAGAGAGAGAGAGAGAGAGAGAGAGAGTGAGTCTCAGTTTTTTTAAATTCTTTACACAGAAGAGTTTTTTTTTTTTAAATCTATTCATTTTCATATTGAATGGCTAAACCTCTCTCAAAGGGTTTGCATCGGTGCAATAGGTGTAACCCTTTGAGGGAGATTTTTTATTATTATACAATGTGTGTGTGTGAGAGAGAGAGACACACACACACACACACACACACACACACACACACAGAGAGTTGGATGAAACGACTACATCTCTTGCCAATGAAAATTTAACAATTTTGATTCTCCCCTTGTCTTTCACTAATAGTAGCCTGCAAATAGCAAGACCTCACCGTGTCTTGTGCACAAAAAAAATCTCACCATGCCTCTCCAATAAGGCCACACACAGTTAAGGGTTGGGTGAAAATACTTCCCACCACCTACTCATCACATGTTTTCTAGAAGCAAGATGAGAGAGAGAGAGAGAGAGAGATGCCTCTAAAAAAAAAGTCCCTGTTCCAAACAATCTTTTCACTTGAGGATGGTGGCGGCACTACTTGATGTAGATGTGGTGGCGGGTAGGCTTGTTGAGAAGAGATAGGGTCTTTTTGTGTGTAGGATACATCACATGAATTGCCATAGAGTCATCAAAGACGTGCTGCACATTGAGAGAGAGAGAGAGAGAGAGAGAGAGAGAGAGAGGGGGGGGGGGGGGGGGGGGTTGTAATGCAAATAGAGGGTCTAGACCTGGGAGTCTTTGTTTAGTGCATGCACGATGAGAGAGAGAGGGGGAGGGGAAGGACTACAAAAAGTGGGGAGAAAAATCTTATGGATTTTATTAAGATTCTCCCTTTCAAGAAAGGCGAGGAGACAAGCATACAATAATCGAAGCAACACAAACTTCTTGCTTGCAGTCAACCTTCAATTTTGTCTCTTGAGATCTTGTTAGATTCTTCATAAAACATAAATAAAACTCAACGCATATACTCATAGTATACTTATGTTGGTCAACAAATAACAACATATAGGTGATGGTCTCAATCTGAACATCCTTAAATATTTACGATAGTCAGCTAATAATGTTGTCCCACGATGCAAGAGTTGAAAAATACTAAGGTCTGCTATAATTAAGCAAATAAAGTGCAAAATTAAAGAGGGGGGAGGATTGCATGCAAGATTGAGCAGTAATTCACAGAAAGGCCTATAAACTCAGCATGTCAACAATCTTAGACCCGTATTTGAGAAAAATGACTTCAAGAACTTATAAAATTCCTTTGGACAACAAAAAAGCTATGACGTTTCTTTTACTTGATAGCACAAAACACAAGAAAGAACAAGCTAAAGAGTTATCCAATGTCGGGCTTGCTAGCACCTACCTATTGCTTAGCATATCCATTCTTAAATTTAACCACCATTTTTAGGGGGTCTACGCCCAATTTATTTAATCGCTCAAGTGAAGGAATGAGTGACTTATAGAAACCCTTGGCTATGTGTGTTTTGATAAAATGCCTCTCACTAACTCGTTCGATTTTATCCTCGCTCAAAAAAGTTTGCTCGGAGTTTGAAATTCCTCCCCCTGCAAATATAAGCACCAATCCTCCTCCTTTCACCAAAGCATCTGATATATATAGTATGTCATATATTCTTAAGCACTTTGTTGTGTGTATTCAGAGCCCCCTGAGGTCCTGAAGCATGAATGTTTGCAAAATGTAAACAAACATCTTGCTAGTTTAAAACTCCCCAAACCATTAGATAGGCCTAAAATATGGGATTTAAGCCTTTGTTTGAATGGAGCCCATAATGTTGGCTACCATGTTCTGATTCTGGCTTGAGACCTTTTGATGATTAAACAACTAACAACATTTTTTGCCTTGATGGTGTGCAATGTGTGTTGTGTTATTTTAGACTAGATCTTTAAACTTATTTTCAGTTAAGTCTTTAAAGTTCTTCAAGTAAGGATTTTAAAGTATTTTAAGTTGGATCTATAAAATCCTTTAAAGTATCTCTAGGCAATGCTAGTCTAAGAGATTCATTCAAAAATTCAAAATTTTGTGTATCTTATCTTCTCGGGGAGGTAGTCCATGATCTAAATTCAATCTCCCAAACAATAATGAGCTCTTTTTGTATCTTAAATCTCAAGATTTGTAATTAAAACCTCTTTTCTATATGTAAATCTCTATTTGTTGGAACAAAGGAACATGTCGGATGTTGTTGCAATTTTGTAAGTCTTATTCTCTCTCCCCCCGTCTCTCTGTCTCTCTCTATCTCTCTCTCTCTCTCTCTCTCTGACAATGATAGAAAGAAGATGGAGAGAGAGAGAGAGAGAGAGAGAGAGAGAGAGAGAGAGAGAGAGATTGTGAAGCTTAACTCCACACAGCTTTTGCATTACAAAATTAATTGTGAATATAGTACAAACTTTATGGCTCATCCATCCCCTCAATCACAAGCACCATGTCATTGATTTCTTAGACATTTGAACATTTTGGATCAATGTCTTCCGGATTCCATTCCATTTCATCATGAAAGTTGAGCTCATTCGCAATTGCTTCATGTGTTTGAAAGCATCTGAATATTTCTTCAGTGGCATGTGTGGCTAAATTTGCTAGCTTATGCATAAGTCACATGTTACGAAATACATACACTAAGTTTGCAGCTTGTTTTGGACTTAATCGATTTTGTTTTTTACTATGCATGAAAGAAAATGAAGACCAATTTCTTTCATAGCTACCATTTGAGGTGGCAACATACAATACTCTCACATCCACATATTGAAGTTCCACTTTTTCTCCACCATACTCCTTCCACCAAACTGGTGCGCTCATCGTTTTGATAACATCTATATACCGAGGATCCCCAAACATTTCTTCTAGACCGCTAGTATAGGTCGGCTTTTGTGTGTATGCCACCTATCCATCCACATTGCCTAATAGTTGGGCACACACTTTCTTGAAATCACTGATCACTTCATTCTTTGAAGATTGATTGTGCATCAACAGGAACTTAGGATCTAGGATGAACCCTACTCCATGTAAAGGAGTATGTAGAGGCTCCCATCGCTTTTGACAAACGACATCCTCATGGATTTCTCCTTTCCTCCATAAGATGTACAATCTTTTAACTTGCAAGAGGCTTCATGCATGTACCTGTACACCCATCCAAATATAAAGGCTTCTTTGTCCACTAATTGTATGAGGTGAGTGAAGGGCTCTGTGACAGTAACAATTTTGTCTATATTTCTCCAAGTTGGTAGCATTTGGAAGTAGCACCTTCATACTTGGGATATTTATCAAGCCAAATGTCCCATCTTCTATCTGCCACTTATTCAACAAGGGTTGTTCTAAATTTTTGTAGTGTAGAGAGAACATAATACACTCGCAAAATGGGTCACACAAAAAATCTATAAATTTTTGGTTGGGGACTTTTATCTAAATGAAGCGTAAGAAAATGAATGCTCTCTTATAAACTTCACCAAGTGAATTGCATCTAGAGGAGTTTGCTTAATAGAAGGAAATTTTCCAAAGTCCTTCAAGAGAAGATTCAAAGTTTTGGTAGCACATGGAACCGTGTAATCTTTGGATACTTTGCTTCAATTTGTTTTCCAGTTGCTTTGTAGTTAGAGAATTATTTGTGACAATGGCTTTCATATATTTAGGCCCCCCATGCTCTTCTCATCAAATTTAATATACACCTACAAAATATCCACTAGTTTTCTCTTTCAATGTGTTGATCACTTCAAGAAAGATGGATCCTCGTGGGCAAATCAGCATCACATTAGTCCAATGGTTTCTTCTTACAGATTTTTCCAACCATCTATAGCGATTGTGCATCCAAATTATGACACATAATCATGATTTGTGTGCTTTAAAATATTCTTTGATGTAGCTTTCACTTTATCTAAATATTTTGTATGCATCTTATTATAATCTGGTACCACAAAACCCTTCTTTGGTGTGCTCATTAAAGCATATTTGAAGATAGGAATTTTAATGACGTTAAAAGGAATTCCACATGCAAAAAATTCTTGCGTCCACTTAAGATGGATTTCAAGCAGTCATTGTTTATCAAATGCCTGATGCAAAGTAGAACCACTTGTTGCAAGTTCTCCTCTAGTCAATGTTGTACTTTGGCTTATGTTAGTAGATCTTACGGTGGGATTATAGCTACAAGCCCCAGAAAACAATGAATGACACTTTCCTTGATTATAAGCAGGGATCGAGGGAGGATTTTGATCATTCTCGAGTGTCATCTGCACGTTCCTAGCCATAGATGGAGCCATCATTTTGGGACCACCCTTTTCCCCCCCCAAGATGTACTCTCTTTGCCACCATGAGTGTCCACTCATGAAATTTTCTTCAATACCTCCAAGGGGGTTTTTGCAAGCTGCCACGTTTCCAAGAATTTTGAACACATGTTCTTTTATCTTGTGTGCATTTTCGCTAAAATGATGGCCGCAGGTCTTACACCTCAATTTTGATGTAGTCTTTCCACTAACCAATTCATTTACATAGATCCACTCATATCCTTTCACCATCTTCTTAAGATTTGTAATCTCAAACAACACTATTCACTAAATATACATCTAAAATAGAACTCTCATACCATTTACATTACTATATTCTCTATCATTTTCAAAAAAACATAGAATTTCAACCTCTTTAAATACTAAATACCATTTTTTTTTCTTTTCAAGTGTGAGCTTTCACTCTACACTTGAATCATGATTAAAAAATCAATATATCTCAATAGCTTACAAGTGTGAGTAAACTCTACACAAAGCAAGATATCTTTAAATATCCTACCTAAATTACCTCCAAGTGTGAATGTAACTCTTACATGGCAGTCAATCATAATTCACTACTTATCTAAATCTCTTATAGGTGTGAGAATGCCTCTACACAAAGAAGGAGATTAATATTTAATCTACCTAAATTGCATTGAGTGCGAGTATTACTCTACACATGACAGACAACCATTAGATAAAACTAGCCTAAGTTACTTCCAGTTGTGAACATAGTTCATCACAAAGCAAGTAACTACTAACTTTAACTATTTAGCTTAAGTTAATTCTATCAACATAGTTCAACACAAAGCAAGTAACTCCCAGCTTTAACTATCCTAAATCACTTCCAAGTGTGAGTTTCCTCTACACAAGGCAAGTAATCACTAACTACTCTACTTAATTTACCTCCGAGTGTGAGATATACTGCACACAAAGCAAGTAAATTTTAAACTCAAAACTTCATAACCTAAACTAAACTACATTTAAATAATTTAACTTTTTACCCTAAGCTCTAACTTTTTACTTAAATAGATAATTGATTACAAAATTTATGAATAAATTTTTTTGATGTTTTAAAACTCACCTAAAGATAAGACAAGGGGGAAGAGAGCTCAAAATAGAATGAGAAAAACATTAGATTTTCACGTATATAAAGAACTATATTTTGATTGAAATATATAGTTTGATCAAAATATATTCCGATTGAATTTCTAAGAAATTTTACGAGACAGTGTTTTTGCTAATGTGGCATAGTATAAGACGACCAAAAAAATATAGGTGTCATATAATATGCTCGTTTAAACTGTATTATATGTACACAGTATAACATACAATGCAAATGTTTGGATGTTTATGATACTTTCTTGGTGTTAATATGAAAATGAATAATTAAGATGTATTGATATACATCATATATATGGGTAAACATGGGTGAAGTCATGCAAACACCGATGATAGGTCCATAGAATACCATAAATTCAACTTTTTGAACTTAATTGTATGCACAATCAAAAACCTGTGGGGATATAGCCTAAAAAGGTCTTATTTCATAGTATTTTATAGTGAACGAGACTTGCAAAAGGAAGGGAAAGAGAAGAAAAAGGGGAGAGGTTTTTGAGAGGTGGGGGGTGGGGTAGTAACACCAATTTTACACCAAATATATTTTGCTAGATTAGCTCATCAGTGGTGCAAAAACATGGAGGAGGGAGGGGATATAAATAGGGAGGCATGGTTCAAAAACCTATACAAGTACTATAATCAGGGGAGGATAGGGCTAGTTTCAAAGGTGAGTTACTCCCCAAATTCCTAGGAGGTACTAGCCAAAAAAAAAGGGGGGGGGGGGAGGAAAAAAGGGAGTTTTTGAATGGTGTACAAAATTGGAGCCTAGTTAAAGTTAATGAGGTTTTGCTAAGTAAAAATGGTTGGGAAGAACTCTGAGAGGAGAAATATATGCGAGGTAGAGCTTAGCCAAAAGCAGAGGGGGGGGGGGAGTGGGGGGACAAAAACATTAGGTATGACTGGAGAGAAGGGATCCAAGGTTTGGTGCATTACTCCAACACACAATTGTTTTTGGAAGGTATGCAAGCTCGGGATTAGCCTTGAAAAGCGCAGAGAGAAGTTTTTTAAAATGGAGAGCAAGAGGTTGAGTGTCCGGGTAAGGGGTGAAAAGAGAACTTTTATGATGGTAGGTAAAGATTTGCTTTCTTGAATTTTTTGAAGGAGAGAATATCTAGTGTTATAAGAAACAAAACAGAAGAAAGCTCCCAAAAGAGAGGGTGGGTAAACTTTTGCCCTTAGTCTAGCAAAAAAGAGGTTACAGATAGTGATAAAACGTAAATTAGAGCTTTCACGAATGATGTATCTTTTAAGCTTTAAAAGAATGAAGGAAATATTTTGGTGTGTGGGATGCAAGGACTGCCAAGGGATATAATTGTAAGAGTTGAGGCTTTTTTGGTGACAATGAGATTTGAATATTCCATGGGTGGCAAAAGATGTTCCTTTGAAAAAATGGATGTCTAAGATAACCGCCTCTTGAAAGGTGATGAAGGAAGAGATCTTGACATGCTCTTGGAGAGGGTGCCCATAGCTTTGAAGAAGATTACTCAAACTTGAAGAACGGCCATCACAAATGCCAAAAGCATCATCTACAAATATTTTAAAATAGAGAAGAGAGGGAGAGGACATGAGATTCATGCCTTCTTCTAAGGAACAAAGAGAAGGGCAAGCGTAGACAACGGAAAAGTTGGATCCCATTGCCATACCTTTGATTTGGTGCCAACAATCCCCATTAAAAGAAAGGGAGTGATGGTTGAGGATAAGAGAGTCTAGGGATAGGATGAAGTGGACTTTGGGAGAGAGGAAGATGTCATGGATGGTGTTTTTGAGCGACAAAAGACCTTCTTGTATGGGAATGCTTGGATAGAGGGATTCCACGTCAACAGTAAACAAAATAATATGGGGAGGGAAGGCGGTGGTGGTTAGGTCTAAGATAAAAGAGTGGGAATTTTTGAGGTGTTGGGTTTTAGATAAGATAACTTGATAGAGTTATGCATGGATCCATTAATAAGAATTTTCCAAAATGTGTCCTTTGTAGGAGAAAATGGGGAGACCAACAAGGGAGGGTTTGTGGATCTTAGGTAGGAGAAAGAAACGGCATGGTTTGGGATGGGTTTACCAAGAGAGGAGGAGAGGATGAAGACTTGTTCATTGTAGGGGAGAAGGGGGTAATTTGAGACAAGGGTGGCGAGGAGGGAAGATACAAAAGGTAGGGGAGGAGAAGATACTATGGAGTAGGTAAGGGGGTTCGATAGGTGGCAAAGTGCTTCATTATTATACCATGCCCTGGAGAGGATTACGAGTCCTAGATTCTTATCGACCGGCTTGATAATAATACTGAGGTCATTTTTTAAGGAGGATATGGTTTCAATCAAGAATGGTTTTGAGTGGAAGAGAGAGAGAGAGAGAGAGAAGGGGTTTAAGGAAGGTGAAGATATGCTCGAAAGCGATGTTAACAGTAGAGGAAGGAGAGGGAGGATTCCAAGAGGGATTGGGGATAGATAAGGAAGGGGAAGATATGCTCGAAAGCGATGTTAACAGTAGAGGAAGGATTCCAAGAGGGATTGGGGATAGATAAAGAGAGGAGAGAAGAGGGGGAAGCATTTTTAAAGAAACGTTTAACTTGAGGTGATATTTTTAGGTTAGAGTAAGCTTTTAGGATTGAGGTTGGTGGGGGTGGAGAAGAGGGAGGAATATAGTTGAGGCCAAGACCAAGAAGTCTTTGTTTGGTGGAGGAGAGGGAACGCTTTGAAAGATTGTGAGAAGAGAGGTTGGTGACTTTGTGTTCAAGAGAGAAGGTAGAGAGATATTATAAGACCAAAATTTTAAAAAGGTGAGGGTTTGTGAGAGGAAACCAATACTTACACCATTTTTTACCCGAAGGGGAGAGGTGGGGGAGGAGAGGGAAAGTACAAGGAGGAGGGGTCCAAATGTGAGAGAAAAGAGGGGGTTGAGAAAACAGCAAGTGGACTCAAGTTGTAGGGTGCTCCTTCCCTAGTTCAACCTCCTCCAGTGCAAGTTTTTTGAGGTTTTGGGAAAGCTATATTTGAAATGAAGTTGTTTAGATTGAGGTAAGAGAGAGGTGCTTGAAGATGCCAAGGGAAGCATGTGCGAGTGCAAGTACGAGAGCAGTACGAGAGCAGAGAGAGAGAGAGAGAGAGAGAGAGAGACCTACTTTGGGTGGAGCGCACAACAACGTTATCTTGTTGGCAGCTCCTTATTCTGTTGTATTAAAGAATAAGTGTATACATGGGTTAAGTTAGTAGATGGGTTAGTAGTAAGTGGGATGTCCGGCCAGTTGGCCTGAATCCCAACAAACTTCCACTTGAAGGCCAATGCAGCCCAACTGACATGGTATGTACAACCGTGAAGCAATCTAGTGGCTTCAACCTATACCCATCAACTCACTGCAATGTGTAAACCGCTCTAAATCTAAGCCTTTTGTTAAATCATTTGCTAGGTTGTCGTCAGTGTGTACCTTGACCAAATCAATGAGCTTTTTGGCCAAGAAATGTCTCACAAGATGATACCTAAATTCAATGTGTTTCGATTTGGAGTGAAACACGGGATTCCTTGCCAATGCAAGAGCACTCTGACTATCACAATATATCACTGGAGTCTCATCAATGCCAAGATTTTTGACTAAGCAAGATAACCATACAGCCTCTTTACTTGCATCCGACAATGCAACGTACTCTGCTTCCGTAGTGGAAGACGACGTACAATCTTGAAGATATGACCTCCAAGATACTGCTACTCCAACAAATATGAAGACATAGCCAGATGCCGATCTCCTATTGTCGACACAACCCGCATAGTCTCCATCCGCATAACCCACGATGGATGCATCACTGTTCCCAAAGGGTAAACACCTGCGAACCATACCTTTGAGGTACCTAAGAATGTGCTTCACTGCTTCCCAGTGCTTGCTGCTAGGATTTTCCATATATTGGCTCACCACTCCCACTGCAAAAGCAATGTCTGGTCTTGTGGCCACCATAGCATACATGAGACTGCTCATTGCCAAAGAATATGGTACCTTAGCCATTTTAGGTTGCTTAGCATTAGATTTGGGTGCATCTTCCTTGCTGAGTTTCAAGAATGCCTGCATTGGGGTACTTAATGCTTTCCCCCCCTGCATATTGAAACGTTGCAAAACTTCTTTCTCAATGTATGTTTCCTGAGATAACTCAAGAATACGATGTTTGCGATCTCTTTTGATTTGCATGCCAAGAAAGTGTGTAACATCCCCCAAATCTTTCATTGCAAAATTATTGCTAAGTGTTTTCTTCAAGTTGGCAATCTCCGCAATGGATTTCCCAACTATAAGAATGTCATCAACATACAAAACTAGAATGGTCATCGAGCCATCATCTAGCTTTCTTGTGTACAAGCAATGATCCTCTTTGCTCCTTTTATATCCTTGAGACCTCATACATGCATCAAATTTATGATACCACTGCCTTGAACCATGCTTTAAGCCATAAAGTGCCTTTTTGAGCTTACATACTAGCTCCTCACAAGATATGTTCTCCTGAACAAACCCTTCAGGCTGCTGCATGTAAACATCTCATTGAGATCCCCGTGAAAAAATAATTTCTTCACATCCATTTGGACAAGTTCCATGTCCTCAATCGCTATAAGACCAAGTACGGTTCTAAGAATTGTCATCTCAACCACAGGTGAGAAGATTTCATCAAACTCGACTTCCTTTTGCTGTTTGAACCCTTTGGCTACAAGTCTAGCCTTGTACTTTGGATTTGGATCACCTGAGGTAAATTTCTTCTTGTAAACCCATTTGCAAGGTAAAGCTTTTGCATCATTTGACAGTTCTACCAAGTCCCAAGTGTCATTAGCCAAAATCGAGTTATACTCAGATTCCATAGCCTGCTCCCCTTCACCACATCATTCGTCATCATGGCTTCTTGGTAGCAGCTTGGATCACCGCAATCGGTCAACATGATGTAATCAAGACCTGACTCAAAACTTGCAGGTGGACGAGAGACTCTAGTAGACCGTCTCACTCCTTGACCATTGCTATCCGCTCCCTCTAGAGCATTGCTAGTGGAAGGTACATCACTAGCCCACTGAGTTAATTTCAATGTCTTTGAGGCAACATCCTCAAAAGTGACTCTCCGAATCTCTATTTGCTTGATAGGTTGTTCATGCATCTTCGACTCATTGAAGATCACATCTGAACTACAAATGACTCGACAAGATTCCGGCCAGAGACGATATCCCATCTCTCCATCTGCACCATATCCAATGAAAATGCATTTGTGTGACTTTGGCTCTAACTTCTGTCGAAGTTGTTTAGGCACATGAGCATAAGCTTCACAACCAAAAACACGTAGATGGTCATAGTGGGACTTATGTTTAGACCATAACTCTTCTGGAATCTCATAATTCAATGGTGTACTAGGTGAACAATTTATAATGTGCACTACAGTCAAGACCGCTTCTGCCCAAAAGCCTTGTATGAGATTTGCTCTAGAGAGCATGGTTGTGACTCTTTCCTGAATCGTACGATTCATGCACTCAGCAACTCCATTTTGAGCTGTGTGTATGGTGCAGTAAACTTCCTTTTAAATCCCCTTTTAGCACAGAAATTGTCAAACTCCTTGGAGACATACTCTCCACCGTTGTCAGTCGGCAACCTCTTGAGTTTCTTGCCAGACTGATTCTCAACAAGTGCCAAAAATTTCTAAAACACAGGAAGAAGTTGATCCTTATGTTTCAAAGGATATGCCCACACCTTTTGAGTAGAGTCATCTATGAATGTCACAAAATAGCTGCCCCCCCCTAGAGATTTGGTTGACATAGGACCACAAACATCACTATGTACTAAATCCAGAGGTTCACATCTCGCTTTTGACCCAATGGTAAGTGAATGGACCTAGTCTATTTGCCATAGATACAATGCTCACAAATAGGAAAATCAACATAAGACAAGACATGTAAGTAGCCAAAACGAGTCAGAGTTCTCATTTCTTTTTGGCTAATATGACCTAGCCAGTAATGCCACAACACAATAGACGGCAGCTCGCCTATAGATATGTAATCATGACCAACATCCGATGCATGCATGGAATACAAGGTGCCATGCTTCTGACCTCTGAGTACAACAAGATTACCTTTGCGTACTATCCACGAATCATTGCCAAATGTGGTGTTATAGCCCAAATCATCAAGCTGACCACAACAAAAATCAAGCTTTTAGTCAACTTGGACACATGTCTGACATTACATAAAGTAAAGTGCGTGCCATTCCTTAGATGAAATTTGACGTTTTTGACACCCTCAATGTCTAGTTCATAAGCATCACCAAGTATCACTTTGCCACAAGAGTGAGAATAAGTAGAGAACTACTCTCTATGTGGTGTCACATGGAAACTTGCACCAGAATCTACTATCCAATTCTGTGCATACTGCGCATCTTTTGTAACAAGAGCCTCGACAGGTAGATCTGCTGCGAAGACCAATACGTCAGAGGTAAGTGGCATAAACACCACTGGAAGAGTATCTATAATAGGAGCATTTTAAGACTCTAGAACATTGATCTCCTCTAACTTTGCTTTGCCCTTGTTTGAATCATTAGACTTAGAAGTTTTACCGGATTGTTTATCCTTCTTGCTTTGCTGCCATTTCCTGCAATCCTTCTTCACATGCCCTTTTTTGTGGTAGTGAAAGCACTCAACATCATGCATAGAACCCCGAGACTTACTGCGTGAGCCCCCACGTTCCTTGCTTTTGGCACAACTTTGAGTGTGACCCCTCTATCTATCACTAGCAACATACGCATCACCATCCTTCTTGCCTTAGAGAGATTTCCTACAAATCTCCTTAGTAAACAGACTCCCAAGGAAGTCATTGTACACTAGAATGGTACCAGGTGCTAAGTTGCTAATCGTAGTACAAAACGTATCCCAAGACAAGGGTAAACTACATAGCAAGAAGATACATTTGATTTCCTCATCAAAGACCAAACCCTGAGTGGTCAACTGAGTGAAAATGATATTGAACTCATTAATGTGAGTAGAAATAGTGCCCTCTTCCTTCATACGAAGGTCAAATAGCTTCTTCATCAAGAAAACCTTATTAGTGGCACTTTTGTTCTCATAATTGAAACACAACCTATCCCATACATCTCTAGCAACCCTTTCTCCAACTATAGTAAAGTACACAGATTCGGCCAAATGCAAACGGAGGGTAGATTTGGCCTTAGCATCAAGTTTCTCCCACTCAACATTTGTATACTCTCCCTCTGGACGCTCCATGATAGGATCCAGCTGGCGTTTTTGTACAAGAACATCTTGAATCTGCCCTTTCCAGATAGCAAAATTTGTCCCATCAAATTTCCGGATATTGATAGCCGAAACCGTCAGGACTGCCAGAAACAAGCCAAAGTGGCTCCACAAAAGGTGCATATGGCAGTTTTCGCAACTCAACATACATCCACTATCCGGGAAGGGTTGGTAGAGGAGGGAGAGGGGAGGGGTTTTTTGGAGTGCTTAAAATTGGAGAAATACAAGAGGGTGAGGTTGAGCGGGGATGGGTTAATGGGGAAGAGGTTTTGAAATTTTTTTTAAGGTTGTCGGGTGAATTCTTCATGGGAGGTTTTGGACAAGGGAAGGGAATTTTTGTTTTGGACAAGGGAGGGGAATTTTTGAAGGGTTACTTAGCGCCAACCATAGACCATGGAGGGACCTTTTGGTGGGTAGAATTGTGGGGAGGCTTGTCAAAATGGTTCTTTGGGGCTGGTGGTGAGAGAAGCCTTCTCATTTGGGTAGTGACTTTGTGTGAACCAACTTGCCCATTGTTTTTCTTCCTTAGGTAGAGATTCTACTTCTTCTAGGAGAGAACTTTGGGATTTCTTCCTAGCATTGTGAGCCGCCAAGTTCAAGGAAGAAGCCAAATGAGTTTGAAGAATCTCATTTTGCAAGAGAGCATCAAACTCATTAAGAGAGGCTTGCTTCCACAAGAGTAGTTGGCCTGCCCATGCCAATGGTTGAACTCTATGAAAGGAGACAGGTGCAAGCTTTTTAGTAAGCTCCAAAAGCCTTTCTTCCAAGATGTCGTGGTATTCATCAAATCTCTTTTGAAGGATCTTTACAAGTAAGGTCTGGGCTTGAATGTAGACTTTGGTGCAATCTAGTTGAAATGGGATATTGAGGGTTTCTAGCTTAGCGCTTAATAGTGCTTGTGCATGAGATTCTTCTAAGGTAAGACGCAGAGGCTTCATGCAAAGACTATGCGGAGCTCTTTGGTTGGCATGAAGGGTTTTTAGGTGGGTAAGATGAGACTTGACTTTGTTGAGCTTAAGATTGAGGACCTTAAACTCTTCCAAAGAGAGGGATACAATTTTATTGAATTCCAAAGGTTTGTCTACGGCGGGAAAAATGGGAAGAGACATTGGAGAGAAAGAAGTGGTCAAGTTGGAAGAGCTGATGGAGAGAGAGCCAAAAGAAAAGGGGAAGGTAAGGGAGGGATTGGCAAGGATGCCACTTTGAAGGGTATTAGAAAAGATGCCACCAAGTTTAGAGGAGGAGCTAACCGTGCCAGGTGAGGAGAAATACAGGGGATGCCCTTGCCGAGATTAATGGTAGAGGGAATGGAGAGTTGGTCAAGATCCTTGATTGGCAAGTTCGTGATAAGCCCCAAGATTTCTTATAAGATAAAAAAGGTCTTCTTAGAGGACGTAGTGGAAGGGGTAGAAGCTTGCACCAGGGTGGTTAAGGTTGACAATGGTGGGTTGATGAGGCTAGCCGTCGAGACAAAGACGGGAAAAGTATAAGCGCTACCAATAGGGGTATTTAGGGTTATGGTATCTATAGGGGTAGGGGGGGTGAAAGAAGATGATTGGTGGTTTGGAGGGTTTGTAGGGTTATCCACAAAGATGGCGGAAGGAAGGACCATGGGTGGAGCACCAAAAGCCCCCTTTATTACCATGGCAGTGGGAATGGGGGCTAAGGTATTGGGAGAGGGTGGGGGAGGGGTTTCCATACCGGATACCCAAGTTTTGGGTGGGAGCAAGGAATGGTAAAAAGAGTTGAAAAGGGTATTGATTGGGAGGTATTGAAGCCAACCTTGTGTTAAAATCAAGCCGAGAGCGCACTGGGTTGCTTACATGGTGGATTTTGATGACGAGTCAAGATGACAGCCACCAGTGTCATGAACGCTACTGTGGTGGAGTTTGAAAACTTTTGCCATGCCAAGATGAAAGTCTCCGATGCCGTGAACGCCGAGGGCTACAGAACGTCGAGGATGTTGAAGATATTGTTGAAGCTATTGGCGTCCAGGTTGTTGAAGGCTTTATAGGGGTGAAGCGTTGAAGGACACTTTTTTTGTCTTATTATGTCACCAAACTAGTAAACTACACTTCTTCATTGGTATAAAATAAATAACACAACTATCACAGTTGATGGTAGAGAAATCTCTTAGACTTAGTGGATTTATGATCAGATCACTAGGATCATTCCTAGTGATAGAATTAGACCCCTATGTGTATCTCCTAGTTTTTGGGGATCACAAGGTCTTGTAGTTCTTGATCTTATAGTAAACCCCCCTAGTATATATAGACTCAATGTAAAAGGATCACAAGACAAGCTGATTGTGTAAACGAAATTATGTCTAAGTTACCTCATGTAAAGTATTGTACATATAAATATTAAATCAGTTGGTTGATTTCTTTTTTTGAAATGTTATTTGAAATTTTGTCCTAAATAAGTTAAGAAATTAGCTAAGTGTATAAGGCTAAGTTAGTCTCTGCTATATAAGATTGATATATACATCTCTTCAAGGTAAGAAACTCCTTCAACCTCCCTCTTTCAAAGGGACCCAAACTCAGGTTGAACATGATGTTGAAGTATGGCTTGAAGAAATGGATGATTATTCTACTACTACTAGAACTTCCACTAAGAATAAAGTTATGCTAGGCATGTTCCATCTTATCGATGATGCCAAGCTTTGGTGGAAGCAGCACTGCAAGGATACTAGTGGTTTGCATAAGGCAACCAAATTTGGGAAGACATTAAGATTGGTGTAAAAGAATAGTATCACCCATCTAGTCACACGAGTCACTTAAGATGAACAAGGTGTTCAATTTACACCAGCATTATCTTAATCTAAAATATTGCTACTCCAAATATGTAACCCTTTGATGCTATGCTCCCACATGTCTACAAAATAGCAAGTAGACTATTTTTTTCAAGGTCTAAATGCTCCTATGAAAACTTACGCTGAAGCAATGAGGACAGCTAACCTGCTAGATGCTATCCTAAGAGACAAACCCTTAGATAAAGAAATGGATAACTCTAAAAGAGGGAACAATGGGAGCTGTGATTGACGACCCCATGACACATGAACAATATGCAATCATTCAAGTACCTCTAAATCACCAAGGTGAATCATTTGAGCTTCTTATTGATTGTGGTAGTACTCAATCATTTTCTCAATGAGATGTTTAAGGATATTAATGCTCAATCAAAATTTGACAAGAAAAATGAGGGTAGAACTAGAAAATGGGGAGGAGTTCACATCTCAATTCTACGGGTAATATATAATTTGAGCTAGAGCTACCTTTCAAACCCTTTGTGTGAGTGAGCATTGGGTGCTATGTGGGTATTTGTAGGCAATGATGGCGGTTGTCCGTCACTGTTGCTGATGTGTTGGGCCACTCTGTGTGGTGCCAATGGTAGTGATGATGTAGCATGTGTACTTGAGCATGTGCGGTCCTCAAGGTTGGTTCATACAGGGGTTCCCATGGGTCCCTCCCCTTTTGTTGAAGACTAGTGGGTGTTAGCATGATACTGGGAGCCACCCCTATAAAAAGACAATGTTACATGCAAGTAGAGATAAGAAAATCAAGCTAGCAATCTAAAAATGGTAGTTCATGTCTAAGCATGCATGAAAATTGGATGAGTGTGTTTGAAGGAGAACGAGTATGTGTTGGACGGATACGCCACGACGGACGTCATCATAGCGAGAACTCACCTAACATATAATTTCAGCTAAGGACAAAGCTCGACCCGGAGGCGCGTGGAAGAAACCAAAGGGTGTCAACCTCTACTCGACCGACTCATGACTACTTCCTACAGAGATATCAAATCTACATGCCATCGGTTCTGTGAATGTGAGAGTCTCCTATGATGCTACCGCAAGACAAAAGCCCATTAGATGTTCTCGAAACGTTACGAAACTTGAGGGATATCCTATCAACACCAATAGGCCACACTCCCTAAGGTCCATGACCAAAAAAACCTACCCAATACCCTCCGTGCAAAAAACGCGTAGGATGTCTGGCCGGTTTTTGCAGGTCGACGTTTCTGAAAACTAAAGTGCCTAATGTGTAGCTCTACTCACTCTGATCGCGTGGATATGCTGAAATGCAAAAACGGACAACAGTTACTCACCGAAACTCCAAAAGTAGCTTGTAGGTGAATCTGCCAAAACACCGATGAATGTGCGTGATGTAAGCATCAAGGTGTAGCTCTCCTCATGGGCAACACATTGCTGCTCTCCGTTCGCGATTCCGACCACCGTAGCTCCTGTAGCGCACAGACACACTCTCTCACTCTCTCACAGTAAAAATGACTTGATTTGTCCCTAGGCTTCTATAGAGCTTAATTACAACACCGTGAGCTGGCTTTGCTCATCCAACAAGCATCTATGGCCTAAATACAATTGCCAACTTAAAATATGAAGTTCCCGTAAACATTACAAAAGTGGACGTAATGGCTCAAAATAATAATAACGGGATATTTGATGATGTCCATGAGCTTGTATCTTCACATTACAGCATCCATCTTTGTCTTCATCACTTCATCAGCATCTGTAGATGGAATCTTTAGAGAATCTTTTTGGTATCTTTGTGGAAGCATTGTTGAAAGGTTGACCTTTCAACACTCTCCCCCTCCGAAGTCTTGTCGTCCCCGACAAGACCCTATGTCTGCAGTGGCGTTGACGAGTGCTTCATGTTTTGGTGTTGGTTGAAGCTTTTGTTGTTGCAGTTGCTTCTACCAGATGCTTTGTATGTTGTAGAAACCTACCTTTTTCTTGTACATGTAGTGTAGTTAAATCCATAGCTCTCCCCCTCCAATGGGTTGTTGTAGCATGAATAAGTCGAGTGAGGTTTGTTGTTTCAGCAAGTCTTTATCTTGGCAGCTCTGTATTGCTTGTTCTTTTGCTGCATCTTGCATGTGTACCTGTAATCTTGAAGCCTTTTTTATTTTTTTTCTAGGCCGTTCCCCTTTGATCTTCTAGTTGATGAACATGTAGTTGTTTGGGGATGTCGGTTGTCTGCTTTTCTATGTTTTTATAAGAAAAATAAAATAGTAAAAATAAAATGTGGCGTATATTACAAAATGAACGTCTTGGATACCTGGATAAGACTAAAGGGAAAAACCCGGTAGGAAAAAAATACCTTTAGTCACAATTAAATAGGAGGCTATATGTACTTATGTTTGATGTAACCGAGTTTTGTTGAGTTAAAGTACTTATGGCCGTATGGCTACTGTGATTGACTCGATATCCATTGGATAAGTGTCAGTAGCTTGAAGTCAGAGTCGTTGTTGTTGAGCAAATGCTTATGAAACCTGTTACCGCTTCGTCATGGTCATTTTGTTGTGTAAGTGCATGGGTGGAACACAAATCGTTTCAAATGCAAATGTACAATGATGGGACATTATATATGCTTGCACAGATAGATGCATGGGAAACAATATGCGGTACGAGAGGAGTTTGAATGGGTGCTTCCAGGAGTGAACGTAGCTAGAGAAGAAAAAATATATTTGACTTCAAGAGCTGTCGTTACTCACAAGAAGTGTTTTTGTCGACGAGGTTTTTTCCACTCTCCTCACTGTGTTCATGTGCGTGAGTGTTTTCTGGACTACTCCGCCACTCTAGCATTTAAAATAGTAGACTTTGAATCTTATGCTCACCTCTTCCAGCATGAGAGACATGACTTTATGTATGCTCAACTCTCCAGCTTGAACTTATATCTATTAGCTAGACTCATAGACCACAAAAAGTATTAAGACATGAAGCTTGGGTCTGACGCTTGCTCATTTAGTGGCTCAGTTGCTCGACTCTTGACTCTTATGCCATGATTTTTATGGCGACTTGACTTACTCACGGGAGCTTTCGACCAAGAATAGGTTTTGAAATTCAAAACTCCCATCCTCGAAGAGAGGATTTGTAAAGGACCATACTGGCAATATTGGTTTCTTTTGCCACACCTGGGTGACCTTGGTTGTCAAAATTTCTTTTTGTTGTTGTTGGTCCCTTGGTTGAGAAGATTGGCTCGCTCCATTCCCCGTAACACTTTGTCTATCATGTCTTGACATTTCTTGAGAGCTAGAGATGACTTCAATCTTCTTCGTTATGTGTTGTTATTTTGGCACCCATTTGTATCTGCATCGTGTGATTAGTGTGTCTCTGCAGATATCCTTTGCCTTGAGTGTGACATTGTCCTTGATTTTGCCTTTTGTGAAATTGCGATTATCTTCAAGCTAAAGTCGTCTGATTGAAGAATGTTTACGTGGCATCTTTGGTAGCCAGGTAGCCAGATTCTCCGATTTCCTTGATAGTAACCTTGTGCTTGAAGAATTGTAGATGGCACTTCCCATGATGTTTTCGATGTCGTATTGATATGTACAAGAGTGCCATTTTTGGGACTATTTATCAATGAACTCCTATGTTGGTATGAAGTCTAGTTGAATTTGAAATTTCTTGCATCCCTTTGGGGAGCCTTGTTGGTTGGTCTCCTTTGGCGATATAAATATGATCTTTGTTGCTTTTGGGGACGCTGTTTGAACCTTTATCCACCACATAAGCCGAGGTCTGTGGTTTTGGTAACCAAAGTTTCTTTTGACCCTCATAATAGCCTTGCTGTCCTAACCTATACTGGGAGGCTATCCATCCCATGTGTTTACCTTTCGTCAATTGGCTAGGATCATTTATCCATATTGAATCCTTGACCTTTATTTCTTCTGATTTAATGTAGACCTTTGAAAACCTTTGGCTGTTGTGATCTCGCAGTGTAGGGTATTTCGGTTGAAAGATTTTCTTTGGAGTCTGTCTTTCATGTAGAAGCATGGGGTCAGTTGATGTCGAAGCTCTGTCTTGAACTTTTCGGAGCTGGATTGAAGACTCTGATTTAATGGGTTGCTTCTGTTGGTAGGACATTTGTGGTCTCATTTTGGCTTTGCCTTTGTCGGAAGCCGATAATCTTGGAGCAGTAGTAGGCTGGATTTCTTGAGAGCTAGTCGTGATGACCATTGTTGAAAATTCAGGTTCTTCTGCCAATGTTTTTGCCCAGTGCTTGGACAAAATCAAATGTGTACTCATTTTCGATGAATCCACCACTAGGAATTTGTCTTTGATTACCTTTGACCGTAGTTTAAGGGTAGCTTCTGCAATCCCTAAACTTGTGACAGCTATTCCATGTAATATAGGAACATGTATCTGAATTTCATACAATTCTGGCTTACCCAGATGTAACCACAGCCCATAAGACATGACATTAGTCATGGCAGTGCAATCTATCTCTTCTGTAAAGTTGAATTTCAGTTTCTCATGCACATCCAACGAGAATTTAATCTTCTTGTTGGCTGCCAAGTAAATGATGTCCTCGTTGCTTTCGGTACTTTTCTTAGACTTTTGTGCCTTGAAGGCTTTGTCATCCTCTTGTATGTTGAACTTCTTTGTCATTTGACTAGTTGTAGCATGTCCCAAGTGCTTACTATCTTTTGCTATAGCTGCTTGTTGGTGTTCATTGCTAGTTTCTGATTCTGACGCCTTGATTCTTGATTTCAGAAGCTCTCTATCAGTGTTTACTTATTCTAAGACTTGAAGGTCATTCAATGGTGACTTTTCTTCTTGGAAATGTTTTGAAGGTTGTGTAGCAGGATGTTGAGGTTTACTCTCTTCTTCTGATGCAATGGTCGCCGTGGCCTTTGGTTTCCATTGTTCCATGGGTTTTTGTAGAGTCTCTTCTCGAAAATATTCATTCATATCCTATATTGCTTGTCCTTGGTAGTCAATCTTGGACTCAGTCATTTCCTGTTCTTCTATGAATTCTATGTCTTCAGTTACATCTTCTTTTAGCTTCTCATACTCTTTGATTTGTTCAATCACCAATGAAGAGTCCACAATAGAAAATTTATTTGGTAGATTTTCAGCTTCATCCATTGACTCTATTTGCATGTCTTCCACTTGGGATGTGGCACTAAGATTTTTTGTTACCTCTGCCACCTCTTCTTGCATTGGCTCACTATCGTCAGAATCTTGGCTTCTTTTGCTCTCGAACCTTGAACTACGAGCTTCATCTTCATCACCTTGTGGATGCTCTGACTTGTCCTCACTGAGGTTCCTTAAACGATCTTGAATCAGCTGATTCAATTTATCTTTTTTGAAAGCGTGATTCTCTATGATAATGTCGTTGACACCCTTGACTTCAAGCAAGTGTGTCTTGAGCCTATCTTTTGTGCTCTGCAACAAGATCTGCTTCTTTTCCGGAGATCTTGTTGGGGATTCTTTCTTCCGTTCCCTTGTTGTCACTGTCTGAACTTTGCTTTTGGCTTGTTGCTTCTTCTTTTCCATGTAGAGCTTTACTGGGAAGTCCTTCACTAAATGACCAATGGCACATTGGTCGCAATATGTTGTTATCTCAACATGTGTACCCTTTGGACGAGGCAGCTTTCCATAATACTGTTGATTATGGTTTCCTGTGGTATCTAGATACATATATGACCTCTTGTTTGCATTCATGAACCTGTAGATTACGACTGACTTAGATGTATGCACTGGCTTTGTCTTTTTATCCTTCATTGTCTTGTCCTTGAGAAGCTGAAAATAGCTTCTATTATTGCTTGCATACAAGATGAAATCACTATCCATTCTTTCTAGCAGTTGTGATGCTAATTCTTCCATCAGTATATGTTCTTCGACGTGGGGCTTCTGCATAGCCTTAGGGCTATGTTTTTGAGTTGATTTTGGCGAGTTCTGCACCGAGGGAGAAGATTGAACCGAATCTTTGTTTTCCGTTTTCCTTGATGGTGCTTTTGGACGGGGTCCAAGTATGTGACGTACAGGTTGCCCAAAATTGCTAAACTCATCCATATTTTTCACATCGGCTATTTCATAGTGCCTATCATATTTGTCGACCACAATGACATCTTGACCTGACCTTCTACATTGGGCATTGTGAATTTCCAGTGGTTTCTCCTCCGGCTTAGCATCTTCCAATGCTTCTTGAAATTCCACTTGGACTCCTGAAAAGGAAACTACTTCTTGTAGAACTGGACTTCTTAATCCCACTCTTGAAGGGATAGGGTCTCTTTGTTGAGTTTGAACTCCCGCCATCTGAGAGGGTTCCATATCTGATGCTGGCATCTGTTCAATGCCTGATGATCTGACTTCTTGTGCTTTGTTAAGTAGCTCTTGAGACCAAGCTAGCTCTTTTTGAAGTTGTGCTATTTTCATAGCTGGTACTTCCGGCGTATTCCCTGTTTGTGCAATTTGGTGTGCTTGTTCTTTGTCTTGTGCTGGTGTGGTGCACGAGACTTGTACAGTGTCTTTCCATGTTGTGCCTTGTGTTGTGCCTTGTTGTGTGTCATGTGGTGTGTCACTCATCTGTGTAGTGACAGCTGTAGGTGTCAATTCTTCCAGGTGCGTAGTTAGAGGTAAACCCATGACGAGATGGTATACATTACCACCTTTAGACATGTAGTCTTCTACTCTTGAGCCAAACGCTTCTGCTGCAAAATAATGATTGTTTTCTACAGGAACTTCATGACTTGTGACAGCCCTGTAGTATCGACCGTCTTCGTCTCCATAGAGGGTACCAATTTTCCGTTTTCCATCTTGTGCTTTGTACAGAAAAATACTTGGAGGATATGCGTAGAGTTCTATAATTTGATCTTTGTACAACATTTCTATCTCATTGTCGATGTATTTTTCGTGCCTCATGTAAATTGATCCCAGACAATCTTCCATGAAATCTGGATGTGGGTGTAGTACATTCTTCGCTGTTTCAACTTCCACATATTGAGATGTCCGAGTTTCCTCTGTATCTTTCTTTGTCTTGATGTACAAATTCCGATTGACATCCTCATAGCATGGCAGTCTTTTGTAGTGGCCAGTCAGATAGATCCAAATTTGCTCTCTTGTAATTTCTATGGATGTACTTGAATATTTGTCTCGGCTGGTCTGATTCCTTTGAGACGCCATTTATTTCGTCTTGACTCCCTTGTTGTATATGTTCGGTGATAGCTCTAATTGCTTGCCTCAATGCTAATAAAAATTATTAGCACCCTTGGGTCGGTCTTTTTCACTTGAGGTCCTTCATCTTTTGTGGATGCCTTAATCTCTGAGTTTTCTGAACTAGGCTTTGCTTGAACTTCTTAGCTCCCTTGCTTGCCAAGGCTGATACTGACTTGTCTGGCTGCCTGCTTTGCCTAGAGATTTTTAGCAGGCCTCGATCTAGTGGAAGCACTGTGATAAGTCATGCAACTTACCACTATACTGCAACGACTGCTCCCTTTGTAGCGATTCTTGAGTCGAGCTAACCTGTGTTCACTTTAGCACACAGTCTGCAAAATTCTATTTTAGCTGGCAATCTTTTTCACAATGAACGCAAAAATTATTGATGTACCTTTGACAGCCACACTTGTTCCTTGAGCTCGGAAGTGACTTTCAAGTTTTCTTTTAGCTGAACTAAACTTAAGCTAGACAAGAGAATTATGCACAAGTCGCAGTGATTTGCTAGCAAAAATCTTGTGTTAAATTTCTCCAAAACTTACAACTGTTGTTGCAAAATCAAGAGTCCTTGTGTATGGTCTTACTGCTATCAGTTTTGTGTATGGACGTACACTAGGCCGTAGTTAACTTTTACACCTTTCCGTGGGTGACCAATGGTTTTCCCAAAAGATAATTTCAATCTGCTAACTTAGCAGTCTTCAAAACCATGACCGTTTTCTCACAATTCTTTCGCACTGTCAGTTTTAGACACTCCTGACTTTCGGATGCATTTTAAACGATATTTTTTTCAAAGTTGAACTCTAAGATATGTACTGTCGCTCTCAAGCTACATTTTGATATAAAAACTTTTCCGATCCGATACCGTTTATGAAAGTTCTGGGCAAAATAGTGAATTGCAGTTTAGAATGGTCAAAATGAGTCCAAATTCAATTTTGAAAAAAGTTATGGAATCCTTGAGACACTGGGAACACCCTTGTATGGTCAAAATTATAGTTGGACCCTAAAACTGACATGGAGACATCCTACGCGTAGGATGTCTATATGCTCATAATTTAACAAAATTTGGTCCAGAGACTCCCCTTAAGTCCAGCAACACAATGGTATGCTCAGAATTTCATTTGGACCTAAACATGGCCTGGAGACATCCTACGCGTAGGATGTCTTTTTGCTCAGAATGACTTGAAATTTTCACCCTAGCTTCTCCTTGATGTGCTGATCGCAGTGGTGTGCTCATAGGTTGGTTTGGAGTCCTAAATCAAGCTGGAGACATACTACGCGTAGGATCTGTAACTGCTCAGATTTTGTCTAAACTTGATCCCAAGATTCTCCTAGGGCTCAGCAACCCAATGGTATGCTTAGATTTGAATTTGGATGCCAATAGGTCAAGATTTGGGCTGGATAAGCTTCTAGTGCACTCCAAGAGTAGGATGTCTGGCAATTCTCTTCTTTGCTTGGTAAAAAATAGGCCAAACAAGATCCAAATTCACTTTTGAAAAAAGTTCTGGAATCCTTCAGACACTCGGAACCTCCCTATATGGCCAAAGTAGAATTTTGACCAATTTATGACCCTGGAGACATCCTACACGTAGGATGTCTTTTTGCTCTGTTTCAGCTCAAACTTGCACTGTAGCTTCCCGTTGATGTGCTAAACTCACAGCTATTTTTACTTTTTGATTCTGACACCTATAGGTTTGTCAAATGATCAAGAATCTGTTCCAACATCCTGATGTCTGTTCTGATGAATTCCCAAGTCAAATCAACTCCAAATTGGACCAAATTTTCCTAGGAGGCTTATCTAAGGCTATATGACAGCATGGTATGGTCACAGTAGACTTTTGGTTTCAGAATTATGCAGTAGACATCCTACGCATAGGATGTCTTTTTGCTCAGAATGAACCCAAACTTGGACCAAAGATTCCCCTAGTCTTCAGCAACCCACTGGTATGCTTAGATTTGAGTTTGGATGTCAAAAGACCCCAAAACTAGCTATTCTTGTCTTTTTCAGTCAAAAATGCTAAAGTCTGTTCAATCTTTCTTTCATTGACCCAAATGAGATGAAATTTATCACATGCACTCAATACAACATTTAGAACATGCCTTTGGACTCATCCTATGGTTTGGTCTCAAAATTAGGCCTTGGACACAATATGGGTAGGATGTCTGGCAATTCTCGTCTTTTGGCTTTCATCTGTCAAAATTTGGTCAAATTTCCACTTTCCAAGTGAAAATAGGGTAAAACCTACCTTCTAAACACACTGGTAACCTTAGATTTTCAAAAAAGTGCCCATATCACCCTGTAGACATCCTACGCGTAGGATGTCTACTGCTTATTTTTTTCAGACTGAAGTGTCCCTGATGCTTCCTTATGCTCTCAGCAAGTGCAAGTATGCTTCACAATTGCAAAAACATTCAAAAATCACTCATTTTAAGCCTTTTCTAAAATTTTACGTTTTTTGACTCCGCCTTTTGGCTTTTGGTCAACAAAAATAGGGAAAAACACCCAAGTCAATATGTTACTAGGGTAAAACCTACCCTCTGAACCCACTCATAACCTCAGTTTTCCCAAATTTCCTGTCAAAAGTGCCCCTGGAGACATCCTACGCGTAGGATGTCTACTATCTTAAAATGCAGATTTTTTCTGGCAGTGGTACTCCCTATGCTCTGTAGAGCTCTCAGCAATAATCACAGAAACTTTTGGACTTCAAATAAGCTTCCAAACACAATTTACCGTCTTTCCTAATTAGCGTTTTCCACTTCTCTAATGAGCCTAACAGCAAATAAGACATGCATAAAGTACTCTAGGTCAGCAACAATCAAGATATCCTACTTACCCTACTCCTACTCATCATGTGAGATGGTGATTTTGATGTCTTGGTTGCTTCCTGGCCTCACACGGAGTCTCAAGTCAACCTACCACCACATCTACCACTCCAACTCCTACTCTCTACACCACAACCTACTACTACCTAATACTACCTAAGACGGAAGATCGAGGCTAGACACACGCTCCCTAGACTCCTCCTAAGACCTAGAGAGTCCACCACCCTCTGATCCTATCTAAATGTAAAATAGTACTCTGGAAATCTAGAGGGACCTCTATCCTCACGGACTAGTCTCGGTCACCTACTTAGGGCCCTCGTCCCTGGCAGCAGTGGCGCAAATGTTGGACGGACAGACCGCGACGAACGTCGGCATAGAGAGAACTCACCTAACATATAATGTCAACTGAGGATGAAGCTCGACCCGCAGGCGTGTGGAAGCAACCAAATGGTGTCAACCTCTACTCGACCGACTAATGACTACTTCCTATAGAGATATCAAATCTACATGCCATCGGTTCTGTGAATGTGAGAGTCTTCTATGATGCTACCGTAAGCCAAAATCCCGTTAGACGTTCTTGAAACATTACGAAACTTGAGGGATATCCTATCAACACCAATAGGCTACTCTCCCTAAGGTCCGTGACCAAAAAAACCTACCCAATACCCTCCGTGCAGAAAACACGTAGGATGTCTGGCCGGTTTTTGCAGGTCAACATTTCTAAAAACTAAAGTGTCTAATGTGTATCTCTAATCACTCTGAACGCGTGGATATGCTGAAATGCAAAAACGGACAACAGTTACTCACCGAAACTCCAAAATTAGCTCGCGGGTGAATCTGCCAAAACACAGACGATAGCGCGTGGTGTAAGCATCAACGCGTAGCTCTCCTCGTTGGCAACACACTACTGCTCTCCGTTCGTGATTCCGACCACCGTAACTCCTATAGCGCACAGACACACTCTCTCACAGTCTCCCAACGACAGAGCAGATTAGATTATTATAAGTCTTTTTACAAAGCTTTAGGTTTTGGTTTATATACTAAACCTTAGAAAACCTAATGTCCGGCGAAAATGACTTGATTTGTCCCTAGGCTTCTATAGAGCTTAATTACAACACCGTGAGCTGGCTTTGCTCATCCAACAAGCATCTGTGGCCTAAATACAATTACCAACTTAAAATATGAAGTTCCCGTAAACATTACAAAAGTGGCCGTAATGGCTCAAAATGATAATAACGGGATATTTGATGATGTCCATGAGCCTGTATCTTCACATTACAGCATCCATCTTCTTCTTCATCACTTCATCAGCATCTTTATTTGGAATCTTTAGAGAATCTTTATGGAATCTTTGTGGAAGCATTGTTGAAAGGTTGACCTTTCAACACTCTCCCCCTCTGAAGTCTTGTCGTCCCCGACAAGACCCTATGTCTGCAATGGCGTTGACGAGTGATTCATGTTTTGGTGTTGGTTGAAGCTTTTGATGTTGCAGTTGCTTCTACCAGATGCTTTGTATGTTGTAGAGGTACCTTTTTCTTGTACATGTAGTGTAGTTGAATCCATAGCTCTCCCCCTCCAATTGGTTGTTGTAGCATGAATAAGTCGAGTGAGGTTTGTTGTTGCAGCAAGTCTTTATCTTGGAAGCTCTGTATTGCTTGTTCTTCGGCTGCATCTTGCATGTGTACCTGTAATTTTGAAGCCTTTTTGAATTTTTTTCTGGGCCGTTCCCCTTTGATCTTCTAGTTGATGAGCATGTAGTTGTTTGGGGATGTCGGTTGTCTGCTTTTCTGTGTTTTTATTAAAAAAAAAAATAGTAAAAATAAAATGTGGCGTATATTACAAAATGAACCTCTTGGATACCTGGATAAGACTAAAGGGAAAAACCCAGTGGGAAAAAAATGCCTTTAGTCACAATAAAATGGGAGGCTATATGTACTTATGTTTGATGTAACTGAGTTTTGTTGAGTTAAAGTACTTATGGCCGTATGGCTACTATGATTGACTCGATACCCATTGGATAAGTGTTAGTAGCTTGAAGTCAGAGTCGTTGTTGTTGAGAAAATGCTTATGAAACCTGTTACCGCTTCGTCATCGTCATTTTGTTGTGTAAGTGCATGGGTGGAACACAAATCATGTCAAATGCAATTGTACAATGATGGGACATTATATATGCTTGCACATATAGATGCATGGGAAACAATATGCGGTGCGAGAGGAGTCTGAATGGGTGCTTCCAGGAGTGTACGTAGCTAGAGAAGCAAAAATATGTTTGACTTCAAGAGTTGTTGTTACTCATAAGAAGTGTTTTTGTCGACGAGGTTTTCTCCACTCTCCTCACTGTGTTCATGTGCATGAGTGTTTTCTAGACTACTCCGCCACTCCAGCATTTAAAATAGTAGAGTTTTAATCTTATGCTCACCTCTTCCAGCATGAGAGACATGACTTTATGTATGCTCAACTCTCCAGCTTGAACTTATATCTATTAGCTAGACTCATAGACCACAAAAATTATTAATACATGAAGCTTGGGTCTGACACTTGCTCATTTAGTGGCTCATCTGCCCAACTCTTGACTCTTATGCCATGATTTTTATGGCGACTTGACTTACTCACGGGAGCTTTCGACCAAGAATAGGTTTTGAAATTCAAAACTCCCATTCTCAAAGAGAGGATTTGTAAAGGACCATACTGGCAATATTGGTTTCTTTTGCCACACCTGGGTGACCTTGGTTGTCAAAATTTCTTTTTGTTGTTTTTGGTCCCTTGGTTGAGAAGATTGGCTCGCTCCATTCCCCGTAACACTTTGTCTATCATGTCTTGACATTTCTTGAGAGCTAGAGATGACTTCAATCTTCTTCGTTATGTGTTGTTATTTTGGCACCCATTTGTATCTGCATCGTGTGATTAGTGTGTCTCTGCAGATATCCTTTGCCTTGAGTGTGACATTGTCCTTGATTTTGCCTTCTGTGAAATTGCGATTATCTTCAAGCTAAAGTCGTTTGATTGAAGAATGTTTACGTGGCATCTTTGGTAGCCAGGTAGCCAGATTCTCCGATTTCCTTGATAGTAAACTTGTGCTTGAAGAATTGTAGATGGCACTTCCCATGATGTTTTCGATGTCGTATTGATATGTACAAGAGTGCCATTTTTGGGATTATTTATCAATGAACTCCTATGGTTGTATGAAGTCCAGTTGAATTTGAAATTTCTTGCATTCCTTTGGCGAGCCTTGTTGGTTGGTCTCCTTTGGCGATATAAATATGATCTTTGTTGCTTTTGGGGACGCTGTTTGAACCTTTATCCACCACATAAGCCGAGGTCTGTGGTTTTGGTAACCAAAGTTTCTTTTGACCCTCATAATAGCTTTGCTCTCCTAACCTATACTGGGAGGCTATCCATCCCATGTGTTTACCTTTCGTCAATTGGCTAGGATCATTTATCCATATTGAATCCTTGACCTTTATTTCTTCTGCTTTAATGTAGACCTTTGAAAACCTTTGGCGGTTGTGATCTCGCAGTGTAGGGTATTTCGGTTGAAAGATTTTCTTTGGAGTCTGTCTTTCATGTGGAAGCATGGGGTCAGTTGATGTCGAAGCTCTGTCTTGAACTTTCGGGGGCTGGATTGAAGACTCTGATTTAATGGGTTGCTTCTGTTGGTAGGACATTTGTGGTCTCATTTTGGCTTTGCCTTTGTCGGAAGCCGATAATCTTGGAGCAATAGTAGGCTGGATTTCTTGAGAGCTAGTCGTGATGACCATTGTTGAAAATTCAGGTTCTTCTGCCAATGTTTTTTCCCAATGCTTGGACAAAATCAAATGTGTACTCATTTTCGATGAATCCACCACTAGGAATTTGTCTCTAATAACGTTTGACCGTAGTTTAAGGGTAGCTTCTGAAATCCCTAAACTTGTGACAGCTATTCCATGTAATATAGGAACACGTATCTGAATTTTATACTGTTCTGGCTTACCCAGAAGTAACCACAGCCCATAAGACATGACATTAGTCGTGGCAGTGCAATCTATCTCTGCTGTAAAGTTGAATTTCAGTTTCTCATGCGCATCCCCAACGAGAATTTAATCTTCCTGTTGGCTGCCAAGTAACTGATGTCCTCGTTGCTTTCGGTACTTTTCTTAGACTTTTGTGCCTTGAAGGCTTTTTCATCCTCTTGTATGTTGAACTTCTTTGTCACTTGACTAGTTGTAGCATGTCCCAAGTGCTTACTATGTTCTGTTGTAGCTGCTTCTTGGTGTTCATTGGTAGTTTCTGATTGTGACGCCTTGATTCTTCATTTCAGAAGCTCTCTATCAATGTTTACTTATTCTAACACTTGAAGGTCATTCAATGGTGACTTTTCTTCTTGGAAATGTTTTGAAGCTTGTGTAGTAGGATGTTGAGGTTTACTCTCTTCTTCTGATGCAATGGTCGCAGTGGCCTTTGGTTTCCATTGTTCCATGGGTTTTTGTAGAGTCTCTTCTCGAAAATATTCATTCATATCCTGTATTGCTTGTCCTTGGTAGTCAATATTGGACTCAGTCATTTCCTGTTCTTCTGTGCATTCTATGTCTTCAGCTACATCTTCTTTTAGCTTCTCATACTCTTTGATTTGTTCAATCACCAATGAAGAGTCCACAATAGAAAATTTATTTGTTAGACTTTCAGCTTCATCCATTGACTCTATTTGCATGTCTTCCACTTGGGATGTGGCACTAAGATTTTTTGTTACCTCTGCCACCTCTTCTTGCATTGGCTCACTATCGTCAGAATCTTGGCTTCTTTTGCTCTCGAACCTTGAACTACGAGCTTCATCTTCATCACCTTGTGGATGCTCTGACTTGTCCTCACTGAGGTTCCTTAAACGATCTTGAATCAGCTGATTCAAGCAACTGTGTCTTGAGCCTATCTTTTGTGCTCTGCAACAAGATCTGCTTCTTTTCCGGAGATCTTGTTGGGGATTCTTTCTTCCGTTCCCTTGTTGTCACTGTCTGAACTTTGCTTTTGTCTTGTTGCTTCTTCTTTTCCATGTAGAGCTTTACTGGGCAGTCCTTCACTAAATGACCAATGGCACATTGGTCGCAATATGTTTTTATCTCAACATGTGCACCCTTTGGACGAGGCAGCTTTCCATAATACTGCAGATTATGGTTTCCTGTGGTATCTAGATACATATATGACCTCTTGTTTGCATGCATGAACCTGCAGATTACGACTGACTTAGATGTATCCACTGGCTTTGTCTCTTTATCCTTCATCATCTTGTCCTTGAGAAGCTGAAAATAGATTCCATTATTGCTTGCATACAAGATTAAATCACTATCCATGCTTTCTAGCAGTTGTGATGCTAATTCTTCAATCAGTATATGGTCTTTGACGTGGGGCTTCTGCATAGCCTTAGGGATATGTTTCCGAGTTGATTTTGGCGAGTTCTGCACCGAGGGTGAAGATTGAACCGAATCTTTGTTTTCCAATTCCCTTGATGGTGCTTTTGGACGGGGTCCAAGTATGTGACTTACAATTAGGAAAAATGTGGACTCTCCTTGGGCCATATAGGATTAAGGTTAATTAGGCTCCAGCCAATAGGAAGAGAGCAATGTATATAAGTCTAGAACCTAAGAAAGGAGAGAGAATAATAGGGTTGTCCACTCATTTATTGCTTTGTATCCTAGAGGGAGGTGGATGGGTAAAAGAGGGAGGGGGAAAAAGGGAGGGGGGGAGTGGTGGGTCCATAGATACGTTTTTGCAAAAACCCTAAAATTTCAAAATTTTAAAAAAATTAAATGCAAAATATTCCATCCAAAACTCCCCCCAAACCTACCCTATGATCAAAAAATCATTTTCTCACTCTAGAACCTTTTTTCCAAGACTCCCTTCCTCCATAGCCCCTTTCCATAACACAAAGTTCTCACTCTCTCTCTAAACTCTTACACCTTCCTCCTTCTTCAAGCTCTCCATTACAACTTTAAGCTCCCACTCTCTCTCTCTCTAAACTGTCTCCCTCCTCCTTCCTCAAGCTCTCCATTGCAACTTTAAGCTCCCACTCTATCTCTAAACTGTGTCTCCCTCCTCCTTCCTCAAGCTCTCCATTGCAACTTTAAGCTCCCACTCTATCTCTAAACTGTGTCTCCCTCCTCCTTCCTCAAGCTCTCCATTGCAACTGTAAGCTCCCACACTCTCTCTAAACTGTCTCGCTCCTCCTTCCCCAAGCTCTCAATTGCAATTTGAAGCTCCCACTAGCATCCATGGCAAAAAATGGTCAAAATAGACCCCCCAAACCCATCATTTAAAGTATGGTTCTCCACAACTCGAAGAATGAGGAGCAGTAATGGGAACCTCACGTTTTTCAAGAAGGTGCGTGGGTCTACATGCAACCTTCCGCAATCGGTCCCCATCGTATTCGTGAAAGAACAAACATTGATCTCCATTGGAAGGGAAGACTAATAGGCTTCAAGCAAGTAAGAGACAAGGGTACGGTGGCAATCGTTCAACATGTTTTCATGTTTGGACACATGCGTCTACGAGGGATCACCAACCCAAGGGATTTTCCTTGTAATTGTATGTCCCTTGCATTTCAATGGTTTTGGTGGTAACAAAAAAATGGACTTTTTACATCTCACGGACTGTTTTGTTTCTATGTAGATGTTTTCCCTTCTAGCCTTGTGGAGGAGCAACCACTCTCATGCCTTTCAGGCACATTTACGGCCATGCATGCAAGTCTTGGGGATATGCTCTTCTCCAACACAACTTCATCAAACCTTGCACGACAAAGGGTGTTCTTCTACACCCACAAGTACATTGTACCTACAGATGAGGAAGGCTACGGAGAGCTACAACCTTTGGAGGCTACAACCTTGCGTAGCATGGAGTGGCCAAATCTAGATGCATTCACTGTAATGTCTTTGAAAGCCAAGATTCTAGTTGATGTGAGAGCATCATTAAAATTTGGAAAAGCCTCACGTTCCGTTGGGCTTGGATGGTGTTGTCCTGCTCATGTCTTCGCTAGCATCTTTGGATCTTTGCCTTTCCATCATACAAATAATATGTATGTTTGCAAAGATCTACAATACCATACATTGGAAGCCATCCTTGGCGAGAAGTGGGGGTATCTTGAAGGACTTCACAACGGAGATCGCTTTTGGTGTTAGGTTGGAAGTTTTGGCATTGCTATCCGTTTCACCAAGGTGTGCTCCACCCTTTACGTGCGGTACTTCTATGAAAGGTGGATGTGCAAGCTTGGTGAATGGATTCCATTGCAATCCACCGATGCTACAATTCAAGTATTTGATATTGCAATCAAATTGTCGAGTGGTGCGGTTGAAACCGTCCAAGTGAACAAGCACTGGACATTGGCCAATGTGCGGGAGCACTTAGTGATAATGGGTTTAGAGCATGGAGAAGATACAAAATTTTGCATCGGCCGACATAAGGTGAATTATTTTTCTCTCTTAATTATGTTATATTTATGTTCTTTTGATTATTCCCTGCTCTAAGTTGGGTATGTTATTTCTTTTTTTTTTGCTAGATTGGTAGCCGCATGGAGAGCACGATTCAAATTGAAAAGGCGTGGACCTCGGAAGAGAATTTAATTTTATCATTAGAGTAGTTATGTTTTGTACTTAAATTTCTTATAATATCACAATTGTAAGTTCAAACAGATGGTTGTATCAAATTTTGGCAATGCACATTATCTTAAAGTTGTAGTGATGTGTTTTTAGAGTTAAATGATTGTAATTTAGTTTGTAAGTTTTTTATAACTTCTTGTTATTTGTGTTACTTTATGAAAATTGTTTAATATTTTAATTATTGTTTTCTTTTTTTTTTGGGGGGGGGGGGAGGGGGGCGTGCTATATAAAGCCTCCTACCCCCTACCATTTTCACACTCTTTGCCTGTTCACACTCTCATTTGAGCTCCAACACTCTTTGCATTCCTACTTTAAAAGCTAGCATTATGGCATCCTCCTCCACCCCTCCTGAAGCCACGACGTTACAATGCTTCCAAGCATTTTTACAAACAACCGAGTGGCACGATCGTGACGATCTTCACAATTTCTTCACCCAATTCCCTGATGTGAAGGCAACTATTCACCTAAACAACCAATCTTTTCAGCCTATCTTGGAATTTTTTTAATTTTACATCGACAAGTATGCTGTACCAATTGTCAGACAAGGGGAATTGTGGATTCCATGCGATTTGCTTCGCTACATACACAAAGGCGATCGGCCTTTCACCCAGCGACTTCAGCGATTTTGTGTAATTGCAGGTGAGGCAGGTCAGTACATTGAAGATTCACGTTTGAAAAAAAAGAAGGTCGGCACCCAGTTTTTAAGTCGCTTGGCAACTTTTGTGTTTCTTCTTGCGGAGGAGCCTGAAAGATCTGAGGTGATTTTGCCTCATTTGCGCCTTGGGGGTGTCGTCAAGGACACAAAGGAGCCCATTACAACACCTTGGGATGCAAGCAAAGAGGGCAATATTCTTGCCCTAACCTACCCAGGAGGTGTCATGGATGCCACGAAATCCATGGGTGATGAGGGTGCAGAAGCATCCTTTAAGCCCGTTGCAGATGCGCCGGAGGAGACATTAACTCCCGAGGTTTTTTTTGAACACCTCTCCCCAATTGTGATAGATGGGGAGGAATATTTTTTTTACATGATCTTGAAAAGACTTTTGACATCCGCATGGATGAGTGTATGTCCATCAAAAGCCACGACTCGTTATATTTCAAAAAGATATCTGTTAAGGCGGTTACGCCGCTAGCGGAAGCTAAATAGCAAGAACTCAACCAACAACAGAATTTGTCAGACGAGGACGGAGCTTGACCCGCAGGCACATGGAAACAACTAGGTGGGTGTCAAATCACCTACTTGACCTTCTAATGACAATCACTACTAAGGAAATCAAATCTAAGTTCTAAAATACGCAAGTGACTGAAATCCGTACTACGAACGAATGCTATACGAAACAAGATCTAGAATCATTGAATCGATCTCAAAATCAAGGGGAAGTCTATACACTAGGTAAGAACAACACCCTAAAGACTTGAACTGCAAACTCAACCTATAACCACTCCGTGCGGTAAACGCGTATGAAGACAGGCCGAAATATACAGGTGACCGAAACTTGACCCCGATGGTACTAATGTGTAGCTCTACTCGTTGTGGTTCTATAGATATGCTGCACGCTCAATTCCGACACACGAGTTGGAAGAAAACTCACACCGAAGCTCGTAGGAACTTACCACACATAGAAGCCGATAGCACGCACTCTTGGTATCTGTGCGTAGCTCTCACCGTTGCTAGCACAATGGCGGTGTCGCTTCTCCAATGGCGGCTCCGTAGCTCGCATAGCAAGTAGATAAGACTCTCTCTCTCTATCTATCTATCTCTCTCTCTCTCTCTCTCTCTCTCTCTCTCTCTCTCTCTCTCTCTCTCTCTCTCTCTCTCTCTCTCTCTCTCTCAGACACAGTCACGGCGCTCAAAAACTCACTTTGATTAATAATCTCCCCCCTCCTTTTAGGTTACAAAAACTTTGGCTTATATACCTCAGCCTTGGAGGTGAGAACATCTCTAACTAATTACATCAGCAAGTGAAATTACTTCGGGATTACAAGCTGGAAACTCAATTGAGTCCCGTTACTTAATGAATGGCTCAAATCAAAATTATTGTCGGAAAGACATTTATTACAATCAATGGTTACAAAATGATGAGTGTGAGCAAAAATGTGGGTGTGATCCTCTGTTGGCTCAGCACTCCCCCCCTTCCGCGTTCATGTCGTCCCTGACATGACTTTTATGCTTGGTCAATAAAGTCCTGTCGTCTTGAGCATCTGCAAATGTGATTCGTATCGTAGGTTACCGATGGTCAAGGTTGGGCCGAATATTTTGCTTTCGTGGGTGAAAAAGCCGGTGTAGAAAGCTTCTTCGAATGTTTGCATGTGGAAGCTAGGCAAAAACATAATCCTTTGGTATAGGAGGTGTAACACTTTTGGAGAAGGCTGCAATGAAAGATCGTACATCATATTAGTCACTATGTCGGCCGTCGATAGTAGACTCGAGGTCGTGGCTTTATTTGGCGTGAACACTTCAATGCAAGCTAAGAGAGTCCTGCAGATTTTCTTGAGCATTTGACATGAAAGGTCAGGAGAGCCAGTAAAGAGCTTGATGGTGCCCGTTAGGGTTTTCACCATGTAGGCTTTACCTATTCTCTCTCCTGCCTTTGGTCCTGGCATCCTGGGAAAATTAAGCCAATTTGGCTTCTTTTCTGCAATCTTGCCATGCTCTTTCCAGTTTCTGACTCTTGGCACCGGGCAGAAGGTTGCATCCTCCCGAATCTCCTTTGGTGCCTCCACCAAGTAGATGAGGTAGGCTGGGTATTTGTTCAGCCAACCTTTCCTCCATCTAGGTTGTGAATCTACTATCTTCTTTGATTGTTCCTCCTTTGTGATGTCGCCTTTGTAAAGAGCGACATACTGCTCCTCCTCTATTCTCTTTTTTGTCTTTAGCACTTCAAATTTCATCAAAGGGAAAGGCAGGCTGGGTTGCATCCACTGTTCATGGAGCACTTTTGTGTCTAGTCCCTAAAGTCTAATGGAGATTAGAGTCTCCTCTCCCATTCCATTTCCGCCTTGGCACTCTCCTCTGCTGACTTTTCTATTTGGTCATGGAGCCTTTGTTCTTCTTCTTCAAAGATTCTTGAAGTCGAGGCCACCTCTTAAGCTGGGGCTGGATCTTCAATTGTGGTTGCCTCTCCAGTTTCTGGTAGCTCTATGGCTGCTCCACCTGATTCTTCTTGTGGTGTCTCTGTCTCTCTTCTTTGTTGCTCTTGTAGATCTTGGAGCTGTTTGCGGAGGGCCTCATTCTCTGTCCGTAGTGTTTGATTTTCTAATGTGAGCCTCTCCTCTGCAGCCAATGATCCCTCCGCAATGTGCAACCTTTGCACTTGCTCTAATCTCAGCTCTCTTTGTAAGCTTTGGACCTGGTCTTCCAAAGCTGGTATGATAGCTCCCTCTTGTTCGGTTCCTGCTCTGCTAGCTCTAGGGGTAGTCCTGAGTCTAGTGATTGTTCTTTCTTGGAGCTCGACTCTCTCCCTTAGCTCAATGAGCTCATCCTTGGCCGCCTCCAACTCATCCTCTATCCGCTCCCTTGCTTCCTGTGCACTTGTTACTTCTCTTGAAGCCTCGGCTAGCTGGAGTATCAAGCCGTCTCTCTCGTTTTCCGCGTCATAGAGTGATGCTTTATGACTTTCACATTCAGTCATAGCATTCTCTAATTTTCTCTGCAACTCCACTTCCCTTTGTTTGGCTGTCTCAATCTCTACTTCCTTTGCCTTGGACCTTTCTTTTATCTTGCTGAGCAGTTCATGCACCATGTGCATTTCTTTTTCATCATCATCTGTCAACTCTAAAGCTCTTTCCGCCACCACCTCCACTGGCTTTGTCTCTTCTAGTACTTTCGGTTCGTCCAGTTTCTCTTCACTTTCTTTTTTACTCTTTGTTTTTTCCTCCGTTCCTCTCCGTTCATCTTGTTTTTGTAGGGTGATCCCATAAACTGCCTCAAGGGCCTCTTCTTCGGTGTATCCTATCTCTACCAGATCCTCATAATCATTTCTCTTTTGCTGAACTGGATCTATCTTCTTTTCTTTGGTCTCAACCTCTGGCTTTTCCAAATCATCTGTGTCCACCTCTACTGTGGTGTCCTCCACAATTTTTTCCGTCTTCTTAGGGCTTGGTACATCAGTCATAGAGGGATATCTGTCCTCAGCTTACTTGGCTTTCCCTTTGTCGGCTTGCCCATCTTTCTCTTGAGGCTTAGTAGACTCATCTACTTTCCTTTTCCCCTTGTCGTCTTTTTTCAGCTTAGCTTTTAATTGTTGTACCTCCTCTTCAGTGTATGGCTCGATAGGTTGCTGCTCCAGAATAGCCTCTGACTCCTCATAAGCTTTAATATATTGATCGTATTGATCAATATGTGGCCTGGCTGAGCTAGTTCCAACTTTAGTGGGGTCTCGCACCCACTTTTCTTCAAAGTCACCCTTTAGAGCTCTTTCCGCTCTAAACTGCTCCACTAGTCTTTCCATTCTTGCCGCTTTCTGACTTTTGGTTTGCTTGGGAGCAACCTTCTTCTTTACTTTCTTCTTAAGCGGCTCGTCCACATCCTCTTCAGGTTCTGAAACTACTTCTAGTTTCCGGCGTGCTCTTGTGGATGCCCTCTTGGATACTTCGGGCTGTTCTTCCTCCTCGTCGGCTTCTCTAAGCCACTCATTCTGGGAGGGAACCTTTGGCCACTGATCTCTAGCTCCAATAGCTTCATAAGCTATTCTTTTCAGAATTTCCGCTCCTCCTATGTACTTTGGCTTCTCGTTGTGCATGGCAATTACTTGCTCGTGGATGTGTTGAGCGTAATTCACCTCTTTTGGCATATTGCTCTTTAATGCCCATGTGATGGTGGTCGCAATGGCATGGGGTGGTGTCGTATACTTTTGCGGTCTTTTACTGCAAACATGAAGAAATTGGTTGTACAGTCGGCAAAGGGTTGCCGCTCTTGGGTCTGCCATATCTCCATAGGTTGCATTCTGCTCCTTGGGCCCATAGACCTCTATGGCCTCCCTTCTTTCCCTAACCGAGCTCCCTTTGTTGTGCAGCTTCAATGCGTCTTCAACGAGCTGTGGAGTGATCTGTACTTCTACTTTCTCTCCATCCATGGCTGTCAATGTGGCTTTTCCATCCTTCTGAATGGATGTTGCCAACTCGTACACTCTTCTTGTATCCACACCTGATGGTCTCGAGGTGAAGAAACTGTGCAAGTCTGCCCTTTCCAGGTACCTGCTGATGTCTTCTGACCTGCTATAATCTACCAATTCCTGTGGGATCATCGGTACATCCACCGCTTGCCCTTGAGGATCTCTGAAAGTCCCCTGGTAGATCTTTATTCCCTCTTTCTCCAATACTACTTCCTCCACCCAAGTTTTGGTTGGCTTGAGGGTTTCTGCTGGAATGTCAAAGGGTTCCGCTTCTGCAAGAGCATCTTTGATTGTTGGTCTTTTTCTCTTCGTTGCCGATGACTTGGCGGAATCCATGGATCCTGTAACTCCAATTTCAGAAGTTAGCGTCTTTTTAGTACTGAAAGCCGAAATGAAGCTTTTAACTATTCAAATGACTTGAAAATTGAAACATGAGCTATTGAGGGCCTAAGGATGCAAGTTAGGTGAAAAAATATGCAAAACGGGCTCAAAAGCATGCTGGAGACATCATACGCGTATGATATCTTTTGTGTCAAAATGACTTCATATTGGTTGTGCTTGTAGCTGATAGTGTATACATGAGTATCATATGCTTGGATTTGATTTTGGATCCCATTTGGTCAAGTTTTGGCCAGTTTAGTCCAGTTCCGGCTCTTGGCAAAATTTTGAAAGGGATTTGGATTTTATGATCCAAATTGGATAAAACTTGGTGGTTCACTTTCAAATGGCATGTAGATCACTTCTGTTTGGTGGTTGAAGCCCTGAGGTGCCAAAATCACATAGTGAGACATCATACGCGTATGATGTCTTTTAGTGTATTTTTGGATCAAATTTCTCTATAAGCTTGGATTTGGCTTTAGATAGGCTTATTCAGTGGATTTATGAAGTTTGGATAGATTTTGGGCTAAAAATGGCTCTGGAGACATCATACACGTATGATGTCTTTTTCATCAATTTTGCATGGGATTGGTTCTGTGGACTCCCCATGTAGTAGTGAAGGACTGTTTCTACTCAAATCTTGGTTTGGACTTGAGTATGTTGGATTTGGGCCAAAAATAGGCTTTAGGTGAAGGATTTTCCCTCAATTGGGCTAATGGGGTGATCCTCTTGACCAAATGGTTCCAAATTTCATATGTAGCATGTATTAGATATATATAATGGATGTATGATGACAAATGAGCAGTTTTGGCTCTGTAAGTGCAAATAGACATCATACGCGTATGATATATTTTGTGTCAAAATGGTGCTTTTTGGTTCCAGATAGCTTGTAGATGTGTTAATCAACAATCCTACAAAGTTTCAATGAGTTTGGAGTTATTTTGACAAAATTAGGACCAAAAATCAATATTATGGCCTACTTTGCGTCTTTTTGGTTTTCCTTGGGTTTTCTAACTCCAATTCTCATGATACTTGGTTCATAGGATGTGATTAACATGTGGAATGAGGCTATGCACTCAAATGTTGAAATGGATGTGAAATTCATGCTGTGAGACATCATACGCGTATGATGTCTTTTCATGAAATGTTGGTCTTTTTGTGCAAAGAATGCTTTGTGCTAGTGCCCTAAGCCCTGCTAACTAGTTTTCAACTTAAAAAGTCATCAGTTTAGCTAAAAAGCCCCCTTATAGGCATTTCAGTCTCCAAAGTCGTCTTTTTGCCTTGGAGTTGAATTTCTTCAACTTTTCTTCTCGAGAGTTGCATTTCCAGCTCATTGGATATGTTGTGAAGCCATATATTTGGTTGAACTTGACTTTGGCTCCCCGTTCTCCATCTTTCTCCTTTTGGTTGCCCGAAAGCGTCTTTTTCACCATCGGTAAGTGAATCAGCTTTGTTTTGGGTTTTGCTTGCAAACATAAGTCATCCATGTATATTTGAAGCTGCTTGTGAAGTTTCATTTCATTCGGTCGTCAATTTCAGCCGTTATGCCAAAATGACGCTTTGTGTGTCCGCAGCCGAATCGGTTGTTCCATGGTTGCATTGCCCTCGATGTTGTTAAGCTTCCTGAGAAGTTTTGTGTCGTTTCGACAACTTTTTCCTGTTTGCCTCTTGCAGGCTCTGTTGACCTAGGGTTTTTCCAGTCGTTCTTTCTCGAGCTTTGAGTGTTAGAAACCCATCTTCTATACTAGGGTAACCCACCTATAAGTTCTTGCAAGGTTTGGTTAGGCGGTTGTGCCACTACCTAGCATTCTACCGCATTCCCCGTCTGCTCTTGTTTCCTGGTTTTGGTCAGTTTTCGCGACAAAAGTTAATGATAAGCATCAAAAGCTTATGGCAACGAGTCTACCTCTCATGTCTAGTGTCCTCTGAGGTCTCGTAGCAGTCGTAGAAGGCTGTAGAAGGTTGGATGCTCCTGTGTGCTCTTTGCTCTCTCCAAGAAGGTAATAGTGGAAATGAGCTTGAAAGTGATGTGAAAAATACTTAACTTCGGACTTCCCGGATCACTTGTTACTAAATTTGACATGTGCCCCTATCTTGTCGTGAAATGCACTTTAGGATTTGAAATTTCTCAATTTGGACTCCGTTTGACCTGTTTCTGAGAAATCTGTCCACTTTGCCAAAATTCTCTCATTTCGGGCTTTCTGCAACTTTTCCCGAATTGTACTCAATTTTTACCATGGGTTGCCCTTGTCATTAGGACCATCACCGTCTATTCTTTTCTTTTTTCCGATCTCATTTCACCTACTTTTTTTATTTTTCTTTTACTTTTATCAAGAAAATCATAAAAAATAAAGGAAAATAGCAAATTGAAGCCAAAAAATTCCAAACATACACAATAAATAGTTGGTAACCCTGTGTATATGAATATACACTTATTTGTGATTTCTGGACTTGGATTACCACTTTTTTCCACTTTTTAGCTCCAAAAACACTCTTATTTAGTGATATTTACACGTCTAGAGACCCAAATTCATCATTTGATCTCTTCTTGTTGCAAAACAAGGTATATAAGGGCATAAATATTATCAATATCCGCAATCAAACATAAAAATTGTGAAATCATGTAAGACACTGCCCTTGTAATATAATTTTTGTTTTTCTTTGTTTTTGTCGCTTGTAGCTGCTTTGTAGCTCCTGTATACCTGTATACCTCCCCCCCTCCTAGTCTGAGTCCTCCTGGACGACTATGAAGTGTCTGTGGGTGAAGCATTGTAGTTGTTTTGGTCATAAGTTCTCAATGCAATTGTAGAGCGATGATACAACAGTCTTTCCAATAAAGCTGCTCTTTGTTTGATTGAAGGATTGGTGGTCGGGTTTTGGGTTTGTTTTGGCACTGTGGTAGTAGAATCAGTAGATGGATTCTTCTTTACCTTGTTGTTCTTTTTCACAATCCAAATCTGCTTCCGCTTCGCTTGTGCTTGCCACAAACTCTTTGCGACCCAAACCTGCTTTGTTCTTTGTGTTGATTTCCTCGTTTTGAAATACCTAGGAGTTTCCGTGGATTGTACTGAAGGGAGTTCCTATTTACAAATCCTTGGGATCCAAATTTGCTTGCTATAGCTTTGTGCCGTCATGAACTTCTTTGGAATCCAAATCTGTTTCACTGTCCTTGATTGTCTGGAATCACTCTGTTGTCTGGTATTGAAGACTCTGTTTTCCACCTTTGTGTTCTCTGGCACAACCTTTTTTGGTCTCCATACCAACTTTGACGCCGTTTTTTTCCAAGGTTGAGCTGTTATATTATTGCTTGTCTTCCTTATCCAATGTTGAGAGTTCCTCGTCGAAGAGCAATCCAGTTGTATAGAAATTTTTGGTTGCCAGTGCTTCTTCTTTTTCTCTGGTTGTTGTTTACCTTTGTTCTTGGATTCTTCCTTTGGAGTTGTCTCTGATATTTTATGAACATAGCTTCATTGTGGCAAAAGGGTTTGATGATCCTGATGCCATATTTTCTCTGTTGTTCAGGTTCAAGTGTTCCAAGTGTTCGGTGAAAATCTCGTAAGATCTCTCCGAAGAAGTATCAGAAACACTTCCTTCAAGAATCGGCTCTAATGGTTGCACCCAACTTTGGTTTACACTTCCCTCAGTTGATATGACACTTGCTTGTTCCCCTTGTTTTGGTTGGTTATTCTGGAGATTCCTGCCCGATCTCAAATTCATCAATTCCCTTAAAGGACTTTAACTTTTCCGTCTCTGCAATTTGTTTTCCCAAGTTTTTGTGGTCAGAATTGATCCAAACTGATTGATACTTGGTCAATTGTTTAATCTTGTCAGTTGGACAACTTCTGTTTCATCAAGTGAGAACTTTGTTGCAGTTATGCTGAAAAAGACATTATACGCGTATGATGTCTTTTTTCAAAGATTTGGACTATTTTGGTTATGCTCACTCTCAGTAGCCCCCTTATGCTCTGTCCACTCACAAAATTTAGTTTGAACTCTGTTTAAGCAAGTTATGGCTGATTTAGGCTTTTCTTGGCAATTTTCCGCTTTTGACTTGTTTTGGGTCAATTGTGATCCAAATGGGATGAAACTTGAAATATAACCTCTAGACAGCTATTACAATGGATCTGTGTTGGCAAAGTATCAAAATATGTCCAAAATTAGGTCAAAGACATTATACGCGTATGATGTCTTTTTCATCAATTTGGGTCAAGACTTGATATTTATGCTTTCTACAGTGTTTGTAACAATCTTGTCAGGTCAGATATAAAAAATAAGCAGTGGATGTGCTAAAAGACATTATACGCGTATGATGTCTTTTATCCCAGATTTTGACTATTCTTGGTTTTAAGCCTTCTCCAATGTTTATAATTGAGTTTCAAGTGTTTTTGTCAGGTTTGAATGTAAAAACAAGATCTGAATCCAAAATTTCCTGTTCTTTGCGTTTCTTGGGATCCGACTTGTCTTTTTGGGTTTCTTTGAGTGTTAATGCTCTTGTTTTAAGTTGAAATTAGGGTATAACCCCCCTTTTGAACACTCTGGTAAAGTCAAAATTTCTGTTTTGGTCTCAGTTTGGTCATTTAGACATCATACACGTATGATGTCTAAAGTTGCAGATTTCCAGTTTTTTAGCACAGAATCCTTCCTAAAGCTTTCTCAAGTGCTCAGCAGCTCCCAGATACACAGAAAATTTCTCTGACTTTTGTTTATTGCAAGTTTCACTACTAACTCAACGGTTTAGTGATCTAACATGCAATCAACCATATCAAGCAAATACTCCAATGATTACTAGCTCCAGATCAGGATCAAATGAAGTCCTACCTAAGCTATTCCTAATCATAAAATGGGTTTGGTAATTGTGATTTTAAAGAGATCCACTGTCACTCACGGACTAGCAAATTCTTCTTCTATCAACAACTACTCAACACCAACAAAACAACAAACAAATCTAAGCTAAACTAAAAATAATGTCAACACGGAAGACCCAGGAATACCCCACTTCCTAGTATCCCTCGAGATGTTCGGAGTCCACCACTCCTAGATCTTTTCTAACTAAAGTATACAAAGTAGTTTATACGACTCACCTCGTAGGATTAGTCTAAGGTCACCTACTTAGGGCTCTCGTCCCCGGCAGCGGCACCAAATGGTAAGGCGGTTACGCCGCTAGCGGAAGCTAAATAGCAAGAACTCAACCAACAACAGAATTTGTCAGAGGAGGACGGAGCTTGACCCGCAGGCGCATGGAAACAACTAGGTGGGTGTCAAATCACCTACTCGACCTTCTAATGACAATCACTACTAAGGAAATCAAATCTAAGTTCTAAAATACGCAAGTGACTGAAATCCGTACTACGAACGAATGCTATACGAAACAAGATCTAGAATCATTGAATCAATCTCAAACTCAAGGGGAAGTCTATACACTGGGTAAGAACAACACCCTAAAGACTTGAACTGCAAACTCAACCTATAACCACTCCGTGCGGTAAACGCGTATGAAGACAGGCCGAAATATACAGGTGACCGAAACTTGACCCCGATGGTACTAATGTGTAGCTCTACTCGTTGTGGTTCTATAGATATGTTGCACGCTCAATTCCGACACACGAGTTGGAAGAAACCTCACACCGAAGCTCGTAGGAACTTACCACACATAGAAGCCGATAGCGCGCACTCTTGGTATCTATGCGTAGCTCTCGCCATTGCTAACACAATGGCGGTGTCGCTTCTCCAATGGAGGCTCCGTAGCTCGCGTAGCAAGTAGATAAGACTCTCTCTCTCTCTCTCTCTCTCTCTCTCTCTCTCTCTCTCTCTCTCTCTCTCTCTCTCTCTCTCTCTCTCTCTCTCTCTCTCTCTCTCTCTCTCTCTCAGACACAGTCACGGCGCTCAAAAACTCACTTTGATTAATAATCTCCCCCCTCCTTTTAGGTTACAAAAACTTTGGCTTATATACCTCAGCCTTGGAGGTGAGAACATCTCTAACTAATTACATCAACAAGTGAAATTACTTCTGGATTACAAGCTGGAAACTCAATTGAGTCCCGTTACTTAATGAATGGCTCAAATCAAAATTAATGTCGGAAAGACATTTATTACAATCAATGGTTACAAAATGATGAGTGTGAGGCAAAATGTGGGTGTGATCCTCTGCTGGCTCAACAATATCTTTACATTGGCAAAATTGCATAAAAGTCAAATTCAATCTCTTTCTCCTCTGATTCGATGCGCGCGAGCTAAATCCTTGGGCATTATTGTCACCCATTTTGCATGAATAGCACACAAGTTGGTGTCTTCAAAAATAGAAGTTAGATGATATTCTGCCGCTTCTTGCAGAGCTTCTACGGCGATACCTTGAACTCGAAACACCATTCCGTAACTTTGCATGATCTCTTTCACCAAACGTGCGAATGGTGCCTTGCGTATGAGAAGGTCTGAAGTTTTTTGATAGTGACGAATCTGTTGCAACGCCTTTGGAATGCGCCGCTTCACAGCAGGAGCTCGTTACTGAGGGATGGTAGGATCTGGGACATGGGCCTTGCGAGGGCGAACCTTGAAAAAAAATTTCTTTTTACGAGAGGGCTTGTGAGGAGGAGCTTGCTCATCTTCAAGGCCACCCTGTGCTCCGACTGGCTCTTCAACTCCACCCTGTGCTCCAACTGGATCTTCTGCTACATCCTCAAAATCCTCTTCATTTAGTAACCCATGATCACTTCTAGGCTGATCTGACGCCACAGCGCCGAAGCCATGTGGCAATTTCTTCCCAGCCGGAACTCGATGATTGCTTGGGATCTCCTGTCCGCTCCACGGTGGGCTTTGTGCTTCGTTGTCCGTTTTGGTTTCTGTGTCTGATGTCACTACCCGTCTCTTCTTGCGTGAAAGTTGTCCACCTTGTTGCTCTTCACCTGACCATTCTCTCTCCATCTCTTCTAAGAGCTCTTGTTAGTGTATCCAAGGTGGTTTTTGAGCACCTTGGACGATTGAGTGAGGGTGAGGGAAAAAAGGTTCATCTTTTCTTGCTATTTGCTTTGTGCGTGCCATGGTGTAAGAAGGGGCAAGATTGAAAATGAGACTCCCTCTTCTCTAAAAGCCTACTTGGAGGATATGCGTAGAGTTCTGTAAGTTGATCTTTGTACAACATTTCTATCTCATTGTCGATGTCAGGGAGAGGCTCTTAGCAGGAGAGATCATCTTGGCTTATGTGCCAACACAGGACAACCTTGCAGATCTTTTCACAAAGGCATTGTCTCGTGAGAAGCTTGAAGCTTTCCGCAAAGCTTTGGGCTTACTCCCCTTTGTGGACTGATCCTGTCCTCAGGGCATGACACTTCCCTTTACTCATGTGCCAGCTCTCGTTCACCGCATCACTCTAGGGGGGATTTGTTACCATATACATGTGGTAGTGATGTGTGTGAACACACTAGGACCGCCGGGGCATTTTTTCCCTCTTTAGGAGGTTTTTTCCCCCATGCATTGTATATATGCCCATCACTCTAGGGCTATCTATCTTTCCATTGCACACTAAGTAACACACTCTCTATTGTGTTCCTTGAGCTTCCTTCGTCTTCTCCAAACTTCCACATATTGAGATGTCCGAGTTTCCTCTGTATCTTTCTTTGTCTTGATGTACAAATTCCGATTGACATCCTCATAGCATGGCAGTCCTTTGTAGTGGCCAATCAGATAGATCCAAATTTGCTCTCTTGTAATTTCTGTGGATGTACTTGAATCTTTGTCTCGGTTGGTCTAATTCCTTTGAGACGCCATTGATCTCGTCTTGACTCCCTTGTTGTATCTATTCAGTGATAGCTCTAATTGCTTTCCTCAATGCTAATAAAAATTATTAGCACCCCTGTCGGTCTTTTTCTCTTGAGGTCCTTCATCTTTTGTTGATGCCTTAATCTCTGAGTTTTCAGAACTGGGCTTTGCTTGAAATTTTTAGCTCCCTTGCTTGCCAAGGCTAATACCGACTTGTCTGGCTGCTTGCTTTGCCTAGAGATTTTAAGCAGGCCACGATCTTGTGTATGGACGTACACTAGGCCGTAGTTAACTTTTACACCTTTCTGTGGGTGACCAATGGTTTTCCCAAAAGATAATTTCAATCTGCTAACTTAGCAGTCTTCAAAACCATGACCATTTTCTCACAATTCTTTCGCACTGTCAGTTTTAGACACTCCTGACTTTCGGATGCATTTTGAGGCCTTAAACGATTTTTTTTTTCAAATTTGAACTCTAGCATATGTAGTGTCGCTCTCAAGCTACGTTTTGATATAAAAACTTTTCCGATCCGATACCGTTTGTGAAATTTATGGGCAAAACAGTGAATTGCAGTTTAGAATGGTCAAAATGAGTCCAAATTCAATTTTGAAAAAAGTTATGGAATCCTTGAGACACTGGGAACACCCTTGTATGGTCAAAATTATAGTTGGACCCTAAAACTGGCTTGGACACATCCTATGCGTAGGATGTCTATATGCTCATAATTTAACAAAATTTGGTCCAGAGACTCCCCTTAAGTCCAGCAACACAATGGTATGCTCAGAATTTCATTTGGACCTAAACATGGCCTGGAGACATCCTACGCGTAGGATGTCTTTTTGCTCAGAATGACTTGAAATTTTCACCCCAGCTTCTCCTTGATGTGATGATCACAGTGGTGTGCTCATAGGTTGGTTTGGAGTCCTAAATCAAGCTGGAGACATACTACGCGTATGATGTCTAACTGCTCAGATTTTGTCTAAACTTGATCCCAAGATTCTCCTAGGGCTCAGCAACCCAATGGTATGCTTAGATTTGAATTTGGATGCCAATAGGTCAAGATTTGGGCTGGATAAGCTTCTAGTGCACTCCAAGAGTAGGATGTCTGGCAATTCTCTTCTTTACTTAGTAAAAAATAGGCCAAACAAAGTCCAAATTCACTTTTGAAAAAAGTTCTGGAATCCTTGAGACACTGGGAACCTCCCTATATGGCCAAAGTAAAATTTTGACCACTTTATGACCCTGGAGACATCCTACGCATAGGATGTCTTTTTGCTCTGTTTCAACCCAAACTTGCACTGTAGCTTCCCCTTGATGTGCTAAACTCACAGCTATTTTTACTTTTTGATTCTGACACCTATAGGTTGGTCAAATGATCAAGAATCTGTTCCAAAAGCCTGATGTCTGTTCTGATGAAAAATTGTACAAATGATCAAGAATCTGTTCAATTCCCAAGTCAAATCAACTCCAAATTGGACCAAATTTGCCTAGGAGGCTTATCTAAGGCTATATGACAGCATGGTATGGTCACAGTAGACTTTTGGTTTCACAATTATACAGTAGACATCCTATGCGTAGGATGCCTTTTTGCTCAGAATGAACCCAAACTTGGACCAAAGATTCCCCTAGTCTTCAGCAACCCACTGGTATTCTTAGATTTGAGTTTGGATGTCAAAAGACCCCAAAACTAGCTCTTCTTGCCTTTTTCACTTAAAAATGCTAAAGTCTGTTCAATCTTCCTTTCACTAACCCAAATGAGATGAAATTTATCACATGCACTCAATACAACATTTAGAACATGCCTTTGGAGTCATCCTATGGTTTGGTCTTAAAATTAGGCCTTGGACACAATATGGGTAGGATGTTTGGCAATTCTCTTCTTTTGACTTTGATCTGTCAAAATTTGGTCAAATTCCACTTTCCAGGTGAAAATAGGGTAAAACCTACCTTCTAAACACACTGGTAACCTCAGATTTTCAAAAAAGTGCCCATATCACTCTGTAGACATCCTACACGTAGGATGTCTACTGCTTATTCTTTTCAGACTGAAGTGTCCCTGATGCTTCCTTATGCTCTCAGCAAGTGCAAGTATGCTTCACAATTGCAAAAACATGCAAAATCACTCATTTTAAGCCTTTTCTGAAATTTTATGTTTTCTGACTCCGCCTTTTGGCTTTTGGTCAACAAAAGTAGGGAAAAACACCCAAGTCAATATGTTACTAGGGTAAAACCTACCCTCTGAAGCCACTGGTAACCTCAGTTTTCCCAAATTCCTTTCCAAAAGTGCCCTGGAGACATCCTACGCGTAGGATGTCTACTGTCTTAAAATGCAGATTTTTTCTGGCAGTGGTACTCCCTATGCTCTGTAGAGCTCTCAGCAATAATCACAGAAACTTTTGGACTTCAAATAAGCTTCCAAACACAATTTACCGTCTTTCCTAATTAGCGTTTTCCACTTCTCTAATGAGACTAACAGCAAATAAGACATGCATAAAGTACTCTAGATCAGCAACAATCAAGATATCCTACTTACCCTACTCCTACTCATCATGTGAGATGGTGATTTTGATGTCTTGGTTGCTTCCTGGCCTCACACGGAGTCTCAAGTCAACCTACCACCACATCTACCACTCCAACTCCTACTCTCTACACCACAACCTACTACTACCTAATACTACCTAAGACGGAAGATCGAGGCTAGACACACGCTCCCTAGACTCCTCCTAAGACCTAGAGAGTCCACCACCCTCTGATCCTATCTAAATGTAAAATAGTACTCTGGAAAGCTAGAGGGACCGCTATCCTCACGGACTAGTCTCGGTCACCTACTTAGGGCCCTCGTCCCTGGCAGCAGTGACGCAAATGTTGGACGGACAGGCCGCGACGAACGTCGGCATAGCAAGAACTCACCTAACATATAATGTCAACTGAGGATGAAGCTCGACCCGCAGGCGCGTGGAAGCAACCAAATGGTGTTAACCTCTACTCGACCGACTAATGACTACTTCCTATAGAGATATCAAATCTACATGCCATCGGTTCTGTGAATGTGAGAGTCTCCTATGATGCTACCGTAAGCCAAAATCCCGTTAGACGTTCTCGAAACGTTACGAAACTTGAGGGATATGCTATCAACACCAATAGGCCACTCTCCCTAAGGTCCGTGGCCAAAAAAACCTACCCAATATCCTCCGTGCAGAAAACATGTAGGATGTCTGGCCAATTTTTGCAGGTCGACGTTTCCAAAAACTAAAGTGCCTAATGTGTAGCTCTACTTGCTCTGATCACGTGGATATGCTGAAATGAAAAAACGGACAACAGTTACTCACCGAATCTGCCAAAAGTAGCTCGCGGGTGAATCTGCCAAAACACAGACAAATGCGTGTGATGTAAGCATCAAAGCCTAGCTCTCCTCGTGGGCAACACACTGCTGCTCTCCGTTCGTGATTCCGACCACCGTAGCTCTTGTAGTGTACAGACACACTCTCTCACTCTCTCACACTCTCCCAACGACATAGCAGAATAGATTATTATAAGTTTTGTTACAAAGCTTTAGGTTTTGGTTTATATACTAAACCTTAGAAAACCTAATGTCCGGCCAAAATGACTTGATTTGTCCCTAGGCTTCTATAGAGCTTAATTACAATACCGTGAGCTGGCTTTGCTCATCCAACAAGCATCTGTGGCCTAAATACAAGTGCCAACTTAAAATATGAAGTTCCCGTAAACATTACAAAAGTGGCCGTAATGGCTCAAAATGATAATAACGGGATATTTGATGATGTCCATGAGCTTGTATCTTCACATTACAGCATCCATCTTCGTCTTCATGACTTCATCAGCATCTTTATTTGGAATCTTTGTGGAAGCGTTGTTGAAAGGTTGATTTTTCAACAGTATGCTAAGAAAAGAACATTCTCCCCAATAAAGGGCCTCTTTTTTGCTGATTTGTGATAGCAGCTACATAGGGTTGAAGAGAGAACAGAGGAAGGTTGTACACATCTTTTTGCTCTTGAATCAAGTGCTTATTGCTATGTTGTTCTCTTCTCTATTGTTCCTATGCTTTGGCGTTGGTGCCATTGTGTGTGTGATTTTTGGGCTGTGTTTTGTGGTATAGAGAGGGAGAGAGAGTGTTGAGTGTCAATGGTGTGTGTGATTTAAAAAGTACGGGTATTGTGCAAGATTTTATTTGTTGAGGCATGTATATGCTTGTTGGTGTGCAGAATAGGATATATGTTATGGAATTTGTGTTGTTTCAAAGGTGTTTCTAAGAGGAGTGGGGTGTTGTGAGTATCTTGGGCTATTTTTGGGTATGTTCACATTCCCCCTCTCCAACGTGCTAGAAAAATATGTTTCTAGCCCAAATAAAATTTGGTTAAACTAAAACATGAAATGGATACAAGGAGATTAGATTTATCCCTATGAACAAAGCTGGAGAATACTATGAAGGGGAAGAAGGAAACACAACCCTTTCAGTGAGATATAATGATGTAGAAACCATGGAAACACTGAACAATGAGGCTCGCATAGCTAGGGTGCTACCATTTAACAAGCCTTGAAAAGCGAGCGAGGGATACAAAGCGAGCGAGACAAATGAGTTGGAGATATCTTGTAGCTGAAATCCTAGGAATACTCGACTACGCTTAACTTTATTTTTATTCCATGTTTGTATACAAACTGTGTACGCTCCATTTTCTTTTTTTGCTTATTCCTCAACACCATGCAAGAAATTTACTGAGCATTTTTAGTTCGAGGTTATATTTATCCCCACTCTCTCCTTAAGTTAGTACTTACCACACACTTTTTATTGATTAGCTCCAAGAGTGTGTTACTGAAGTGAGAAGAAACCAAAGAGTCGCATAAAATTTATCAGTAGTAAAATGGCCATAGTCATCCGAAGGCCAACCCATAAACTACCTATATACCTGCACAACAATCATGACATGCTTTCCATATGTTTACGGCATAAAAACTTCTTTGTCATTGAAACCATAAACATTTAGCTTTTCAAAATAAGAAAGATTATAATTACAATCTTCTACAGAGACACACATATAATCCACTCACACTTCTCATACATAGATCATGACTAGAGAGAGAGAGAGAGTTCAAACATGAAAAATGACACTCTAAAATAATTAATGCACAAAAGCAAACTTTTCCAGTTCACATTAAGGAAACAACCAAAAAGAATACTCTTCAAATTTCTTAGTGACTCAACACCTAAAGTTTGCCGACTAAAAGTGAGAGAATCTGGTTTGATTTGACTCATTGCAAAGAGCTTTTGTCTGCAAAAAAGTACACATAAATAACTTGGTTTGTCATTAAACATCATGATCTCCATACACCACCTAGGTTAAGTGGAAATAGAGAAAGAGGGAATAGAGGAAAGGGGGGGGGGGGGGGGGAGAGTAGGTTGTTGTGGATAGCTAGTACAAAAAAAGTAAGTTTCCAAAATAGGATATAGATGATAGATAAAAAGAAAAACATGCTTAAATCGCTAGCATATGTTTTCCATACAAGGCCTAAAACATCTAGTTCTATATAGGATGAAGTTGATAGCTAAAAGGTGAAACTAGCTTAAGCAGCCACTAGCACACGTCTTCCATGCAAGGCTTGGAATAACTCTATATTTGAGAGAGCAGCTTGATGCATAAATGCATGAACATTTGCATCCAATCCAAGAGTCCTTAAAAATACAAAGTATATATGCTTGCATGGAATATAAGTACTTGCCTTTGCATCCCGTCTCACAAAGTCCTCACATGTACACCGTGGAAATTGACTTATTGTGATGGAATATGAAATCCCACGTGCTTTTGATCCCTCTGATTCCAAGAAGAAAATGTGCACTTCGTTTGGGACTATTATACTCTCTCTGAGAACGATTGCATGCATTTTAGTTTCCAAGCCAATCTTATCCTTGAAATCTTTGGTGAGTTTGCTTCTCCACTTGACCATTCTACCATCCCTCTTTTGTGGCCGTGCTGCACTTGCAGGAGGTTGAGATCGAAATCTTTCTACAACTACACCTTCTTGAGAGCCATCATCCAAAACAAAGCCTAACTTTCGCAATAAACTTGTCTCTTCTAAAGATAGAAACATTCCCTTTGAGATGGGCCACACCTCAAGTGTAGGACTTGGTGGAAAAATAACAGATCCATGCACATTCCAAGCATGTTGTACATTGCTATTGCAAAACCAAATGACCTGCTCATGTGTGCCACCTGGGTATCCTTTTCTTCCCTTGAAGCAAGGGGCAGGAACACCATGCAATGTTGTTCCCCCGTTTATGTTGATCTCAACCCCACACCTCTCACTTACATCAACAAGAAAAATTTAAGACCATAGAGGAAAGGCTAGCAACCAAAAAAGATAGATTCAATGTTGTATTTCTAACCTGTCTCCTTGATTAACCCAAAACAACTCACTTTAGCCTTAGGAGGTGCTCTCCTAATGGCCCAAGTGGTCTCTACAACTTCAGACTTCTTTACTTGCTGTACTTTGAAGCTTAGACATTGTGGATAGCTCTAGAGGTTGTGATGGTATTATATTCAGGTCTATGACTGTCAGTCTCATGAATCGGAGTTGAGTGATCCAACTTTCTTTTTCGACACAAACTTACTTGCTCCATGGGCTGTCTCATATACTCCGAAGAGGCAAGGCCTACTGCATCCAATGTAGAAGCAGTCAAATCAATAACCTTCTTCTCAATAGCTCGAGTTGTGTGTCCTTCCATTAGCCTTTTAGCTAGTTGTTTCAAGTCCGGACCAGTACCATGATATTTTCCATCCATAAAAGACTTATATTTTGCACTTTGCTACACTGCTAAGCATAGGTCAACAGCGGTAGCCTCATAGAATGAGACATACTTTTTTTCTCCATGTGCAGCACGAATACTTGCATGTTTAGATTCAGATAGGTTAGTTGATGGTAGAAATCCCAAATCCTTGTGTTGTGTAAGAAATTGATCAATCCAATGTGATGCTCGTGCATCCCACCATGCAAGCCATAGCTGTAAGCTTTGTAGTTGTCCCTCAATAATGTGGTTGTCAGTCCAATAGTTTTGTATAGATTGCTTACATCGTTCCTTCTCCATCTCAGTAGGTGCACTTCTCCACTGCCTGCACATATACTTGTGCTCTTCTTGAAAGGCTAGCTTAATGCACTTCTTAGTGTGATCCACCATATTTGTCTCCCAGTGAAACTTGCAAGACCTCTCTTTCTCCTCCACCTTATTATTTGGACCACGAAAGTAGACTGGGCACACTGCAATCCAATTTTGCTGAGCCTCATCTGACATGAAACCTCTAAATTGAGGAAGTGGAAAACCATTTTGCACCATTTGGTTGTTTAACATTTTCCAAAATTGAACCTGAGCATGGTGATCTTGCACCTTAAACTCACAAGTTGCGATTGTGAGCAACTCATGTACATGTGGATCATATACATGGGCTCCCATTGTGCACCACCCCTTCACCCGATGCACATGATCGAAATGCACCCATTGGCCCTCCAATGAGCCACCTACTTGCATTCGATTGACAAGATCCACTCTTGAACCTGGACACTTAGATGACATCTTAAACACATGTGGCTGGCTATCATCACCAAGTTGATCAGGAAAAAGAACACTTTGGATAAATGGATATATGCATCTTTGTTTCAGTCTCAAAATAGCATCCAACCCACTGTCCCCTTGAAGAAATCTTTTCTAGCAGCCTGGATGGACCTTCTGATTCGAGCTTTTTGAGAGATGGGAGTAATTTGATCTAGCACTTTATGCAAGTAACCCTCTGAAGAAGTCTTGTGAGAAGCACCATCCTCATGAATCAACAGCTCCATGATCAAGTCCCTTGTGACTGAGACTTCAATTTGCTTGCATGTGCTAGAAGGCTCAATGGTTGCCCGTGTGAACACCTTATTGTGAACAACCTCCTCCACCTTTTTTGATAACCCCTTTGCCACTGGATGATTATGAAAGCCCATGTGTATGGCACATCTTGTTGTGCCATCTCTATCTTGAGGGATACAGTAGTATATGATTGCTTGACAAGTTTTGATACATTCTGGTGATTCACCACAGTGCTTACAAAGAAGAACTCCATTTTCTTTGTTCAATGGTCCAACAGGTGGCGCAGATTGATGCTTGCCTTTCCACTGAGTCTCGTTCACTGCTCCAAACATATCTACACAAGCACAATCAATGTTATAACACCTTAAGTGTCCACAAAACCTACTTATTCTCACTATTCCTTTAAAGGCATCAACAGAGCTGGTCTTGTATGTTGTCCAAATGTCCATCAAGCCTTTGCTCCATGCCTTTCATGTTAGAACCATCTTTGTAAGGTGTAAGATGAAACAAACAATAGCCATCATATTCAAGCGGAAGCTCATCAAGTTTTTGACTAACTTGTGTTGAAGAAAGAGCAACATGAAGAGAGCTAAACAGTGGAAGCTTCTGAAGACTTGAAAGAATGCTAATCTCTTTTTCTACTAATTTTTTTACTTGTCTCTTTTCTAGCTTGTAAACACCTCCATTGTTATCATGAAGCTTATACCCATGACTTCCATCCTCTAATGAAACTATAGAAAGAGATACAACTACATCATCTATAGAAGTTGCTTCAGATAGAATAATGTCTTGGTCTACAAGTTGAAAATACTCCTTTAGAGCACTGAGACTAATATCACACATCTCTATGTCATATCGAATTGAGATAACTCTTTCTTCATATGTAATAAGAACTGAGTGAGGCATTGTAAGACTGAAGCATCCAGAGACAAATGCAGAGCTCACAACAAGATAGGTTCGCTTTTAATATCCAAAGCCAGATCCATAGAAATCATTTTCTTGAGCCTTGAGAAAATGTTGAGAAAAAGGTTGGCATTAGTAATAAATGGGATGGCATTTAAAAAGTTCGTGCAATCATCTGTTTGATAGGGACGGACCAGGATCTGTTCGTGCAATCATCTGTTTGATAAAAGAACACAATCCACGAGGAAAGTAAAAGCTTTTGTCACAATTTACGAGGAAAGTAGCTTTTGATTTATGTTCACTTAAATTTTAAAACATTTCCTTTTGGTCTATGCTCATTAAAGTTTTAAAGCATTTTTTTGTGAATATCAATTTTAATTTTTAAATAATTTTGATTTTTAAAATATATTGTACAAAAGTCACGCTCTTGTCAAAAGCTCACCATTTTTGGTTGTAGCTAAATAAAGAACTAAACTTTGTTTTTGCACTCTCCAAGAACTGCTCACAGGGGTCTGTGTTATTGCATTTGGAGACGCTATTCTAACAAGGCCGGTGAGGAGAAATGAATCATTTTGTTTTCATCTGCTCACCAAGGGTTTCATTGTTGCATTTGGAAAAGCAAATCTCATAGCGCTGGTGAGAGAGGGGACTTTATTTTGCTCACCAAGGGTTTTGTGCTTGCATTTGGAAACGCTTTAATGGCAGTGTTGGTGAGACAAGTGTGGAGTTAAAGGCTTTGAAATTTGAGGTTTTGAGGTTTTGAGGTTTTGAGTCCTCACCATAGCTTTGAGGTTTGCGTTTGGAAACGCAACTTGCAGAAGCTAGGTGAGGAGAGAAGCTGTGGGCAGATTTTCGCTCAAGGGTTTGACGTTTCACTCAACAAGGCTTTAACGTTTCACTCACCAAGATGTGGGAATTTCACTCACCAAGGCTTTGACGTTTGCATTTGGAAACGCAACTTGGAGAAGCCAGGTGAGGAGAAGCTTTGGAAACGCAACTTGGAGAAGCTAGGTGAGGAGAAGCTTTGGAAACGCCAGGTAAGGAGAAGCAGTTCGCAAATTTCAGCCAAGCAGTTCGCAAACTTCCGCCTATTCGCAGTTCAACAGTTTTTTAGATTTTCACATTTCGCTGATTTTCGCAGTCAAGCAGTTCGCAGATTTCTGCAATCTAGCAGTTTGCAGATTTTCGCAGTCCAGCAGTTTGCAGAATTTTATAGTCCAGCAGTTCGCAGATTTTTGCAGTTTAGCAGATCTTCGCAGTCCCAAGCAGTTCCAAATTCTCAGGTAAAATCTATTTAATGGTTAGGCTAAATGAGAGAGAAGAGAGAGAGAGAGAGAGAGAGAGAGAGAGAGAGAGAGAGAGAGAGAGAGAGAGAGAGAGAGAGAGAGAGAGAGAGCGGATGGGATCATTAAAAATGAAATAGGGTCGGAGTCGGAAATGACTTGGGCTACATGTTCCCTCTAACTGCCCTCCATTGCATTGCTTATTATGACAATGGCTGCCGAGTCCCTTTTGCCCTTTTGCTTACTGACCCGCAGCAATAATTGAGAGAGAGGGAGGAGATTACTTCGTATTGTCGCGGTTGTCCTCTCAGTGACCAAAGGCAAGGGATCATGGCTCTAAGTTAATCTTTTGTATTTTGTACATGCAACTTTACGACACTTTATCCTTTTCTAAGCTGTGGTGTCCAAAGTAGCCAAAAGTTTCTCGCAACAAATTGTGTGCTCACCATGGGGTTGCATCTTGCGTTTCCAAACACAAGTTTGAAGCCTCTGGTGAAGCAATGAATTCATTTATTTTGCTCAAAAAATGACATCAGTGAGAAAGATCTGAAGCAATGTGGTTTCAACTCAAAGCTTCTGATTGCAGGTTCGCAATGGGAAAATCTGCAAAGAGGAAGACAACAAAGTCAACATCCACTGAGCAAAGTCCCAACAAAAGTTTAAAGAAGAAACTGGCTTTTGTCTCAGTTGAAGCTGAAGAGATTGATGTTGACACAAACCCTTTACCTCAACTAGCAAATGTCGTGCAGGACAAAGATGTAAACTCTGAAGTTATAGAGGATGATGATGAAGATGGAAACAATGCTCTTATAGCAAGTAATATCCAGCTAGTTGTAGGTGGTGATGTTATTGGTCATTGCAGGGTATTGCCAGCTGATAGGTGTCCTCGCATACCTCTATGCAGGTTACTACCACATGCCAAAGTAAGAGGTCTCCAAAAAGATGTAAGTTCACTTAAAATTGCATTTGCTACAGAGAACTATATGCCAGAGAAGGGAACGTTGTTGTCTCCACTTTTCTTTGCAATGGGGAAGAAACCTTGGTAACATATATTATTAAGGCTTCTTGGGATCCTATGTGGTTGGAAGCAGATATGGAGTTTGAAAAAGAGGTATCCTTAAAAAGAGAGCTGAAATTTATGTCAAAGAAAATGTTTTATGTGTGGGAGGGGAATCACAGGACAAAGGCTTGGATGGAAGTTATAACCGAACTTTTTAAAGAGGATAAATCAAGACATGTGAGAGTTATGTGCACTCTCATAGATCCAAGGAAGGTCACAGAGATAGCCCTTCTTGCTTCTTTGCAACGCATGAACATGTAAGTTGCTTTTTTTTTTGGTAATTTTGATTGTGCATTGTTCTCCCAAAGGTTTAATTAATAACTTATCATATCCTTCTTTATGCAATAGGCTAAATGAGCATGCAGTGATTAAACCATTGCTTCGAGATGTGCTAATTAACACCAACAACATATGTGGGAGTGATACAAAAGAGTATATTGAGTCTCTAAAAGAGGAGGAGAATAAGTTAGTCAAAGGTTGTAGAAGCAAAGAGTCATGGTTTCCATTTTCGAGAGGTTACTTGGCAAGGCTTGTGTTTCAGGTACTTAATTAATTTTTTTTTTGTATAGATAGATTTGGTATATGAAATTATAACTTTTATTTGTAAGCTATGTAAAGGTTGAATATAACAAGAAAGTTGCATCGGCAACGGAAACAATTGAAAGAACTATGCTAGAAGAACAAAGGGAGGATACATTACGAAAGGAGAAGTCAAAGATTTAGAAACGAATTTCGGATAGAATTGGCAAGGTGTGTTTATTTTCACAAAACAAGTAATTGAGTTTCTTTTTCATTTTGAGAATTTAGGTATATATAATTAAACTTCTGTCAGGTTTTACTTTGCATACATCCCAAACTGGGTGAGCAATGGAAAAAGACATTGTTTGATTTTGCAATTTGAGGGTAAAGATTCATATGTGACATTGGAGAAACTTAGAATGCTTGCAACTTCTCATTTACAATTTGAAAAAAGAGTTAGATTTTTAAACTATTAGAAGCTCCAAGAATTACAAGGGAGCAATACTTGATACCTACAAGAGAAGCTGATTTTAAAGGGTAAGTCAATTTATGATCATTTAGAAGTATTGGAAGACATTGGTATGTCTAAATACTAAATTCATGTTTTTGCATGTTAATTTGTGACAGTTGGTTGGTGAGAGAAATCTTTCTAGATAGGGTTGAAAGTGTGGCCATGTCCTTACTTGAATCTTCACTTGAAAGCATGAAGGAGTCACCGACAATGCCACTAGACCCTACTTTAAGAAAGTACTTTGATGGAGTGAAGTTGGAAGCCCGTAAGTATATGTTTCAAATGTTGAGAAGTAGAGATGCAAGAGGGGATCTCAAATCAGGAAAAAGTGGTAATGAGACAAAGGAGAATAAGTCCATGGAACTTGAAAAAGAGGCACAACGTGTTGTTTTTAGGTAAATTGAATGCTCTTTGCTTTGATTGTTTTTGATGTCCATTGATGTGAATGTTTTTTTTGAATATATGTGTCTATTTTAGGTATTTTAAACACCTTGTTGTCAAGAAGTTGCTTGGTGAAATACCAAGTGTTTGCAAGGCATGGTGTAAAGTGGGTGACTCTCCTCTATGCATGTTTCCTTCTACCATGCAAGGATTGAGTAAATGGGAGATAGAAAACTATCTATGGTGGATAGACTTTCCTTCGGGGAATCATTTGGAGGAGGAGATTGATATGTATGAATTGCATGCTGGTAAGAGATCCACAGCTTCTACGGCTACTTTGGACAAAGAGGCTACAAAGAAAGCATCAAAGAAAGACATCACTAGCAAATCAAGAGGTTAGTCTTTTCTCCTAAATACAACCATTTGATACAAGTGTTACAAGCTTTTGGGTTCTCTTTGAATGTGTGTTGTTTTATGGGTTTTCTCTATATTAGGTTATGGTGAGAAAGACATTCATACTCAAGAGATTGCAGAAATTCTTGTAGAAAGTGATAATGTATTAGGTGAGTTTTTTTAAAATCATGATATCTTTGTGTGCTCTTTTGATTTCCTAAAGAGTATTTATGTGTGTGTGTGTAACTTGTAGAAGAATCAACTCTTGCAAAGGAATTTGTGACATATATTCACAGTGGGCCATCAAAGATAGAATCTTATAGAGACACATGTTTTGAATCTATTTTTGGATGTTGTGTTGGTGATTATATTGAAATGGGTAGAGATTTTGAGAAAGGAAGAAAGAATGAGGCATATGGGAAGATGCATGAATTTTTTTGCTTGCATGCTTATAAAGACCATCATTATCATCATGGAGGGGAAAAAGTGAAATGGGCAGCAGGACTTGTTTTGATAGACTTTCCCACAAGTATGGTGGGAATAGATGTTGGTGAGGAGGTTCCTTTGTGGGATATGTTGACAGAGGCTCATGTACGCTATGGTATCTCCATAAGGGCTGCTAGTCTTGCTGATGATGGTTGGTTGGTCATGATTAGCCCATTGGATGGTAATCCTACTTACATTGAATTTTTCTTAAAAGATTTTATTTTTTTTCTTTTCTTTTTTGAAAATTTTGTGGTTGAAACTTGTAGGTCCTTGCCTCACTTGGATTGAAAAGTATGCATATTGTCAAGGTCTAGTCGTGGCAAGAAGAGTGGTGATGGGAAGAAAAATACCATATGGAGGTTGCAAACAAGGAGAAAACACTCGCAGTGTGAGTAATTGCTTAGCAATTGATAATACCAAGCTATAAAAGTAATGATTTGATGATTTAGTACTAATACTTTTCTATTGTGATGTGCATGATAGGTACGATGCAGCATACTCATATTTGCTCATCGAATGGGTTACTATCCAACTTTGGATTTTGAGGATAGTAAATCTCTTTCCAAAGTCAATTCATTGCAAAGTGATGATGATTTTTGGGCTTATTACATGCCTGAAGGCAAGAAGACACAACATCCACAATCCTCTAGATTGATTTGTGGAGCAGTTCAAAAGAGTATGAGCTTCATGGCTTGCGTCCTGCGTACTTGTTGTTCTCCAGGGGTTTTAGTGATTGACATGGGTTGTGGTACGGCACCACTATCACATGCAGCCATGATATTGTGATATACATGCTTTGCTTTTGACAATGATGCATCAATCATCAAGGATTTGGTGGAACCTATTAAGCTATCAAGTGAGAAGAGGCCAATTGCATCAAAGGAAAAAGAACATAGAAGAGGAGTGGAGGAGTTTGTGGTCAAACTGCTTGGAAATCCTTTTTTGATGGATGATTAGTAAGTTTTACATTGGGTGTCTCTTAGACCTATGCTGCTTACTTTGGATGCTTACTTGCATGGAATTTGACTTATAAGTAACCTCTTGGTACTTTCTTTATTTAGTTTTTAGTCTTGAGATGGTGGATTGTGTGCCATAGACATGATGATGTTCTTTGTGGCCTTCTTTTGAAGTTAGATAGTCCTTTTATAATGTAGTTAGTAGCTATAGTATAAATAAGATTGATTTTCAGTCAATGCTCTTTCTTTATGTATGTTTGTTTATCAATGTGTATGTCATGAAAAGTTACTTTTTTCTTTGTGCATTTGTTAAGATTCAAGATAGGTATCATTGTGGATATAACATTGATTGTTATTGGTGGGAACACTTTCCCAGTACGCTTCCTTTTTATGCAGAGCTAGAGGCACAAAGAATGGCGGAAAATGACTCATTTGATGATGATTTTGTTGCTACTCCAAGGAGGAAAAGAAGCAAGTGTGATTTTGTTGATGATGAGTGTGAGGAGGATAAATAATTGTACAACTTGAAAACATTTATCTGGATCTTTACTTTGATAGCATCTTATTGTAGTGCTCGCTAATTATGCTTTGATTTTAAGGGGTATGTAAGGTGTTATTATCGATTTTGAAAAACCAATTGTTGTCTCTTATGAATGGTAACCATGTGTTTGTGGATAAAGCAATTTATGTAAAGTGTGGTTGTTAATATGTAGAGTGTGGTTGTTAATATGTCCTTCTCAAGCAATACATCTACTTTGGTGTCTTTTCCATAGTATGGTCTCTTTGGTCTTAAATCTTTGTGTTTTTTTTTACATTAAAATCATGCTTTCTATTCTAATTTCTTTGGTTTTTCATCAGTTTCTCTTTGTTGTTTAGTTTGTTTGTTACACACACTCTCTCTAGTCATGATCTACATCTGAGAAGTATGAGCGGATTATTTTTGTGTCTCTGTAGAAGATTGTAATTATAATCCTCCTCATGTCAGAAATATTTTTGTTTATGGTTTAATGACAAAAAAGTCATGGATATTTATGCCTTAAACATATGGCAAGCATGGTAAGTACTAAACATATGGTAAGTACTAACTTAAGGAGAAAATGGAGATAAATTTATTCTAGAATTAAAAATGCTCAGTAAATTCCCTACATAATGTTGAGGAATGATAAAAATAAAGCTAAGCGTAGTCGAGTATTACTAGGATTTCAGCTACAAGATATGTTCAACTCATTTGTCTCGCTCGCTTTGTATCCCTTGCTCGCTTTTCAAGGCTCGTTAAATGGTAGCACCCGCATAGCCATAGCCACAAAAGAAGTATGGGAATCATGGGGAAAACTAGCCATTCGCCAAACTCGAATGAACTTGCAATTGGCTAATGGACATAGAAAAACCCCTAGGACTGCTTGAAAAAATGATAGTTAGTTCCTATGGAATTGAGTATCAACATACTTTTGCTATAGTAGACTTTGGAAAGAGACTTAACCATGAAATCATTTTGGGAAGACCATTCATGCGGCAAGTACAGCTCATTCAAGATTGGGAGAACAATTACCTATATTTGAAGCAAGGGGGATCAATCACACGGGTTAATCTAAAAGATCACACTTATAGAGATGTGACGAAAACACCCATTCAAGAATTTGACTCTGTATCTTCAGTTGAATCAAATCTTCCATCTTGGTTAAACAAAGACACATCTATTTGGATGTGTGGTGCCTCAGAAAATAGGAGTTTAAAAGGAGAAGAATGTATCTTAGAAATGGATTGCACAAATGAAGCATATGTACTTGAACCCTTTCTGAAACATTTGTTTGAGTCATTTGAGTGGACTCAAATTTTGGCAACAATGGATGTGTGTGTGAATAGATCTATGCCTACTCAATTTTGCAATGAGGATGGTTATGACATAACTCCCATACAAATGATCTCAACCCTTCACATTGAAGATTAAATTTAGTAACCCAAGGAATTACTGAAAGCTCAACAAGTATTTTTAGACCTCTATTATGATGCTACTGATGAGTTTGGAGAACATTCAAATACATCTGATGATTCTGGGTCAGAAAAAGAACATGAGAGAGCCTAACTACTCCTAAAAGGAGAAGAGGAAGAGTTTTTTGGCTTTCCAAACCAAAGAACAAGGAGACAAAAATGGTATAGAAGAGAAAGAGACACAAGAAACTTGAAATCTAGACCTATGCAATTAGTTTCTAGTAGAACATAGTTTTTGATGTAGACAGATGCACATGATTGTGTCAAGGAAAAAATCACGCGTAGAAATCTTCAGACAACAAACAAGGGACATCAAAAACATCAAGAAAAATGTAAAAGAAAACGCAATCAAAACCTAAACAATAGGATAATGATTCTCCATGACACGAATTAAACGAAAGAAGAAATATCAAGAGTTGAAGAAAACTCTAAAAGAGATGTATACCACTAAAATGGAAACAACCGAGGAAGAGAGTAAAGATGTAATGAGTGTTCCATCCCATTACAAGAAATATACTCTCCAAGATCAAAAGATCATAGTCAAACAACCTGTAAGGGAACGAAGAAAACAGGGTTAGTCCTATGAAGGACTTGAAAATGCAAAGAAGATAGATCTAGCCGAGCCAAGAGAAGAGCCTAGACCTGCCTACATTGCAAATGACTTGATTGAAGAAGAACATAGATTTTTCTAAGCTTACTGAAAGAATACCAAGATATCTTTGCTTGGTCTTATAAAGATCTCAAGGGTGTTGATCCAGAAATCTGTCAACATACCATACCTATGAGAGATGATGTGAAGCCAAGTGGACAACGCCCATAAGCTTATAATGACATTTTCTAGAAAGATCAAAGAAGAGACAGAGAAGCTCAAGGAAGCCATATTCATTTATGAAATTGAGCACACAGATTGGATGTTTCCGATTGTGGTGGTACCCAAGAAAAATGAAAAATTAAGAGTATGTGTCAATTTCAAAAAAGTGAATGCAGTCACCATTAGAGATAACTACCCTCTTTCAATCATCGAGCATGTTTTAGGAACGAGTTGCAGGAAAAGAATCTTACAGCTTCTTAGACATCTTTTCAGGGTACAATCAACTTTTGGTTAACCCCAAAGATCAGGATAAAACTTCCTTTGCAAATGAATGGGGTATTTCTGCCTATAGGGTTATGCCTTTTGGGTAACTAATGCTCTTGCCACCTTTCAAAGATTGATGAGCCATACTTTCAAAGAATATCTGCGGAATTTCTTGGAAGTATATATGGATGATCTATGTGTATATTTATCAATCTATTTTGAACATCTCAAAAAGGTATTCAAAAGATGTAGAATTTTTAGGATTTGCTTAAATCCTAAAAAGTGCACATTTATGGGCAGACAAGGAAAACTTCTTGGACGTATAGTGTCTAATAATGACATAGCGATTGATATGGATAAAATTCATGTTATTGCTGAATTGCCTAGACCAAAAATAGTCAAAGGAGTTCAGGTTTTCATGGGACATTGTGGATTTTACTAAAAAATCATTTACATGTATGCTATACTCGCAAAACCCATGTATGGTCTGATTACACTCTTTGTATGGACTGATGAGTAAAGAATCCTTCATGAAGCTTAAACAAGCTCTCACTTCAGCCCCAATATTGAAAGCAAGCGATTGGAATAAGATATTCTATATACATGTAGATGCTTCCAATTTTTCCATTAGATGTATTTTAGCTCAACCAGGAGAGAGAAAATTTGATTTTCCTATTTCTTATGCTAGTAGATAGTTGAATGTGGCAGAGAAAAACTATACAACCACCGAAAGAGAAGCATTAGGTATGATCTATGCCATGAAAAAGTATAGACATTACCTATTAGCCAACAAATTTGTGTTGTTTGTGGACCACCAAGCTTTATTGTACTTGGTCAACAAGCCATGCAACACGGGAAGAATAGTGAGATGGTTCATCATTCTTTTGGAATTTGATTTCACTGTAGTTGTTAAAAAGGTCACCACACACCAAAGAGCATTTCATTTGTCAAGGATTATTTTAAGAGAACCACCAAAAGGAGTAAACGATGATCTACTAGATGCATATATGTTCTCTGTAGAAATGATACCCCGTTGGTCAGAAGAGATGGTTTTGTTGATTGATGACCATAGCTCAAGTGGATTCTCAAATACCACTACATATTACACCAGGATTAATTGGGCAGTTGGCTATGTATCAGTTACTAGCTGAAAGGCTATACAAAAGAAATCGAGATGGAATATTGCTTTTGCGTATTAATCGTGAGGAGAAAACCCAATACCTAAGTCAAGCACACATTACCAAGTAGGACTTCACTTTGCGGAGGACCAAACTATGAAACAGATCTTGAGACTTGGAGTATTTTGGCCAACCATGAGAAGTGATGTTCACTCATTTGTGAAAAACTGTCTTCAATGTCTCACATTTCACTTGCTCCTAAGTGGGGTAACTATCTAGTTACTTACTTATCAAGTAGAATGTTTTCGGAAAATATGAGTAAATGCCGCCAAAGAGCTATTAAAACTAAAGCAAGAGACTATGCTCTTATTGGAAATTAACTGTATCAAAGGGGAAAGGATCAACATTTGTGTCTCTGTGCAAATGAAGATGAATATATACCCACTCTAGAACAAGCACATGTTGGATTAGCTGGAGGTCACTTTTCTAGTGAAACCACCACTAGAGAAATTTTAATGGCAGGCATATGGTGGCCAACATTTTCTGCAGATTCCAAAGAATATGTTCAAAGGTGTGATGCATGCCAACGAGCAAAAATGCCAACAAGGGTAGATAGCATGCCTTTAAGACCAATGATGGGGGCTAGAGCTTTTGCAAAATGAGGCATAGATTTTGTCGGGCCAATACAGCCACCTCCTTATAGAACTCAAGCTCAATATATCATTGTAGCTACAGACTATTTGACCAAGTGGGTAGAGGCTAAGGCAACCAGGAAGAATGATCCCAAGTTTAAGAAAAAGGGGAACGAACCATTTATCATTGAAGACATATCTCCACGTGGAACAATTAAGTTGTCCACTCTAGATGTTGAACCAATGGCAAACTGGATTAGTGGATGCCGCTTAAAGAAGTACCACTTGCCACTAACCAATGAATTGCTAGAGAAAATGCATGTAGCAAAGCAAAGAAAGATTAAATGACAACAGGTTATTGATGAGGCTCAAGAGGAAGCTCGACTTCGAGTACTCAAGAGAGAAGCTGATTTGGATGATCAATGGTTGGATGTAATGGACCTTCGCATTACGGTACAATTGAAAAATAACAACACAAATGCATTAGTAGATACCGAAGTTCAAATGAATGCAGTCAGTTATTTCACTTACAAGAAAGCTACGAATCAGTCTTTAGCATCGAGAATATCTGGTATCAAAGGATGCAACAAAAACCCAACACCGACATTGGGAGTAGTGTGATAGTACATGGATGTTCATGCCCTCATCAATTTGTATGCATACCAGATGAACATATGAATGAAACAATGATTCTCGGAAGCTCATGGATGCGCACATACAAGGTAGTACCAGATTGGAACATCAATCGACTCAAGCTATCACTTAAAGGAGGACAACTCTTAGTTCCAATTGCATTGAACAAAGAGGAATGGAAAATAGGTTGCCCACAACAGAAACCAGGGAGTAATCAATCTACTTCCTCCTCTATACAATCAAATGCTACAAGTAGCAAGCAAGGAGTCAGGAAACTTTGGGTACCAAAAGCACAAATCAAGGACAATTAATCTCAAATTTGGATGTCCAAAAACTCATCTACCATACTGAAGAAAGTTTCCCATCTGACAAATCCAAGAAAAACATCTTTCAAAAGAGAAACTAGCACTAGATGGGTTTAGAAACCAAAGGAGCATTTATCTTCTCCACAAATCATAGTCGTCTTCGACTATGGGGTAGAGAAGATAAATCATATTCATTAGTCCTTTTCGTAGCGGGTAGAGGATCCCTATGTTATCCTACAACATCGTTTGAGAATGGATGACTCATCCATTTGGTGCTTGAGAGCCTAAGCTTCCGCAAGAATGTCTCCAAATTAGTCCTATCAGTCTTCCATAGTAGAGTGACAATCTCTACTTGGTGTTCAGGAGACGTCATCTCCGCAAACTTGATCTAAGTATGTATACTACTTCATTTTTGTGCACAATAAAGAAAAAGAGAGTCTTATAAAACAAAAAATTTGTTCATTTTAAACATTTTGTACATTTGCTTACTCTAGGGAAGCATTGTAAGCATTGACAAGGTTTAGGTTATCCTTTAATTGTATGCCTTGCATCCATCTAGCATCTTCAAAAGGATAATTCTTAAACTTGATAAGATATCGTCGGATAGTCTTACCGCCTCTTAGTACCTTGTCTTCATGTCGGAGAATGGACTCGGGCTGCAACACCTCTTCTTGGTCCTCGATCTCCGGTGGGTCTTCAATAGTTGGTTCTCGAGGTGGATCTCCTTTGTAAGGCTTTAGTAGGCTCACATGGAAAGCATTGTGTATGAGCCAATGACTGGGAAACTTGAGTTGATAGGCCATCTCATTGATTGTTCTAAGAATCTGGAAGGGACCATAGTACCTTTTGCTAACTTAGCATAGTACTTTTGGTGTCCTGTAGGATTCTTGCCTGTCGTGTGCCTTAATCGAGCCTTGAGAAATTTAAGCAAGACCCAATCATTTTCTTTAAAGGCTTGAGCTCTTCTTTGCTTATCAGCAACAACAACCTTTTGCCTTTGCTGTGAGATAGAGATAGCATCCTTAATCTTTTGGAAAGACGCTTGTAGGTCTCAGTTATACTCATCTGCACAGTAGAAGATCTTCCCGTGTACCTTAAGTAGCAAGGGACTTTTTTATCTTCCCTCAATTACCTCAAAAGGTGCTTTTCCCATGGAAGTATGTACAGTGTTATTGTAGGCATAATCCACTAAGGGTAAGTTTGATCTACGTCCGTTACATAGGCTTTTAGTAGATCGAGGATTGTTAGGTTAGCTATTTCACTTTGGCCATCTGTTTGCGGGTGATAGGCCAAAGAGAAGTTTATCCTTGTTCCTAGATTCTCAAAGAGACCCTTCGAGAAGTTACTAGTCATTCTAGGATCTCTATCCGACACTATGGACATTGGCAAGCCATGGTACTTGAAGATTTGTGAAATGAAGAGGGTTGCCATTTGATGGGCTTTGATAGTCTTTTTGACAGTTATAAAATGAGCTTGTTTACTGAACCTGTCCACTATCATCCATATTCCCGTATTCCCATGGATATACTTAGGCAATCCAAAGATAAAATCCATGGATATGCTCTCCCATGGTGAATTAGGGATTGGCAAAGGTTGAAGCAATCAGGTTGCTTCCCTCTATCAAACTTCGTCTTTTGGCATACCACACATTTAGAAACATACTCTTGTATGTTTGTTTTCATGGTAGGCCAATAAAAATATGTTTTAATCCCCTTTAGGGTAGACTGAATCCCTGTATGCCCTGCATAAGGAGAATGAGATTCATACATTACTTTCTCACGTAGTGAGCTAGTAACGCATAGTCTATTGCCGTAGAGAAGATAACCATCTTGTAAAGTAAATGTTTCCTCTTTCTTCCCTAGTGCAAGGGCTGAAATCACATCTCTAAAATCGGGATCAATAGCATACTCATCTATCATAGAAGATAGATCATTGTGAGTTGCTATGGAAACCACATTCACTCTCGGCCATCTTGAGAGTGCATCGGCTACTTGATTATGCTTGCCAGCGATGTGAGCAATATGAAAATGAAATTACGAAAGGAAATTTTCCCACCTCATTTGTTTTTCGGGCAGCTTGGTCTGTGTCATGAATTACTTAAGACTTTGGTGATCCGTTCACAGAATGAAAGGAGTCCCCAATAAATAGTGCTTCCATGAGTCTAAGGCATGTAGAACTGCGAGGAGTTCCTTTTCATATATGCCTAGATCTTGCTCAAGAGGGTCGAGCCTTTGACTTTCATAGCCTATAGCGTGCCCTTCTTGAAGAAAAACAACTCCAAGGCAATCACCACAAGCATCACATTGGACCTCAAATGGCTTTGAGAGATCCGGTAGTGTAAGCACAGGTTGAGAGATAAGATTTTCTTTAAGCTTCTCAAAAGCATTGTTCTTCTTGGAAGACCATGTGTACCTAACTTTTTTCTTTGTTAAGTCATGTAATGGTCCTGCTATTAGTGAGAACTTTTCTATGAAGCGTCTATAGTTTGCACACATACCTATAAAGCTTCTTAACTCATGAAGATTCCTTGGTTTAGGCCATCCTTTTATTACCTCTAACTTTGATGGATCCATTTGGATGCCATCTTGAGAGATAATGTGACCTAAATACTGAATCTCTTGCAAGAAAAATTCCCTTTTCATTCAATTAACATAAACTTTATTCTCTCTTAGAACTTGAAATATTACCTGGAGGTGTTGATTGTGTTCGTCTAATGAATTAGAGTAGATGATGATATCATCAAAGAACACTCCAGTAAAGGTTTGGTGAGGCCTGAATAGCTTCTCCATCAAGCAGTTGAATGTGGCTTGTGCATTGGTCAAGCCAAAAGGCATGACAATGTATTTGTAAAGACCAAACGTAGTGCAAAATGCGGTCTTTACAATGTCTTGATCAACTATCCTTATTTGATGATTGCCACCTTTTAGGTCAATCCTACTGAAGTAGGTGGACCCTTGTAGCTTATCAAATAGTTCTTCTACATGTGGAATGGGAAACCTATTTTTGATAGTGATCCTATTTAGTGCTCTATAGTCGAATACATACGATATGTGCCGTCTTTCTTTTTGCACTAGTAGCACAGGAGAACAAAATGGAAATGAGCTAGGCCTAACCATGCCCTTCTCAACTAACTCATGCACTTGCCGCATAATCTCATCTTGTTGAGCTCGAGAAACTCTATATGGAGGTTTGTTAGGCGGTGAACTTCCTGGAAAAAGTTCAATTGCATGGTCATCATTACCTTGTTTAGGAGGTAGCTCACAAGGGATGTCATCAATAAAGACATCCTGAAACTTGAGAAAATTGGATAACTCTAATTACTTTTGATTGTGTATATTTTCTTTTGCTAAAACATTAGGTTCATTTTGCGAATCTTTAACAAAAATCATGTACACGGAGATAGAGATCTTTATTGACTTGTTGAAAGCTTGTGTATGTACAATGGGTATAGTGTTACCCATTTCCTTAGCATCTATATACATATCGTTTTTCCTGAACTTAAAGGAGATTCTCTTTTCAGGGAATTTAACATTGGCAGCCATGTGATCAAACCATGGAGCCCCTAGGATTACATCCTCATGCTTGATAGGAGAGATAAAGAAGTCCTCTTTGTCCACATAGCTTTGGACATGGAGCCTCAATTTCCAGATTAAGGGAGTGACTGAAGCTTCTTGCCCCTTGAAAGCACCATCTGCAGGTAGGACATCTCCCATCTCGTAGGCTTGTATGCCTAGCTTGGTGGACAACTCTATAGATACAAAATTGTGAGTAGAACCAAGTTCAAAGAGAATAAAAGCATCATGTTCTCTTACCTTTCCCCAAGCATGGCATAGAGGAGATCCTTTGTGATGAATTTCCTCCTCTTGGATTTCGACCAAGGTAGCTCTAGGAGGTTCATGGAAAGTGTTCTTTTGGGGACAAGCATGGTACGCATGCCCTTGCTCACCACACTTGAAACAATGGTTATCCTTACAATAACGCTCAAGCTCTTCAAGAGAGAGTTTATTTTTGCCTTTATAAACTCCCTTCTCTTTATCTTTGTTGGATTTGCCCTTAGAAGACTTTTGAACACTGTCCTTCCCCTTAGGCTCATTGAAACCCTTGTTTTCTATGGGCTTAGAATTTCTTTTAGCCCCCGTTTGGAAATTGATTTGAGAGGTCACCATAGTATGGTGTATAACCACCGATATGGTGTGTGGCGTTCGGGAGTTGACATACTCCGCCATTTCTTTAGTTAAGCCTGCACAAAATTGTTTCTTTTGCTCTCTAAAATCCAACTTTTTGAAGACAGTGGCTTTGAGTTGTAGGTCCCAAAACTTGTCTACATATTTGTGAATGGATTTGTAAGGAGAGAGCTTTAAGCTCCGCCATTCGGTGAGTACTTTGTATTTGGCATTGGTGGACAAAAACTGCTTCATAATGGAAGCTCTTAAAGCTTTCCATGTTCGTGGAGCTTCACCGTTGGACCGTACGCTAGACCACCATTTCCTGGCAGACTTTTGAAAGTGCATAGCTACATGGTGTAGCTTAGAGGACTCCGTGAAGCCCTCATCTCCAAACGCCGCATCAATTTTTTGTATAAAGGCCAAGACTTTGTCCGTAGCACCAAAAGTGCCATCGTAGGTAAGGAAAGAGATGCTCTTTCCTCCCTCTTTGAACTTCTTGAGCTTGGATGACCTCTTCCACGCGGCATAGGATTTCCTATGGACTCTTCTTTTTGATGGTTCAAAGGTTGCACCATCACTTTCTTCAGAAGATGAAGAATTTGAGAAAGATGGAGAAGAGGGTGACCTCTTTCTCGCCTTTTTCTTGCCTTGATCTTCGTTGTCTTCACCATCACTTTCATGAGAGGAAGAGGATGAAGAAGATGGAGAGGAGGGTGTCCTCTTTCTCGCATTTTTCTTCTCTTGCTTTTTGTCATCCCTCTTTGAATTATGGTGTGGAGAAGTATGAGATGGTCTTCTCCATTTTGGAGACAATAGAGAGTGTTTAGCTCGTTGTCTTTCTGGAGCCATCTCTGTTGAGGTGGCGGGAGACTCACTTCTTTCTCGTTCCTTTGGTGGAGGATCTTGATTTCTCCTTTGAGAAGGAGACGTGTCATCAAGGAGAAAATTTATGAGTGCTTCATAGGGATCCTCTTCTTCTTTCTGAATCGGAGAGACACCTCTTTTGGAAATCTCACAAGGAGGCTTCCTAGGTGCTCTTTCGTCATGGTGGGGAGCTTGGAGAATCCCATGATCACGAAGCTGCCATTGCGCTTCACTTTGGAGGGATGGATTGCCCATGGCTTGTTGAAGCCTAGAAACAAGATAGTTAACAAGCATCGGGGCATCATTACTAGCTTGCTAATGTGAATAACAAGAGTGCTTGGGTGGAGAGAGCAATAAAAAGCATAACACCTAGTTAGATAGCATGAACAATACTTCAAAAGAGAGAGAAATTAAGCAGTTGACAATAGTTGAGGACTAGATTTTCATGGAGCTCATCCCCCCTCCAAAAGGCTTTGTATTATGGTTTCTCCCATCAAGAGAGACATTTTACAATACAATCCTTTGTGTTCCTTCAATACTGTCTAGTGCAATGAAGATGGAAAATTCATGCACTAAGCAAAACACTTATCAAACACAACATCAATTTCCTCACGGTCTCAGACCCAAGACCTCACACACCTTCGAAGATGGTGAGAGCTAGCGGGGTATGAGAGTAGATTGAGAGGAGGAAGGAGTATTCTTACGAGAAAGATGTACATATCCTCACATAATCACTCATATTAGCATAGCTTAGCTTAGTAATTATCATTGTAGAGGAGATGAGCATGCATTGAAGCTTTGCTCTTCGTTGGATTTGCATCAAAAAGCCAAGAGTTGTTGGTGTAGGCATCCCTTCTACAAGCTTGGAGTAGGTGGTAAGCTTTTTATTAAAGCTTGAGAAGGAGAGAGAGTCTTCTTTGCTTCACACATGAGATTGTGTGAGTGTGTGTGTGATAATTCCTTGAAAAAATCAGCCCCCTCTCTCTCTTGGTTGACCTCCCTTGCTAAATTCTCATGCTACAGCCCTATTGGACCTCCCCATGCCTAGCCAATGGAAATTAAGCAGCATAAGTGATAGCCTTATGACATGTTTCCCCTTTTCCCCTTTTGTGAGAGCTTTAGGTAATTAATAAATGCAACTAAACTCTCATTGGACCCCTTTGCCTCCTAGCCAATAGGACTCATGCAAGCCATTGGGCTTGAATGCTCATTGGTCCCCTTGGGAGATTGTCCAATAGTCTTCTAGAGAGCTCAATTCTTATTGGTTCTTTTATTAAATGTTTTTAAATTAATTAAACTAGATTTACTCTAGTCTAATTCTCATTGGTCCACCTCCATGGCCATTCAATAGGATTTGAGTACACCTTGTGGGCATCTGGCCTAGGGAGCTGACATGTGTCCCTCTTTCCCCTTGTGTACAAATGAAGCTTGTGAGTGTGTGTGGGTGTTTCTCTCTCATCCCCTACTTCTTGGGCTCGCCCCCTCCTATGTAGGGCTTGAAAAAGAATTTCTGGGACACACTCAAAGCATCCAATTCCCCTAATGTTTGACCTTTGGACACAACCTTTGAATTTTGGAACCTTAGCATTTTGGAAGTCTTAATGGGATGAACCTTAGGGTCTTTTGAGCCCATTGTTGCACATAGCTCTTTTGCAGATGGCCCCGCCTTTGGATCCCTATTTTCCCTCCTTTGGATCCCTACTGTGGCCGGTCTGCTAGCTTAACCAATATTCTAGCTTTTTCTCCCCTGGCACTTCCCCATATTAAATGATCACTTTAACATGTGAAAATCATTTAGGAGAATTAGATATTGATTATTATGAAAAAACCAAAATACCAATGGAGAATTAAAGCTAAAAAAACCATCATCATTGATACCTACAACTCAGGAAATCAGTGTGTCAAAGCATCCAGATGGTACAATTAGACAAAGAGCACAGAAATTACAAATTCTGCTATTTAGAAAACATCAATAGGAAACCTCGACCACGGAAACCCTTGACTTAACTACTCAAGACCCAACTCTGGCACATCATAGTGGTTTGAATTGCATTGACCTTCAAAGCATAATAGAGCCAACGACAGCTATGCAGACACGATTGTTCAACCCATGCATACAGGCATCCTGGAGTACTCCATCTAGGAGGGGTGAAAGGAAACTTCAGTAATTAAGGGCAATGAATGAAGGGGGAGGAAAAAAATTGGATGTAAAGTGTGGTTTTTTGCAAAATTACCTAATAGTGCCCTTAAAAAATCATCAACAAGGGAATTTTAACTGATGACATCTCCCCGATGAATGTAAATAGTGTATATATTATCAAAAAATACATAAACAATAGTCATTTTTGCTTATTTTCATCAATTTATCTTGATATTCGATCTTAAAAAGGAGAAATCCACCAAAAAGTAGACTTTTATATACTTTATTATTTTCTTTGATTTTTTTAATAAACAGGTCAAAAATTAATAATAAATAGCAAATAAGTTCAGATGGAGAAACTGAAGATACGTTGATGATCAGAAGAACAAGATGGACAGGCACAAAAAAATTCAATCAAAACAACAAACAAAAGAGGGAAGCCTAAATTAGGCCGCCAAGGCCTGTTTCTGCAAATTCTCGCAGAATGAGCTAACATAGTCGGATTGAGAAAACAATTGAGTCTAACGTAGATTTCATGGCCTAGTAGAACTAACAACGGAATCTGGGGGAAATATTTTGGGAAGTCCAAGTATAAATATCTTAGGTGGCCCAAAATAACCTCATTTTCACTAATCACTCTTGGAGGAGAGAGCTGTCTACCTTCTTTGCACGCGATTTTGGAGTCCACAGTCGCCCATTTTCAGCACCGTCTCACACGATCCATGAGGGGTAAGTTCTAAACTCATCAAAGAACATTTCTATACAGTCGGGTAGCAAGTCTACGCCCAGGAAAAAATCCTAGAATTCTAGCTGTGTAGGGATTCCTACGACACAAAAACGACCATAGCGGCTTGTCAGCTCAACCGAATTGGACAAGACTTGAACTGTAGCATGCCCCTAGATAGTAGAGCACTTCCATATCATTAGATGAACATTTGGCAGGGGTCGAGGGGGGCCCAAGTAAATAATCTAGGTTCTAGCCACATGCCAGAATTGGATTCTGACTCCACTGGCAGCTTATAGACAAGCTCTATACACAATGTACCTAGATGGTTTCAAGAAAACGATCAAAGAAAGCTCTCAAACAGAAGGAAATGGCTCGAAGACTACAAAGTATCAAATTGATAAATGAAGTCAAACTCACTACGAATGAGCCCAAACTGGATGAGCAGCATCAAGACTATGTAGCAGACAAGTCAATGGCTTCAAAAGCGACCAAAAAACTCTATACACTAAGTAGTAACAAAAACCGGTGATTTTAGAGTCAACAAGAGCACAAAGTGATTCCAACACGATCAAACCTTACCAAATTCATTTTAGGACTTGTTTTACATGTATTAAAGATGTGTAGGTCATAAAATTATCTTTTCATGCAAAAAAGTGATTGTTGTTAATAATTTCGTTATTATTTACTTTTGTGCACATTTGGCTTGAAAATTATCTTGTCACTTCACCTGTTACTTGTACACATCTATCAGATACCATATGTCAAGTATGAGCCCAAAAGATCAAGAAAATCTTTGATTTTGTCAAAAAAACACACTAAAGACTCTTTTGTCTAAATTTTGACTTAACTGTCACATTTTTTGATCCAAATCATCCCATATCTCACACAGAGGATCTATATCATGCCTAGAACCAACTTGCAACAAAAAATGTCCAAGTTGATGAAAAAGTTAATTATCGTGATTATTTACTTTTTTACCAGAATGAGCTCAAATTTCAGCTTTGACCTTATGGGACCAAAGTGCATGATGTTCCAAGCCAACCAATCAAGTTTGATCACTTTTGGATCACAAAAACCCAAAATTCCTTCATATCTAGTGTTCCAAACTCTGAAACCTAATTTTGGCACCATTTCCACCTAGTACACTCAAATGAGTCCACACTTCACTCAGAGAATCTAAATCACATATATTTTAAGCGTATGATGTCAAAAATGCAAAAAATTGGAAAATTTTTCCATCTGTAAATAATCGTGATTATTTACTTTAGTTGCACATTTTGCCTGGATTGCATGGTTTTGACCCTTACATGTCTTTATGCATCTATGCTCCAAAATGGATCTGAAGCAAAATGGACATCATTTGCTAGCAATTTAGCCTCAAGGCATTTCAGAGTGAAATTCGTGGAATTTTCTAACTTTGACATTGTATTCTCCTATTAGGTACAAAGCAAGCGGCTGAAAAAGCAAAGAAGAGGATGAATCAAAAAAGAGAAACTGTAAGAATTTATACCATACTAGTTGGAGCCGAGCTCTGTGAAAATGGCAAAGGCAACCTACTTATCCAAAGAGCAGCTTGAAGAAAACACTACTACAGTCTTCGTCGGAAGGTTCAAGAGTGAAGATGGAAACTAGGTAGAGTTACAAATTCTACCCAAGGAAGTTTATGATGTAGCGGCAAAGCTAGACACTAAAGAAACCAACACAAATACTGGGACTTCAAGAATTTTACGACCAAGAGCCATGTGGAGTAGATTTCCAGCGGGCCTATGAACTATTAGCCACTATCAAAGAGGATGGATCTGCTCAGATCACGGATCAACAAGGCCAGAAAGTTGAAATGGTTATCAACAAGGACATAGTGGCCAAGGCACTAAAGCTACCAATGGAAGGTATGACAATGAGGGCTAAGGATAGGAATTCAGCTAGCACATTCACCAAGGATATAGCTGCCGCCACTTTCTTCGACCTCATTCTAAAGAAAGTGGAGGATCCCGCCCGCATCTTTATCATCAATACTTCCATTTACTCTCAAAGAGACCACCAAGATACACAACTCCAAATCATGTAGTTGAAACTACTTTTCACGCAAGTGTTGAAGTCAACAACAAGGCAAGCAGTAGCTCACATGTAGTACGTGCTTCCAACACTCAAGAGCACAAAGAAGGAAGGAGAGATAACATATCTGGGTGTTCCAGAAGTTCTAGCACAAATCACATACCATGCTATTGGAATGGCATATAACTTGCCACCAACCCCAAATCAAAATACACGGATAGTCTCAGCTCCACCCTCTCCACAAACCACTAGATCAAAGAAGAAAAGGGAATATAAATCGGATGATGAATCAACAGGAATTTTGCATGAAGCCCACAACAGTGAAAGCTTTGACAATGAAGAAAGAGTTCAAGGAGAGAGGAAATGAAGAAGAAAGTAGTGGTAGCCCATCAAGAAGAACCTCAGAAGAAAGCAAGGTTCGAGAGGAAAAAAGAGTCTTATGAAAGAAGCCACCAAGCTAAAGGAGAAAACCCAGAATCATGGAGTTCGAGAGAGATCAAGGGTCCAAGGACCAAGAACCCCACAAAGAAGGTCCCAGAAGATCCGAAGGATTTGCTTGAACGTATGAAGAAGCCAAAGCCTTGAAGATACAAGAAGCTCTAGAAGCACAAAGGAAAGCAAGAGAAGAACCGGATGTGCAACAAAGGCAAGCAGAAGATGCACAACAACCTGAACAACAACATGAACAAGGACAGATGTCTACAAGACCCACTTCACCCACTACGGAACAAGAAGACCATCCCATGCCAAGTCCAAGTCGAAGCCCTTCACCAACTGCTAAATCCAATGAAGGAGAGGAAGCAAAGGAAAGAGAGAAACAACAGGAGGAAGCCAGTTATGAACAACCTAAGGAAAGTGACAAAGGTAAGGCTAGCCTTGAAGATACAAGAAGCTCTAGAAGCACAAAGGAAAGCAAGAGAAGAACCGGATGTGCAACAAAGGCAAGCAAAAGATGCACAACAACCTGAACAACAACATGAACAAGGAGAGATGTCTACAGGACCCACTTCACCCACTACGGAACAAGAAGACCATCCCATGCCAAGTCCAAGCCCTTCACCAACTGCTAAATCCAATGAAAGAGAGGAAGCAAAGGAAAGAGAGAAACAACAGGAGGAAGCCAGTTATGAACAACCTAAGGAAAGTCACAAAGGTAAGGCTGGACCTTCTACAAAAACACAACCAAAATCAGCTAAAGAAACTACAAAGCCTTAAGAAGAATCGGTTGAACTATCTACGAAGCCACAAGCACAATCCGTTGCATCATCAAAAGAGCTGCAAGCCAAATCTGTTGGAACTTCAAAGCAAACTCAAGTAGAACCTGAAGAATGGGAAACAATGGATGAAGTGATTGTCCAAGTAAATGAATATGCAAAGCAGATGCAGATGATGACATAAAATATGCGAACAACAACTCTAAGCCGCAGTGCTAAATCTAAAGAGTTGGAATAGGTAATAGATGATCTACAAGGTGAGCTCAAGGACGGGATGGACAACATCATTGAAGATCTTCAAGGACAGATCAAAGAAGTAAAAAATGAAGCAAAACAACAGCAAGCTGTTAAGGAAAGGCAGCAGAAAGAGATGGTAGATTTAGAAGATCTCCTCATGAAGCTGTCAGATGCATGCAAAAGCAAGGACCAACAAGTGACGAAAGTGATCAACGAACTTTTAATCACTACTTCAGTCAATCCAAAAGATCCAAGTGAAATTATAGGTAGCCAATGCCACTGCCAAGAATTAATGGTAGGCACACAAAGAATTAAAGAAGAAGAGGTGGACATGGCTCAATTACCCAAAACTGCAAGCTCGAGAGGAAGGACTAGCAACGGAGTAATACATGGTGAAAACCCTAACGGGTGCCATGAAATTCTTCAAGATCCTCCTTGAACTCTCATGTACAATGCTCTAAAAAATCTGCAGAATGCTGCTTATATGCATTCAAGCTTTTCATGAGCCTGAGCAAGCAGGAGACCCATGGATGTCTTTCTCAGAAGGTAACAAAGGCTTGTGCTATGATTTGAGCGGACAACCTTCAGAAGAAGTCCTCTACGGCTTCTACACCAAATGTATGTTCTTGCCATCAAGCAATATGTTGGCATTCGAAGAGGCTTTTTATACACGATTCTTCACATGGTGGACAAAGATTTTTGGGCTAGTGATCAACAATTTGACATCAAGGTTTGTTGGCTATTCTACCATCAAACTTAAAACCAAAGTCACTATTCAATTTCTGCAAGTCCCTGACAAAGATAGACACATCAGATATGAAAAATCTCTATACGCAGTTAAAGACCGCCTCACCAGCCATCAACTCAAAGACTATTTCATCCCATGAAACTGTGTCAAGGGATGACACATTCAAGGAGGGGGGAATGTTAGCAGCAAGCTGACCCGTGTATCATTTTTTTGGAGCTTTTACTGTAAAAAAACTTATTCTTTTGATAAATCGGGAATATTGTAACTCCTATTTTCCAAGTGGATATTGTAATCAATGAGACGGGGCTTCAAGCCTCCAAATTGTATCAACTCATTCTTAGTTAGAGCTCCCAGATTATTAGCGACACGATGTTAGGTAACGGAAAACAACATAAGGCATAGTTTATCATTTGGCAGAGGGACCTTTTTGCATAACATTGGACAAACCAACACAAAGTTCATAGAGAGAGCTTTCTCAATAAGTTTTCTAGCCTATTCATTTTACAAACAAAGCTCCCTCAAGAAGCTCCCTCTCCATCTCTACGCTTTTGCACTCGAAGCATTATATGATTGTGATCACTAAATACTTTCCCTATTGTAACATTTAATGCACTTAGTAACTTATGTGTAGCGGAAATTGATAACATATTGAGCATTTCATTAAGAACAAGTTCCTAATGAGCATAGAGTGAGTAGTTAATTCGAGAAAGCAACCTAGAAATTTACACCTAGCTAATTTGTCATTGACAATACTTGAAAAGAGAGAGAAATAGAACAATTGTCAATCATTGAGGACCGGATCTACATGGAGCCGGTCCCCCCCTCATAAAGGCTTTGTATTATAGCTTCTCCCATCAAAGGAGACTTTTGTATAATACAATGCTTGTGGTCCTTGATAAAACTCATTGGGGCAATGAAGATGGAAGCTTCATGCACCAAATTATGCTTAAAAACCACACCTAGTGTCCCTAGCCTCAGTCCCAAGACCTCACACACCTTCAAAAATGGTGAGAGCTAGCAGGGGATGAGGATATATTGAGAGGAAGAAGATGTGTCTTATGAGAAAGAAGTATTCTTCTCTCACATAATTACTCTAATAGCATAGCTTAGCTTAGTAATTGGCATGGAGAGGAGATGAGCATGCCATGGAAGCTTGACTCTTGGTTGGATTTTCATTCCATAGACAAGAGTTGTTGGTGTATGCCTCTACTTCTCAATAGCTTATCTTAGCTTATTAATTAGCATGGTAGATGAGATGAGCATGCCATTGAATCTTGGCTCTTGGTTGGATTTGCATTCCATAGCCAAGAGTTGTTGGTGTAGGCCTATACTTCTGAATGCTTGGAGAAGGAGATGGAGCTCTTGCTCAACACATAACTTGTGTGTGTGTGTGTGTGTGTGTGTGTGTGTGTGTGTGTGTGTGTGTGTGTGTGTGTGTGTGTGTGTGTGTGTGTGTGTGTGTGTGTGTGTGTGTGTGTGTGTGTAGCAAAGTGTGTGAGACTAAAAATGCCAAGCTTTCTCTCTCTTGGTTGACCCCTCTTTCTTTTTTCTCATGCTGGCCTCTCATTGGCTCTTGCAAAGCTTAGCCAATCACAAATTAGAAGCATAATTGATAGCCTTGTGGCATGTGTCCCCCTTTCCCCTTTTGTGAGAGCTTTAGGTAGTTAAATAATTCATCTAAACTCTCATTGGACCTTTTTGTCTTCTAGCCAATAGGAATCAGGCAAGCCATTGGGATGTTGAATGCTCGTTGGACCCCTTGGTAGACTATCCAATAGTCTTCTAGGGAGATTAATTTCTATTGGTTCATTTATCAAGAATTTTTAAATGGATTAGACTAAATTTACTCTAGCCTAATTCTCATTGGTCCACCTCTATGGCCATCCAATAGGATTTGAGGGAAGATTGGGAGCAACTGGGCTAGGAGCCTGACATGTGTTCAGTATTCCTTTGTGTAAAGGGGGAGATTTGGAGAGTGTGTGTGTGTGTGTGTGTCTCTCTCTCTCATTCCGTACAATAAGGGCTTGTCCCCTCCTTCTTAGGGATGTGGGAATACTTTTTAGTCCTTCCATGACCATCCAATATTTCCCCTACTTTGGCCTTTGGACAATACAATTAAAACTAGAAACTTTAGCCTATGGAAGTCTTAATGGGGTTGAACCTTAGGTCTTTCAAGCCCGAGTGAAACACATTGCTCTTTCGCAGACTGTCCCCCTTTGAATCCCCATTTTCCCTCCTTTGGATCCCTGACAGAGACCGGTCTGGCAACCTTACCAATATTCTAGCTTTTACTCCCCTGGTACTTCCCCATATTAAATGATCAGTTTAACATGAGAAAATCATTTGGGAGTATTAGATAATAGTTTTTATGACACCTATTCTACATTTCAAACTTCTTTGCACTCTAGTCTTCTTCCTCTCTTTCCTTGCAAAAAGTATGTAGAACCAATTGAACATCTCGTAAAGGACATTTCTCTTTTTTCTTCCACCTCCATGCCGTGTATTCTTGAAATACACATCTTTTTCTTAATAGTGTGAGTGCTCCATTCCTTGGCTACTCTAGATGCCCAATGAACCATAGGTGTCGAGAAAAAATGCACTATGTGAAAAAATAATGTGCTAGAAAAAAAATAAGCTTTAGTTCAGACACAAATGCATTTTGACTATAGAGACCAAGTGTTCAACCCACCATGCAATGTGTTATGTGTGTCTCCCCCATGCATCCACCAATTGTGATGTGAAACTATTGATTACAAACTTTAAGGTGGATATCTCATCACAGGTTAGATTTACCTTCTCTAGCATACAAAAGATATCATCAATAGACTGCCACACACGAGCACGTTACGTCTATGGGTGGTAATGTCACACAAATTTCTCCACAATCAGAACTCATTACGACTTTGGGAGCCGAAATTGTATCAAATCAAATGCCTAGCTTTACTACCACCCATACATGTTTTATTAGGGTGATCATGTGTACCTCTAGATGTCTTCTTGTCCTTTGATAGCTCAACTACACCACCATGTAAACCAAAACACGATAGAATAGCCTCAAGTTCTCTTATACACTCTTTCCTTCTCGCTACAGGCTCCATATTTCAAGCATAATTAATATGGAGCATTAGTAACTTGTCAAGAAATTGTAAACATACATGAAGGGTGCACACATGCACATTTATTAGTGGAATCGGTAGAATAGAATCCCAATTTCAATCGTCCATGTCTCAATTAGGGGGTACACTTTGGTCACAACTAAGGATGCCTTGAAATCATTGTTGGGTGAAAGCATGTATAGGTAGTCCCAAAAGGGCTATCTTGGACACTCCTTTTTAAAGTAGTTTTTGGGAACTTTTGAGTCTACTTTTGATTTTTGGGGAAGGAAACTCAATGATGAGTAATGAAGATGGGGGGAATTTTTTAAAAAGGAGGGGTATGCATTTTTTACCACCCCTTGTAGTTCTTGGATGATGGTACAACCAAAGTGTGTCAACCATAGAAGATGGCATGGGCAGATATGTGTAGGCTAGCAGAAGCATGGCAAAAGACTGGAGCAGCTAGAAAGATCACAGGCTGACAGGTAGCAGCAAAAATATATGGTTGATGCGATTTATAGGCCAAGAAAGGCTCCAAGAGGAGCTAAGTTGGGGAGTAGGTGAAGGAGATGCAAGGTGCAGTATTTGGGTCCAGGAATGTAGAGCTTGAAGTGTTGAAGGAGCAAGTCCAAACAGCTCTTCAAACCGAGCTACGAAGCCCAAGATACTGGAGTTTGAAGGTTCATTGTGGTGCCGATTCTTGCCGGACAAGACAGTTGGGGATAGGTAGCCCAAGTGGACGTCAATGTATAGGTGCATAGTGCTCGATTTATGGAGCCTATACGTCTTTTCAAATTGCAGATTAGAGCCACGAATTGCAGTTTATGGCCAGTTGAAGTTTTGTCGGGGGCTAGGTTGGTGCCCACCTGACCACATGGGGAGTCATGCCATCTGGTGTCTTTTGAGCCTCTACAAGGTTCTAGAGAAAGGTATGCATCATACGGACTCAACAAGAATTGACAGCTCGCCAAATGGAGTAGCGGTGGTGTGGAGATATTGAAGGTCAAAAGAAAGGGCATAGGGAGATAGACATGCCAATAACCACCCAACCATACCTATATATAGGCCCTTGGCCCTCCTATATATAGCCCTTGTACCGCATGTGTATCTATCCGCCCTTGGCTAGGGCCGTGCCCTCCTATAGTCCTACCCTTGGCATGACATTACTCCCCCCTTGGAGAAGTGTTTTCGTCCGCGAAAACAAAAGTGGTAGGATCTTCATAAGAACAATAATGTTTTCCAAAGTGGTACCCGTCATGGATCCAGATGTTTGTTTGATCAAACACGGTACAGTAGGAGGTTCAATGAAATCAAGAGTAACATCGTGATTTTGCACATTGTTGTCCTTTTGAAACCATATAGTGTGTAGACTCAATTTAGAATGCACATGAGCATGCTTAAATGAGTTATCACAAAAAAGATGTACCTGAAAGAGTACCGCTTTTCAGTTTTCGTGAAAGTAACTTGCTGACATAACTCATCAGTCAAGTATAAGTCCTTGACTTGTTCTCAAATTTCATCAGTAAACAACCCCACCATAACTAGTGTTCAAAGTTGAGAACCTGATTTAAACATGAAGAGACTAAACCTAATAAAAAACATGCTTTATCTGATAGTAAGTAAACTCCAAGTAGAGCAATAAATTGTGGCTAACTTGAAAAAATCCACAAACACCCAAACCGAGCTATGACCTCTATTGGTGATTAGTAGACCCAAAAGTAATCTCATAGAGATACTGCACATAGAGTGCAAAATGCTTCATAAGCAACAACTTGATGAATATGCATGTCGTTCGAAATCAGCCTTTGCTAAACACTATGGCCCATAACACCTACTGTTCATGCATTTAGCAAAAATCAGACCCGAACTTGTATATCCATGATCATCCACAATGCTTTGTGATGCACCTAGCACACATTTAAAGAGAAATGTAAATAGTTCTGAAAAGAAACTAAATACTGAACCATATTAGAAGGTGAAACAGTGATCACTTCTAGGTACAAATAATGAAACTTTTTCATTAAAAACTCATAGCCTTTCTATATGTAAAACAACCATCTGTAATGTTGTTTAGCAACACTTGTATCTTAACAACTCATTCTAAGTATCCGACAAGTTCTGGCCTGAAATTTCTCCTGATACGTCGTGTTGAAAATTGTCTAGAAAACAGATTTGACTAGCACCTAGGGACCTTGTCTTGACACATACTTGAAATAGTGGGCGCCAGTGTCAGTCCCAGAGACTCATATTCGCCACATGTGGAATATGTCTCAACTAAGGATTTTTGAAAAAAGAACATCCTACAAGTACAAGATGTACTTGTGTGTGGAGGTAACTGCAAACACTCTACGACGGGAGTGAGAGGGACCCTCATTAGCCTTGCTCCACACTGGCTAAACCAAACTCTTGAGTCCCTAGACCATGTTGTATCGCATGTGACAACATGTGCCAGATCGAATTTGACAAGTAGGTGCATAACAGCATAATGTACATTGGACACTACGGGCCTACGGCCCAAAATACTTGTTCGGACCTGCCCTTGGCATGTCCCTGGAGATTGAACTGAAATTTCAGTTACCCGTGTTCAAATGCACAGGAGTATGTCTCCCACCTGTGAAAAACCAAGAAACATTTCACTGGAAACCCTGGGTGTTGCCTTCGCAATCCAAGCCCATTGGGTAGAATCTACGTAGTCCAACCCCCTGGTAAGATCCTTTGTAGGAACTGCTCAACTAGCACGTAATGGTAACCAACATACTCAACCGTGTACAAAATGATGAGAATCAACTCGAAAAGTTGAAGTTGTCCACTACCCCCTGGTAGTGTGCGAACTTCTTTCCTTGAAAGTACAATGGGGATAGGTCAAACTGTGATCCTGAATGCCTATGGGGTGATTTAGTAAACACGCGTTGGGGCGTACCTCAAAATTGTGATGCCATAGACACTCGTAGTGCTATAGAGAGAGCAAGAAATCCACATAAGTTAGATTCATAGCTTGTAAGAACAGCCATGATGTCTCTAGATTCCGTGGTATAGATTAGCTGCTGTGAGTTGAAGATTATCAAAAACTCAACTTGACTGTCACACTAAAAACATGTAATGAAAAAATGACACCCTAGACATCCGTAATGACAAGACTCTTGCTTGTCTAGTAACGTCGATGTGTACTTCCCTAGGTAGATCTGTTCAATCTTGAAAAGAATCACCCAAAGAATGCCAATAGTTAGGTCATGCCCTTGGCCTGGTAATGGCTCTTAGCGAGTGTGGCTCATAGCCATTATGCAAATTAGTGTTCAATGGACGAACCTATGAAGACTAATTTGAGTAGCATCTTAGCCACGTGTTTGCTGAGAGTTAGAGCACCTTGGCTCATTCTGACTCACGAGAAAAACATGTATGAAAAGATTCTTGGAAGATTTTCATTATTCCCTTAGAGAGAGAGAGAGAGAGAGAGAGAGAGAGAGCGAGAGAGAACAAGAGCATGCTAGGCTAAGGAACTTTCCTTAAGGTTTTAGAGTGTGTACCCAAGCTATGTGCTCTTACGCATCTTATGCCTAAATTGCAGCTTATCGTATAAGCATGCCACAGTTTTCCGGTATGACTCTCTCATCCAGAGAGGTAAGAGAAAAATAGTAAACTCATTCCGACCCATCTACCATGCAGGGGTCGTGATTGTATGAGGACAACTTAGCATTGGCACTTTGCTCGTAAAATAAGTCCTAGATTTAGGTTCCTTTTAGTGTTGTTGTGTGTTGATAGCAACCAATAATCATATTAAACAATCCATCACTTAGTTTGTCCTTGACAGAGTTGCGAGTGTGATAGTGGAAGCGTAATACATGAAGCGATAGAATTGAATCCACCTCACTAGCATGCCTTGCATGCAGAATTGTAAGCCCTTGCGGAGAGTGATGGCCTCAGACGTGAGAACCAAAAACATAAGTGCCTTGCACAATTAGACTGGTAGTCCCTATTTTGCCAGTTCCCCGTAGCCTTGCTTCTTCTAAAATTGCCAAAGCACTTTGCTTTGCATAATGACAATAATTGACAAGTAAAGTGTAAACAGGGAAAAACAAGAAAAACTTAAACTTGGCTAACCTGGTCGTTGTTGCTGCAACCAATTGTCATGCAATTTGGAAGGAAAAACTCATTCCAAAATGGCTCATAGCCATATCTACACAAACGCCCTCATATATCCTATACACCCGTCTGGTACATAATGAAATAACCTGCAAACACATTGTCTATTCCTTTCCAATTTTGTATGCTCATAGCAGATGCAGAACGTGGCCAACTTCAATGCAAGATGTATAAAATGAAGCCTTGCTTCATAAAACTATGTTTGGATTCATTTCCAACAAATACTATTGACGACAGATTGTCATAGCAAAGACACTCACCTTGTCGATCATGCACAAAAAATGGACTTTGTCTACTTGTACATCATATTGTGAAGCAAACAAATATGTGCAAGGTATGAATGTGTACCCAGTTAGCTTGATTATGGTTGTCCTTGACTAGATAAATTTGTCTCAATTGACGAAACCTCTGGAAAACTTTGTCAAGGAACCATATACGAGCAACAATGAAGATCTAGAATGCGACAGAGAGAAACCCCTGTTGACTTCTCAAGCTAGAACGGGGACTTTTCCCGTCTCAAATGCGGCTCATAGTCTTTGCATGTCTTACAAATTCAAGATGGGGACTTTCCCATCTTGATTTCAGTTCATAGCTTTTGCATGTCTTTCCCATCTCGATTGCATGTAGCTACCTCTTGTGGTGTGCACCCATTGCCATGCAGTTTGGAAAACAATGGAATAGCAAGAGTGTATCGGGTTTGGAAAAATTTGATTAGGAGCAATGCCAGCTACATGTTTGAACTGCCAGCTTACTTTGTTAAGGCCACAGCTTGTCTTAGGACAACAACCTCCGTTGCCAGGTGCTAGAAAGTTTGGCTTACCTTTTTTGTTTGCCAGGACCAGTAGGAGTTTTAAGGCCACAGCTTGTCTTAGGACAACAACCTCCGTTGCCAGGTGCTAGAATGCTGGTAGACATGAGATACATGCCAATGATGGAAGTGTAAAATAAACCAACGCCAGTACTAGCTACAATGTGGTATAGCAACCAAAGTGAGTACTACCCTTCGGAGCAACAAAATGTGAGAGAAACACATGGAGTGGTGAGGCCGGTACAACCTCCACCTCCTGGGTTTCAGTCGAAAGAAAGAAGGTATGAAATGGACGAAAGGACATTGAGATTCATTGCAAATAGCGGCTTATCTAGGTCAAAGCTTGCTTATAGCCAAGAGGAAATGCTAAAAGAATCTCCTCAACCAGAGACAGATTGTCACAAAAGTCGTGACAACCACTTGGTCAAACAATGTCCTCATACGGAGATCACTGAAGTAAATGCCTATTTTCTTGAGTGTGGCATCACTCACTTGATCCCCAATTGCCCGAAAAACCCAAACCAAATCAGGAAAATCACGAAAAATGTATTAGGGATTGTTCAGCTCCCTAGTAGCTCAGAAAATGAAAATGTTGTACCAGTTCAAGTGGTTACGAGAGCACAAGCTCAAAAGAAAGCTGATGAGAATCCAGAGACAAACAACACGAAAAGTGACATGAGTCCAAAGACAGATGATGGACCAAAGACAAACGCACCTAGTCAGAAAACCAAGAGCAAATGAAATAGTTGGAAAGCTAGAAAGACTAGGATGAAAGCACGCAGGGAACGAGAGCAAAATTCCCTAGCTGAGAAGCTTACCGAAGCTGAGGAGAAAATAAAACAAAATGAGGAAAAGGAGGAACCTTCTCTGACACAGATGGTTAAACCTCTAGAAGAACCATGCACCAATGAGAAACCGAGAAGTGCTAGTTCAGGAGGATTTGTGTTGGTGGAAAAGGTTAATGAGACATTAGATGCCCTCTTGAAAGCCTATGATGCGAGGCTCAAAAACAACCAAACCCAAGAACACAGGTGGATGACATATCCCTATACGGAACTAGAAAAGCAAAGGTTTGAATTGTGCTAGAAAATGATTCAAACAGCCCAAGATTTACTAGAACCACCAGTTGCAAAACCTGAGGATGTGATCTGTGTCATGCCTACACAAGTAATCCCACCAAACCAGAAACTAAAAGAGCTAGATTCTAGCCATAAGCACAGACCAAACCTCAAAGACCCAGCCTTAGAACCAAGGATAGTACTGAATACCACGGATAAATCTTCCAAGGGATTTCACCAAGCTATACCTGAGGATTGTAACGAGATAGATGGTCTTGACGAGTTGTGGAAACAAGTCAGAGAAGCCAATGAAGCCGATGACCTAAGAAGACTAGTAGACAAAACTGGTGATGAACGAGGAGTGTTTCTACCACCAATAGAGGAATTTGATATTGGATCTCAAATGAATCTAGATGTGCGATCGTATTGGGGCGACAAAGGATCTATAAAATCTATGGATAGTCAACCCCATTCGCTAAGAACACTACCGTCCTACATGGGAGAGTACGAGACCAAGTCAGATGTGGTTGCAGCCCCATCACAGAGACTGTCTCCCAACAAGGCCATCGATTCAAAGGGGCTAGTACATATTCTATCTACCCCAATCACCTGTACAATAATGTTAGCCGAGTTGCTTAGAATAAGACCAAACATGTAGCTGGCAGTTCAAAGAGGCAAACCTTACAACAGATTACTTTGTTGTAAGCTGGCAGTTCAAAGAGGCCAAGGACGACACTGACCAAAAGCACGGCTCTCTTGAAGTAGCTAGATTGTCAAATTAAAACAGTGTCTACTGAAAAGACTTCAGCTAGTCAGACTGAATAGCATACTGTTAAAACCACTGGTGGAGTTAAACAGCCAGCAGGCCAGATTTCAGCAACCACCAGTACTGGACAAGACCAATCCGAAAGGGCCAGTCCTAATCAGCCAGTAGACCAGACTGATAAGGGCAAAGGACCAGTATCTCCAAGTCCACTTGGCAGAGTTTCTGTCCCATATAGTGAAGCAGCCCTGCTATTGACAAAGAAAGATAGGTTACAGCATATGCATACTCATCCTCTCAAGGGACGCCTAGTTTTGCAAAAATCTGATTATTCTGCATTACCCTACCTGGCTTCTGTCACGGTTTATGAGTCAACTGACTCTGATCTAGCAACAATTAAGGATGGTTTTTCTGTGCTTATTCAGTCATCATGGAACACTATTGTCAATGGGACAAATGATGGATACTACTGGGTCAGAAGATGAACTAACTAAGGTAAAGACTAAACTAAGGGGGGCTGAGGAGCAGATTGAAAAGTTGGAGCAAGGGAGAGCAGCCCAGAACCTGTGCCACAGGATCCTTGAAGCTCAGTCAGCTAGGACTATTGAAAAGCTACAAAGTAAGCTTGACAAGGTGGAATCTTAGATACGGACCATACAGGAAGAAAAGGCAGAAGTTGAAATAACTACTGATATGTTTGAAACTATGCTCAGAATGAAGAGAGTTGATTTCAACTCCTTATTGACCAGCCACACTCCTCTTAAGGCCACATTAACAAAAAGGTATATCTATAATAATCTGGCCGAGATCTTGAATCCAGCAGGCAATGCTGTTTTTGACATGGACAACTTGAGGGCTCTTATGGAGACAATGTAGAGTGATTTGCAAGATAAAATTTTTGATATATAATAGTGCTCTGGCAAATCAAGCTATCCTTGATTACATTGAACAGCAGAACACCATTGAGGAAGACGAGGATAAGGAGGAAGAAGAAGTAGAGAAGGAGGATGAACCAGACGAAGGGCATAATGATGATGCCTCTCCTCCATCTCCACCTTCAGATCTTGGTGCTGGCGGTATAGGGCCAATTGGAGGAAATCAGTCACATGCCGACCAACTAGACCAGCATGAAGGGCAGCGTTCGAGTAATCAGCAGCTAGGAGAGCAACAACCCAGAAACATTGAGAATCCACCGGCACACCGGTCACAACACAGTCGGGATGTTATAGGGAAAGGCAAAGCTGTGACTGAGGGACCAGCAGGTGATGAGCAACATTCATTACAGCTCATCACGCTGAACAAGAGATTGAGACATCAGAAGGCTCCTATAACCAGGCAGTATCTGGAGGATGATGATCTTATCTCTGATTTGGAGCTCTTTCAGCGATTGTATGTCGGCGCCAGAGAAATGGTTGAGCATTGGAAATCAGCTGCTTTCCATGATCAGAAGGTCTGTCAACTGCCTGAGCATCCCATTCCAATACAAATGTTACAAAGGGTGCCTGAATGGATACTAACTGTTGAAGAGAGAATAACCAATCCACATTGGCAAGGGCAGTCTACTACATATTGTCGCTCTCTGGCGATGGAATTAGAACTTCTGTTGGGAAACAAGCCAAGGTATAAATGCATGAAGGATGTCAGGAGTCAATTAAAAGAGGTCTTAGTGCAAATGCAGATTGCTAGGGGAGTTCTGGATCAAAGAGTGCGAGCTATTCTTGAAGATCAGACTGCCACCATCAAGGGACCTCAAACTCGAATGTCAGTGGGAGAACAGGCAACTACTCTCCGATAACTATTCCAGCTGGTTAAAGTAACCAGAAAGATGATGCAACAAGAGAACCAGGCTATCCTTAACTTCTTGGAATTTGTGCCTGATTTCCCAATTCTCTTGTATGCTTTACCAGCAAGAGAGGCAGAGTTGCCAAGATTTTTTCCAGCACTCTATCCTCAACACACAAAACCAGTAGATCGGCTCACATACTTCAAGATTACTGATGATCTTCTTGGTATGAGAGATCGACTGTGGAATGGAAAACCTGGCAAACACTATTTGACGGTGTATGTCGGCTATACTTCTGCTTAGCTTTTGATTCATAATCCTTAGTTCCCAAGCTGTTCCTGAGCTACATTATCTCCATCTATAATCTTTCATCTATAATCCCAAACATAGCAGTCCAGTGTACTTCAGCCATACATACTTTGTACTCATTCTCTCTAAATCTTAAACTAAATCTGAATCTGAACATCATTCTCAGTATTTCAGTCTGTTTCTCATTTTAGTAGATGTATTCCAGTTCAGTTTCTATTTCCTTTTTCAGTTCTACTGTTTGAACTAACACATTACCATTAGCTGTAAACTTCTAACATTGGAATCAGCTATCTAGAGAGATCAGCTCCAATTCCAAGGTAAAACGAGAGCATCTTGTGTAGTTGTCCATTAACTTCCTCTAGGTTCACCTGGAGTTAAACTTTCTCTTTAAAATTGCATAGCTTAAGAGTGTCGTCTTTTGCTGTGTAGTGGTAGCTTGGAAGTAGATTGTACTTGCTAAGTACCTTGTAGGATTGCAGGATTAGTTTAGGACTTTGAGAATGATTGATGGGCAATACAAGTCTTAAGATCAAAGCTCAGAAAATCATAAAAAACAAGAAAACAAGTGTTTGTGGACACTTTCCACAACCCCATTGCAAAAGAACCTAGGAGTAGGGTAAGTAGAATCCGAGGTGGGATCTCAAATCATTGCTCACTCCAAAAGAATTAGTTGTGAGTTGATTATGTGAAGTTGCAGAAATTCAGGTCTATGGCTTGAAACAGCACCAAAAGATTGTCAACCACTACACCCGGCTGGAGATAATGCTCTAAAAGTTGTATGAACCAGTGGGTAAGCTTAAGGATGCATTTGAGGTAAATTTTTAAGAGTTTGCAAAAACTCAGATTATTTACTTTTTCTTGAGATTTTTGACCAAATTAAGTTTAGACTTGACTCAAAGGCTTAAAACAGTTCATAAAAAGACTGTCCAATGAAAAATTTACAAAAAGTGTTCATTTCATGCCAAAAATAAATAATCACGATTATTTACTTTCAGCTCCAAATTGACCAAGGCTGATACAAGAGACTCTATGCATGATTACAAACATCTTTTGTAAAGGCTCATAGAATTTGGATCACAAAACAGACCAAAACCTTGAGAAAAAATGAAATATGTACTGATTGTTGAGAACTTGAGTGTGACTTGGTAAATCTTGCTCAAACTTAGTGAAACTTGACTCAAAGGCTTAGATTGAAGTGTTTAAACATGTGTATATGCTCAAATGACCAAAATATGTAAAAATTTGCCAGAAGTAAATTTTTGTGATTATTTACTTTTGTGCTATTTTTCAACTTTTTTTACCAACTAAGCATACCACAAGTTTTATCATGTTATATTGAGCACATATATCAAATTTGGTAAGTTTTGAATCAGTAAAGTGGAAATTGTGCCCAGATTTGTAAAGTCGGTCTACAAACAGAACATTGTTGACAAATTGAGCAGTAATTATCCAAACTTGGTGAAACTTGGCTAGGGAGCTTAAGTTGAGTTGCTTAACCAGTTGGTATCAACATTTTGGCAAAAAGTTGCGAAAAAATCCCTGTTGAAAATAATTGCCATTATTTACATCTGTTATAGAATTGAATATTTTTGCACATTTGAGTATACCACAAGGTGAAGAATATCAAGTAGACTCCACAATTCAGATTTGGTGAAATTTGGATCACAAAAGTGAGACTTAAGCCAGATTCTCAAAAACTGAGTCTGCGAACACTAAACAGTTAATAACTTGGACAAATCTTGTTCAAACTCTGTGAAACTTGTTTAGAGACTTCAACAAAGTTTCTATATGGCAAAGAAATTCTATAAAGTGAAAAAACACAGAAAAGTGAATAATCGAATTATTTACATTTGCTCCAGAGTTGAGATTTTTTGCACAACTGAGTATGCCACAAGGTCAAGCATATCAAGTAGACTCCACAAATCAAATTTGGTGAAATTTGGATCGCAAAAGTGAGACTTAAGCCAGATTCTCAAAAAATGAGTCTGCGGACACTAAACAGTTGATAACTGGGACAAATCTTGTTCAAACTCAACCAAACTTGTCCAGAGACCACAACAAGGTGTTTACGTGGCAAAACAAACCTGAAAAGTGTAAAAACTGAGAAAAGTAAATATTTGCAATTATTTACTATTGAGACCTAGAGACAAGATTTTTGACCTTTGAGCTTGTACAGTGTTAGAACAACATAATACAAGGCCACTCATCAAGTTTGGGTTTCATCGGGTCCAAATTAGTACATGTTAACTCGATTTCCAGACTACGGATTAGTCTTTCACTCTTTACAAGGGTAAAATCTAAAAATTTCATTTGCTGACTCACTTAGCTCATAATAAAGTGATATACACAGACCAATCACAATAGTTAGCAAAAAAGCGAGCAGTTTGAGGGTAGATTTTCATCATTTCAAAGGTTGTAATCAAATGCTGACGCTTTCGAGCTAGAGTTAATCAACTCTTGTGAGTCCAAGAGCAATAGAGCGAATTTACAACTATATGGCTACGATGGAGATAAAATTTTACATATAGATTCGGAAGGCCATAGGTTTCTTATTGAAGGGGATCGGGGAGCACCACAGACGGAGAGTGAGAGAGAGAGAAGGAGACACACACAGATATGGGTGGGGAGACTCAAAGAGTGAGAAACCCCCTATACACTTATGCTATGTATAAGGTATACAAATCAGTGGGCGCCCAGACTCTGGGCGGCCGGGCAAGGCACAGACGCCTATACCCCAACAACCTCCCACTTAAAGGCGACTGTGCCTTTAAGCAAGAGAACCTAGTCTAAAGACTACAAAAGGCAAGAGAAAACCGCTCTCAACCGATGCCCACTGGCTGGCTGTGATCGTGTGCATCTGGCTGTCCTGCTCCCGTGTAAGTCCATACACCACCAGACGTACCGCACACGTACTGCAAGTATGTATGCAATACCTGCATATCTCCCTCGTGCACTATGCCATCATCAGTCAACAAACGACTGACAACCCCAACTGCAAATGCTCCCACTACAGCTGCGATATCCGGTCTCAAGATCAACATCTCATACATGAGACCACCGAATGCCGATGCAATGCTAGCGGGCCTTGCTAGCTCTATGGAGCATGCATCAACATATTTATCCCTGGCAATAGGCATCTCTGACTGACAAGGCATGCCAGCCACATGCATCTCCTGACTGTCCGCAAAAGACGCATCAACCTGTCGTGCAACCTCAGAGCAAACCAGCTGCTCTAGGTGTCTGTTGGAATACATATCCTGCACAACTATATCCCCATGCTCACTGTCTAGCATAGAAAGGAATGATTGCATAATCGTTGACGTCTCAGCCTCCTCTGCAATCATCCACTGCAAACATGACCACTCAATCTGTTGTGACTCACTAGAGCTCTCATGCTCTAACTCCGTATGCATAGACTCTTGCACAACGTCCTCCTCTCGTGACTCATTAGAGCAAGACTGCTCTACCTGTCTATCCTGCATAGAAGTATCTCTCACAACTGACTCTCTGCTTTGCTTAGTCACTAGCAAAGCATGCATGTCTGACTCTATCACCTCTCTGTGTGACTGCTCAAGTCGTGCCCCAACTGTGTGCACAACGAGCTCACTACTCTGCACTCCATGCAAAGTACCCTGCAACCCACAAGCAAAAGAGACTCGCCTGCTCTCTCGCTCTCTACCTGGCTGTGTGATCACAGAGACAACACCGTCTCTCGCGTGATCCACATGCAATGGGTAACATGTACCACTCCTGGCACCTCTTGCAATCACTAGCGAACCCAAATGCAACGCAAAAGATCGCTCAAGCAGCGATACCCGACATCCACTATCCCGTAACTGTCTGACTGAGATCAAATCCCGTCTCAGATCTGGCACATAACGCACATGACGGAGGGTAAATCTCATACCAATGGGCAAGGACAAACATACGTCTCCTGCACCCTCAATGTCATACACAAAACCATCAGCCATGTGCACACAACCAAGTCTCCCATTAGAAAACGTGCTAAACCACTCACGATGCAAAGTGACATGGAAAGTAGCATCTGAATCTAGTAACCAATGTGAAGACAATGTGCAATCCGATATGCAATCCGTAGACATAAGATCGCCTGAAGACAAGCTAGATGTAAATGTGACATCCCCATCACAAGCATACCCAGTAGCCACCGTACTGATCTCACTAGCATCTGTCATGCCCAAATCTGCATCGCGCATCTGTCGCCTCCGTTGTCTCAAACGCCTGAAACATCGACGCCTAATGTGCCCTCTATGTCCACAATGCCAACATGTCAAGTCTCTATGCCGTCGAGACTTGCGTGTGGGATCAATCTCTCCCATGGACATAGAAGTGGGACTAGACTCCCCTGTAGACATGGATGTCGCGTACATAGCATGTAAAATCTGCCATAAAGCATGAGTTGTAGTCTCCCTCGAGACCTGCCAGTAAACAGACTCAACCAGATGCAAACAAATCGTAGACATTGCTAACTCATCAAGATCATGCCAATCATCATCACGCATAGACTTGGGCTTCGCCGATAAACCACACAAGGGTTTATCCTGCCCCAAATCCGCCAATGCAACAAGCATATGCTCCTTCCAAGCAACAAAATCTGCACCATCAAACTGTGTCAGACCATAACGCTGGAAGTCAAATGAAAAATCAGCCATAATGCTCACAAAAGAGCAACCAACAATGAGTAGCAAATGTCAACCAAATCAGCCCTAAACTGGCTCGAATCGCATCAACAAAAGTCTGCAAATATGACTATAAATCATCCCCAAAATAGCTTCAAAATTCAGCTCTTAAACAGCTGCATAAACAAGTCACAAACGTGTCCCAAATCAGCCTACAACTGAGCCATACATGGACACCTGCAAAGAGGAAACAATGGCTGAAAATTCAGCGCCCAAATAAGTCCTCAAACCTGTCTGTAACTTGTAAACCTGTAGCTGAAACCTGCTGAAAAACCTCAAGCCATTAGTGCTCGAATCCGGCTACCTAGCTCGTAGCCACACAAGCATACATCACAACATTCACTCTTGTGAGTGTGTCAAGATAACTGTACGCCTGTCAAACCCGTGAGCTAATCACCAAGCCCACAATGTGCGGTATCGATGCATACACACGCACAAATCTCCCACCTGCAGAGAACACCGCACGCAAATGCTGAGTGCAACCCGCAATCTCTACCTAGATCGCATAAATGATGTGCATAAAACTCCTGGGAAAATTTCGCCAGAGTTTCGTCATTAAAATGGCCACAAAATCAGTAACCAAACTGACTGCACGCTCAAAACCATGAGCAACCAAAGCGCATCAAACCGCACTCCAAATGCATGCACCAATCTCCACACTTTGCATACATCATTGCAAACACCTGCAAATCTAGTACACAAATATTTGCTCTAACTGTGACTGCCAAAAAACATGCTCGAGGCATACATTGCCGAGCTCAAAATGCAATCACATTAGTCTCCCTGAGCATCAAACCACATAAGGCATACATTGTATCCTCCCACCTGTGAGGAAACTTGCAGCAAATATCACTCTCACATCTGAGAGCAAACCATGTGTGGAATCCTCGACACACAATAAACAATTGCTGCTGCAGAAAATTCAGCGTTCAGAATTTTAAAATTCTGATATGACGAGCGCGTCCGGAGCGTGCCAAAACCCCAAGGTAGACTCTTGGATCACATGTATCCGAGTCCGGGTGTGAAAGCTATGCCAAAAACCTCCGTTTCGACCCAAAAACGTAGCATAAACTGCCAAAAGAGGGCTGAAAAATGCAGCTCCTCAACCGTAGCTCGAATGAGGTTTTTGATGGCTCGAATGGCTTCGAAAGGGGGGTAAAGCACCAAGACGCCTGGTGGAAACACTCTCGGAAAGCTGAATTTTCCGATGCCGAAGTCGAAACCCTGTTTGCACTCTTGAAAGTGCGCGCGCGGACGCGATTTCGGGAATGAAACTGGCTCTCCGCTATCGTCGTGACTGTGCACACACGCGCTCCCTCCGCACCTACGCTCTGATACCAATTGAAGGGGATCGGGGAGCACCACAGACGGAGAGTGAGAGAGAGAGAAGGAGACACACACAGATATGGGTGGGGAGATTCAAAGAGTGAGCAATCCCCTATACACTTATGTTATGTATAAGGTATACAAGCCAGTGGGCGCCCAGACTCTGGGCGGCCGGGCAAGGCACAGACGCCTATACCCCAACACTTATGACCTGACAAAAGCATCACAGGAGACACGATCCTATTGATCATAGTAAAGCCAGATTCAGAGAACTCCCAGATGTTCACAGACTTCAGTGAAGTCAGGTATTGCAAGCTCAAAGACGAGGTGTAGATAAAAGTGCAAAAGATGGATCCAAGTGGTTATCCAAAAACCTGCACAAGCTCGCAAAGCATCCATTTAGTGCATCTGCAATCAGGATCGTTGTACATGGATTATAGTGGTTAAATCTACAGTCGAGAGCCAATAATGGAAGATCCAATAGATCAGTCAATTGCAACCAATCTAATTGCAGAACCGAGTCAAAGACAGTACAAAAGTCAAGATGGAGCAGTCTATAACTTGATACTCAGTGTTTTAAAAGAAGACATTGCTAACAACTAGGCGAGTACAAAAGCTACAACTTCTCAGCTAGAGCTTGACATGACAGAACCAAATGAAACAGCACCAGTCATGACGTATTGCTCATATTGTGGAGGAAAAAGTGAGAATTTTCATGAAGATAGTCCAAGAAATCTAGACAACATGGACACATGATATTATCATTGTATGGTACACATAATTCATATGCACATTATGTGGACCAAAAAGTACAAGTGTACAAAAGAGATCAACTAGTGTTTGAACGGCCCACATTCCAGCTCATAGAAGTGCGTCCAGTGATAGATCAAAAAGGATGATTCATTTTAGAGGATAGAAACCACTAAAACCCATCCTCTCTAGAGCTGAAGGATATTACCTGAGTGAACCCAGAAATCTGTTCAGAGCCAAACTCTCCTCCATCAAAAATCAAGCTTCGATGTTGTGACCAAATGAGCATATACTTCGACCAAAATAGTCGTAGATATTGACGAGAGTTTAAGATCTATGATGTCTTGGTTCCTGAAACCACAGAAGCTTATATCATAGGAGACCCGTGGGATAGACAATATCAGGGCAAAGATAGTGCTATCTATAGCTTGATTTGGGGAATTATTTGTCATGTTTCACAGAGATACATAGGAAAGTATGCAGAAGGTCTACCAGATGCCAAACATCAACAATGCTACCCAAAGTGTGCCTTCACAATCCCAAAAGGTGAGACTAAACCAGAGCCAAACAATTTTGAACTCTCAGTGATCACCCTAGGAAGGGGGGAGCTACAAATCCATCAAGCTCAGCTCTAGTACCAGAAAATGCTACACCAGTTAGAAGCCCAAGAACTTCTAGTCAGCAGACCCCTTCAAAGCAAAAACCATTGAAAGATCATATGGTTACTGGAAGTTTCCCATTGACCGATATCCCATCAAAATTTGCACAGAAAAATTCTACTATGAAGATTATCAAGGACAAAAGTTTCAATTGATCTCCACCAATCAAAGCCAAAAGCCGACAAATCCCACAATGCTCAAGATATTGCATGAGACCAAGCTCACATATGCATATCGAGATGCAAATGGCAATGATTCTCAGCAGGTTCATGTCCTTGTACCAGCCCCTAAAGATGCTAAACTTGAAGTCAAGGACTATCTGAAGATGATACAAAGTCTCAAGCTACCAGAGCAGGTGACAAAAAAGTCAAAATCAATGAAAGCTAAAGTCCAAAGGCCACACAAAGGTACCACCAAAATCTCCTCCGAAGAGACAGATTCTTCCAAAAATTATAGTGGATCTTCTAAGATCAAAAGTTACTCAAATGTAGACAGACAATGCTTAACAGTTGCAAGAAAAAGGTGCAATGTTACAGCCAATGGATTCAACATCGATTGAAGAAAATGGTCAAAGCAAAGGAGTTGAAGAAAAGTTCAATCCAAGGACACTGCCACAGTAAAAGGAGTCAATTCATACACAAATCCTGAGACGATCAAGAGAATGAAGAAAAACTCTCAAGTAAAGCTAGATTTCCAACTAGACAAGAACCTCATGTCCTTTTGCACTTGGAAAAATGTGGCCAACCACAGCTGGAAGATGCTCCAAAATTCGTGAGCATATCTGGAAACAAACGAGCAGAATGTTGGGGAATCATCTCCACCGCCATTCAGATAGGTCCACAGATCATCCTCGCCCAATTCCATGTGATCACAGCAAAAGATCTTACAGATAACATCATAGTGGGAATGCGAATGGCCCAAAAGATGTTAGAGTTACAAAGTTCAAACATGACAGAGTCACCACATACAACAAAGAATGAAGACCAAGACTGGTCACTCGCAGACGACAGCACAAAGTCCTCAAGCACAGTTAAAATGGAGACTGATATCAAAGAAAATCTTATTAAAGATGATTCATCTCCAAAGAATAGAACTTAAAGCAAATCACACAATAGTAAGTGCAGATCAAACAGAGTAAAGGGCAACCATGATAGCTATTGAGCAAAGAATTCCACCAAGACAAGAAGTAAAGAAGATCAAAATTGTAGACACTAGGAAGCAATAGGAAGTCCAAAGATGCAGACACTGCCAGCTAATCAGCTAATAAAAGTTAGATTGGAAAACAGAGTCTCAAAACACCCTCCATAGAGACACGGTTAGATCAAGATGAGACCATGGCAAAAGCAAGACAAAGATCTTCAATAGAACCAACAATGAGAATAGCTATAGTCCTTAGTAATACAATTGGAGCAAGTGTCAGATGCAATGCTCTACTAGATAAAGAAGCAAAGTGTAATATGGTTGTAGACAACATCCATAGCATTCTAGAGATTACTCAGGGCAAGCCAGATAATAGAGAAATCATGGGTAAGGCTACAAGTCAAAAAGAAATGGTTGCTACCCTTAGCATCCAAAATCATGAAGAGCAGGTAAAGTTTCAGGTAAAGTCTTCAAAAAACATGCATGCAGATGTCATCCTTGGACATCGATGGTTAGACCAACACAAGTCCTACAAAGAAGATACAATGCTAATACTCTCTTTTCCAAGAGCTAGCCCGCAACACTTACAAGTATCGTTAATGTTGGATTTAGAGTTGCAAAAGTCACAAGAAACAAAGACAAACCTTGGAGACAAAGGTAAAGCTAAAGTAGAACTTCCACCAACTAGCAAAGAAGGTGTGATAGCATATGCCTCTACATCAAAGAACCCTCATGGATCATCTTCTTCAAGCAAGTCGGGCTTTCAAAACATCAAGTCAATTGCTAACCCAATTGAAACCTCTAAGGAGACACCCAAAAAATCAAAGGCATTTCAGCCAAAGTACTCAAGAAAGCAAAGGAAAGTCAAGCAAGTGTTTGTTCCAAGAAGTTTAGTCAAAGTCAATGATCCGGTTTGGATTAAGGATGGGAAATCAACACATAAATACAAACACATGGGATGGATAGCATCACAATGGAGCTTAAAAGAATAGGAGTACTATAGAGGTAACAAACAGATATGGGTACCAAAACCGCAGGTTAGAGCATATGAAGTGAAATCAAGATCTTCCCACGAAAGAAGGCCCACAAGGTATCAACCTCAATAATATCCTAGGATACCTAAGCAGCAAGTATACAACAGAACTACATCAAAAGATGCTAAGGTCTACCACAACTCTCAAGAGGATACAGAACAAAGATGGATCTCAAATAATGTTCCTCTTGGACAAAGATTCTAGACAGGCTATACAAAGATTTGGCTACCGGTCAGCACAAGCCAACTACAACTACACAAGACCTACATGAAGATCTCAAGAGCTCAACAAGACCTATAGCTCAACAAAGTCAACAAAGGAGATACAAAGGTCATCAAGAGATTTGGATTCCTAAGTCTTCCAATGCTCTGAGTCAAAATCCAGATGCAGAGAGCCAACAAAAGGCCTACAATAACATCAAAGACTCCTTGCAACAGGCCAAAACAATTGGAGAACCACACGAACAATGGAGTCTTCACAGTCAAAGAAGGACAACCCAACCAACAAAGATTTTGATTCAAACATGATAGAATGGGTATACCAAAAGAAACCTTCAATGCCAACTTGGTCCTTGATTAATACTCTTTTTGAGGATTCAAGCTTACTTTTACCTGAAGAAATGTTTGTAGTAAGCACAAGAATGTAAAAAGTCAAGTTTCCAGGGTGCAAAAAACACTCTATGGCATAGTCAGAGTCGGGCTGTTGAGCCATAAAATGAGAAAAGCATTAGTCCCAAAGCTTCAAGTCATATTAAACTATGTGCTAAGAGTCATAGTTATTAGGCTTATGCTCAAGCTGGAAGAGTTCAGCATATCTAAGTCATGTCAATCATGCTGGATGAGATGAGCATAAGAGTCAAAGTCTATTAACTTACAACTGGTGGAGTGTCGTAGAGTCCAACACTCACACACAGTGCATAGTAAGATGAGAGCACATATCCTCGATAATCAAAACTTTTCTTAAAGGGGTACCAACTTGCAAAGTCATGTCATGTGCTTTTATAGCTACACCATCTTTCTGAAGAATGCCTCAAAATATTTCTTGCACTGCATATTGTTCCCCATGCATTTCTATGTATGCATATAGGATGTCCCACCATTGGACATATGCGTTATACACTCTCTTTTTGCTTCCACCTATGCACCTTGAGTGGACTATAATAGGAAAACCAATGCTCTATCATGCTGCCCTCTCATATTTTTTGCCTTTTTAATTCGATGTCTATCAGCAAATAATCCCTTGAGTACTTTATTAATATTTCCCATGCTCAGTAAGTACTCCAATAATGCACGTATCCCACAGGCACTTTTTTCCCACTGGGTTTTTTCCCTTTGGTCATCTAGGTATTAGACCCTAATTTTAATCCTCATCATTCTACTTCTCTTGTACATACTCATAATAAAAACAACAGCCTCACCATTATGTTGCTACAATGGACAAATGCGACATCATCCCTCACACCAATACAGATGCTACATCAAAATAAACCTCCTCAACAAATTCAACAACAAATGAAGACAATCAGCCCATCAACAACCAATCGAAACCTTTCATTGCCTCCACGAACACTTCTCAACTCTGCCCAAGGATGGGCACTAAAATCCGAAGGGGGGAATGTTAACTGAGCCAATGTTAGTTAACACGAGCTGCTAAAGATCAAAGCCTTATCAATGCACATCGAAGATGAATATAAAGAAGCAGTGAAGATTGAAGTTACACACTTTTCACATTTTTCCAAAATGGCCATGTATTGTAATTTCCCAATTTATTTAGCCATTGTGATAATTGTAAAGTGTTACAGGCTCAATAAGAGTTCCAACATGTAAAGAATAGGTCAAATAGTGTACCTAGGTTGTAGATACAATAAGTTGTGGAGCCTCAAAGGTCTTGGGTGCCGGACATTACACATTTTAGACCTTGGCTAAGGTATAAAAGCCAACTTTGTAAAGATTTTATTAAGTTTTGGATAATAGAAACACACATGAGCTAACGGTGCTCACTTATCTCCTTCTCGCACTTCCTACTCCCTTCCCGGTTGTCACATTGCAGTGCCCTCTGTTGCGTTGCAACCGTGGGTAAGAGCTCTATGCATTGACATAAACATATCATGGTAAACCGTAGCTTTTGGCATCACCGGCCCGCGGCCTTCATCATAAGTAGAAATTTAAGCTAAGAAATCACAAAGTAAGCATAGGCGAGGTATTGAGGCATCATTGCTAAGCATTTAGATGCATTCGGAGTCAAAAACAACTAGGTCAAAAACTCACTGCTGCTGTTAATAATCGTGATTTTTGTACTTCATCAAAAGTGAGGTTTGAGACCATACGCACGTGTGCTTAGGTCATATATACATGTCCTAGAAGTAGCGGAATTCAATTTGAGAGTAGCGGAATTTAATGAGAATACTTTCAAGAAATGATTTTGTGAGCATAGCGGGTAGACATAATTGAAGATAGCAACATAATCATAGCAATTAGTTAACTTGGCATAGACAATACTTTTGCAAGAGAGAGAATTTAGAGAACATGACAACAGTTGAGGACCGGATTTATGTGGAGCCGGTCCCCCCTCCAATAGGCATTTGTATTATGATTTCTCCCATAAAGAGAGACTTGTTACAATACATTCTTTGTGTTCCTTGTGACCTAGGTGAAGCAATGAAGATGGAAAGCTTCATGCATCACCATCATAGCATAACCTAAACTTGAAGAAATCTTTAACTATACCAAGCCTCAGTCCCAAGACCTCAAACACCTTCGAAGGTGGAGAGAGCTAGCAGGGAATGAGGGTAGGGAAGAGGAAGAAGAAACATTTCATACGAGAAAGAGCTAGTTCCTCACTTATCATAACTCTTGAGCTAGCATACATAATAGCATAGTAATGAAGAAGAAGGAGATGACAAGCTCAAGCATTGAAGCATGGCTCTTGGTTGGATTTGCACTCCATAGCCAAGAGTGTTGGTGTAGGCTCTCAACCTCTACTTGCTTGGAGAGGGAGCTCTTGCACTTTGCATAGCACACAATGAGAGTGTTTGTGAATGTGTGTGGGTGAGTATACCCCCTAAGCACCCCCCTAGCTTGCTTGGGTCGACCCCCCCTTGTAGCTCATGCTTGAAGCTCATTGGACCCCTCCAGGCCTAGCCAATCACAAGCAGGAGCCATTACAAGCAACAGGGGTAGCCTTGGGACAAGTGTCCCCCTTTCCCCTTTGAGAGAGAGGACTTGATAAATGCAAAATCAATTAATTAAATATCCTAAATTATCATTGGACCCCTTGGGTGGCCAACCAATAGGCTTCAGGCACACCATGAGGGCAACATGAGGAGGAACTTGACAAGTGTCCTTGCTGCCTCTTCAAGCTGGGGCTTCCCTTGTGTGTGTGTGTGTGTGTGTGTGTGTGTGTGTGTGTGTGTGTGTGTGTGTGTGTGTGTGTGTGTGTGTGTGTGTGTGTGTGTGTGTGTGTGTGTGTGTGTGTGTGTGTGTGTGTGTGTGTGTGTTCTCTCTCATCCCCCCCCCTTGTAGGCTCGCCCCCCTCCTTGTAGGGATCTTTTTGACTTTAGGAGCTCAAGCACCTTAGTCATCAAGCATGACAAAGCACTTGGACTAGGGGGTATTCCCACAAGCATCTCAGGCAAGCATGTCAAGGCACCTCAAGCACCTTAATCAAGCGGCAAGTCAAGCACCTCAAGCATGGAGTAAGTGAAGCACCTCAAGCACCTTAATCAAGCACCTCAAGCAGGACAAACACCTCAAGCACGACAAGCACCTCAAGCAGATCAAGCACCTCGAGCTTGGGCCGGGTTCCCACCTCAAGCTCAGCCCTAGCTTACCTAAGGTCAAAGAACTTTTTCACACATTATTGGAGGTCTTCAATGAAGCTAACCCTAAGGTCTGATGCTCCATTGGTTAGCCTTGCTCTTTATAGACCATCTCCCATTTGGGCCCCTTTACTATTGGCCCCGTGTTGAGATAGATCTATAAGCACATATCTATATCTTAACACTTGTTCCCGTTTATTCTCCCACATTAAGTGATCAATTAAATATGAGAAAATCATTTGGGTTGGTTAGATATTAGATTTTATGACATTACCTCTCTCTAGTCAAGTCAGCTTCATTCCATGGTGAGAGTTATGTTCATGGTTCTCACTATGTCTGTAAGATAGCAAATGAGGTTAGAAACCCATCCCACAAGCTATTTTGCATCATGTTTATGGGGATGGAATGTTATCATATGATGTATGAGAACTCATGGATTGATGTGGGTGCCTCATATGCATGGTTATGATTGCTTTCCACCTTTCTAGGTCAAAAACTAGCTCTATGTGCTAGGGAGGTGAAGTGAAGATGTGATGCATCAACTTTGCATGGTTGGATGTTGTCAAAATTTAATTGTTTATATCATGATTAGTTGTTGGTCAGACTCTTTTTATGCATAAAAGAATCATGTCTTAAGGGTCATATGCATGTGGACTCCAACTGATTTGCAGGGGTTATGTCAAACTACAAGAGTGGGAGTGGGTTCAGTGTGGTTATGATTTATGGTTAAGGGCTGAGATTCCCTCATGGATTATGGTTGTGATTTGATGGTGGAACCCGGTGTGGCTCAATGTTTTTTTTCAGGATATGGTTATGCTGTCAAAATGCTGCCGAATTTTTTGTAGCCATTTATGTACTAAAGTGGTTAAGCAGGATTGGTTGTGCCTCACATGAAGGTGCCGCAAGAAGCGTGTGAGAGTGCAAGTGCAGGAGCAGAGAGAGAGAGAGAGAGAGAGAGAGAGAGAGAGAGAGAGAGAGAGAGAGGCCTGCTTTGGGTGGAGCGTACAGCAACGTTATCCTGGCAGCTCCTTATTCTGTTGTATTAAAGAATAAGTGTATAATAGTTAAGTTAGGAGATGGGTTAGTAGTAAGTGGGATGTCTGACCAGTTGGCCTGAATCCCAACAAACTGCCACTTGAAGGCCAATGCAGTCCAAGTGACCTGGTATGTACAACCGTGAAGCAATCTAGTGGCTTCAACCTATACCCATCAACTCACTGCAATGTGTAAACCAATCCAAAGCTAAGCCTTTCGTCAAAGCATCTGTTGGGTTGTCGTCAGTGTGTGTCATAATAATCAATATCTAATTCTCCTAAATGATTTTCTCATATTAAACTGATCATTTAATGTGGGGAAGTGCCAAGGGAGAAAAAGCTAGAATATTGGTTAAGTTAGCAGACCGGCCACAGTAGGGATCCAAAGGAGGGAAAATAGGGATTCAAAGGGGGGGCCATCTGCAAAAGAGCCATGTGAAACAATGGGCCAAAAAGACCCTAAGGTTCAGCCCATTAAGACTTCCAAAATGCTAAGGTTCCAAAATTCAAAGGTTGTGTCCAAAGGTCAACCCTAGGAAAAATTGGATGCTTTGTGTGTGCCCTAAAAGTCTTTCTACATCCCTACATGGGAGGGGGCGAGCCCCAAAGCTAGGGGATGAGAGAGAAAGCCACACACACACACACAGGCTCCCTTTACACAAAGGGAATGAGGGACACATGTCAGCTCCTTAGGCCAGATGCCCACAAGGTGTGCCCAATTCCTATAGGAAGACCCTTGAAGTGGACCAATGAGAATTAAGCTAGAGTAAATCTAGTTTAATTAATTTAAAAACATTTAATAAAAGAAACCAATAAGAATTAAGTGTCCTAGAAGACTATTGGGCAGTCTCCCAAGGGGTCCAATGAGCATTCAGGAGCCCCATGGCTTGCCTGATTCCTATTGGCCAGGAGGCAAAGGGGTCCAATGAGAGTTTAGTTTAATTATTTAATTACCTAAAGCTCTCACAAAAGGGGAAAGGGGGACACATGTCAGAAGGCTATCACTTATGCTGCTTAATCCCTATTGGCTTGACCTGGGGAGGTCCAATGAGGCAAAAGCCAGACTTACTTAGCAGCTAGGGCTCGCCCAAGAGAGAGGGGGGCTGATTTTTGCTTGGCATTGACACACACACTCTCACACTTGACCATGTGTGAAGGGAAAATACTCTATCTCCTCCCAAGCTTTAATGGAGAGCTCATCACCTACTCCAAGCTTGTGAGATAGAAGCCTACATCAACACTCTCTTGGCATGTGGATGCAAATCCAACCAAGAGCCAAGCTTCAATGCATGCTCATCTTCTCTACCAAGCTAATTACTAAGCTAAGCTATGCTAATATGAGTGATTATGTGAGGAGATGTACTTCTTTCTCGTAAGATACTTCTTTTTCCTCTCAATCTACTCTCATACCCTGCTAGCTCTCACCATCTTCGAAGGTGTGTGAGGTCTTGGGTCTGAGAACGGGGATAATTCAAGTTGTGTTTGATTAAGTGTTTTGCTTGGTGTATGAAGCTTCCATCTTCATTGCACTAGCTAGTCTTGAAGGAACACAAAGAATTGTATTGTACAATGTCTCTCTTGATGGGAGAAACCATAATACAAAGCCTTTTGGAGGGGGGACCGGCTCCATGCAAATCCGGTCCTCAACTGTTGTCAATAGCTTAATTGCTCTCTCTTTTGAAAGTATTGTCGATGCTATCTAACTAGGTGTTATGCTTTTTGTTGCTCTCTCCACCCAAGCACTCTTGTAATTCTCATTAGGAATCAACTCTAATGAAATGCCCACTATGTTCATGCTAAATTCCGCTACACAAAAGATTTTAGACCATTAAATGTTACATTGGTATCAGAGCTCAAGGTTTCTCTTTTCTTGCTCAAGAAGGGAGGTCCTCAAGCTAGCTACAAATGGTTGGTATTATTAATTGCCTGTGAGTAAGTAGAACAGGGATTTTTCAGCCTTGCAGTGCGCCTGCCTTTGTGCAGTTAACGGGGCATCACCGTCGAGAGCTATGGTCTTAATAGTGGAGTCCTACGGGGCTTGCCTACGGCTTAACCACTATTGAGCTATTAGAAGCTTGACAGGAGCCGGTGCTGTTTTGGTGTCGAAAGACCCTCTCTTCTATTCCTTGCAATTAATGGTATTCGAGCCGCGGGTACAGTAGCTTGAGTGCTTTTTCTAAAGGGGTAAAGAGGAGTACCAACTAGGGCTTGAAGTGCCAAAGTACACCTAAAAAGTTTACACCAAAAAGTTGTTAGAATGGCTGACAATATTAAAGAGAGTGAAATTAATGTTGATAACTTTGATTTTGCTCATGAGCAAGCTACTAATGATGCTTCAATGCTTGTTAATTATCTTGTTTCTAGGCTTCAACAAGCCATGGGCAATCCATCTCTCCAAAGTGAAGTGCAACGGCAGCTCCGTGCTCACGGGATTCTCCAAGCTCATCACCATGACGAGAGAACACCTAGGAAGCCTCCTTGTGAGACTACCAAAAGAGGTCTCTCTCCGATTCGGGAAGAAGAAGAGAATCCATATGAAGGGCTCAAGAACTTACTTCTTGATGATGCATCTCCTTCCCAAAGGAGAACTCAAGAGCCTCCACCGAAGGAACGAGAAAGAAGCGAGTCTCCCGCCACCTCGGGGGAGATGGATCCACGAAGACGGCGGGCTAAACGCTCTCCATCACCACCAAAGCGGAGAAGACCATCACACTCTTCTCCACGCCATAATTCAAAGAGGGATGATAAAAAGCAAGAGAAGAAAAAGGCGAGAAAGAGGACACCCTCTTCTCCATCTTCTTCATCCTCTTCCTCTTATGAAAGCTATGGTGAAGACGACAAAGATCAAGACAAGAAAAAGGCGAGAAAGAGGTCACCCTCTTCTCCACCTTCTTCAAATTCTTCATCTTCTGAAGAAAGTGATGGTGCAACTTTTGAACCATCAAAAAGAAGAGGCCATAGAAAATCCTATGCCGCATGGAAGAGGTCGTCCAAGCTGAAGAAATTCAAAGAGGGAGGGAAGAGCATCTCTTTCCTTACCTATGATGGCACCTTCGGTGCTACAGACAAAGTTTTGGCCTTTATCCAGCAATTCGATGCGGCGTTTGGAGATGAGGGCTTCACGGAGTCCTCTAAGCTACGCCATGTAGCTATGCACTTTCAAAAGTCCGCCAGACAATGGTGGTCTAGCCTACGAGCCAACGGTGAAGCTCCACGAACATGGAAGGCTTTAAGAGCTTCCATTATGAAGCAGTTTTTGGCCACCGATGCCAAAGACAAAGTACTCACCGAATGGCGAAGCTTAAAGCTCTCTCCCAATGAATCCATCCACAAATATGTAGACAAGTTTTGGGACCTACAACTCAAAGCCACTGTCTTCAAAAAGTTGGATTTTGGAGAGCAAAAGCAACAATTTTGTGCGGGCTTAACCGAAGAAATGGCGGAGTATGTCAACTCCCAAAGGCCACGTACCATATCGGCGGTAATACACCATACTATGGTGGCCTCACGAATCAATTTCCAAACGGGGGGTAAAAGAAATAATAAGCCCCCGGAAAACAAGGGTTCCAATGAGCCTAAGGGGAAGGACAATGTCCAAAAGTCTCCTAAGGGCAATTCCAACAAAGCTAAAGAGAAGGGAGTTTACAAAGGAAAGAATAAACTCTCTCCTGAAGAGCTTGAGCGTTATCGTAAAGATAACCGGTGTTTCAAGTGCGGCGAACAAGGGCATGCGTACCGCGCTTGTCCCCAAAAGAACAACCGCCAAGATCCTCCTAGAGCTTCTTTGGTTGAAATCCAAGAGGAGGAGATTCACCAAACTCACCACAAAGGATCTCCTCTATGCCATGCTTGGGGAAAGGTAAGAGAACATGATGCTTTTATTCTCTTTGACCCTGGTTCTACTCACAATTTTATATCTATGGAGTTAGCCACCAAGCTAGGCATACAATCCTACGAGATGGGAGATATCCTACCCGCAGACAGTGCCTTCAAGGGGCAAGAAGCTTCAGTCACTCCCTTAATCGGGAAATTGAGGCTTCATGTCCAAGGCTATGTGGACAAAGAGGACTTCTTTATCTCTCCTCTCAAGCATGAGGATGTAATCCTAGGGGCACCATGGTTTGACCGTCTGGCTGCCCATGTTAAATTTCCTGAAAGGAGAATCTCCTTTAAGTTCAGGGAAAAGGACATGTATATAGATGCTAAGGAGATGGGTAACACCATCCCCATTGTACATACACCAGCTTTCAACAAGTCAATAAAGAGCTCTATTTCCGTGTACATGATTTTTGTTAAAGATTCTCAAAATGAACCTAATGCTTTAGCAAAAGAAAATAAAAGCAACCAAAAGGAATTAGAGTTATCCAATTTTCTCAAGGGGTTTCAAGATGTCTTTATTGACGACATCCCTTGTGAGCTACCTCCTAAACGAGGTAATGACGACCATGCAATTGAACTTCTTCCAGGAAGTTCACCGCCTAACAAACCTCCTTATAGAGTTTCTCAAGCTCAACAAGAGGAGATTATGCGGCAAGTGCATGACTTAGTTGAGAAGGGCATGGTTAGGCCTAGCTCATCTCCATTTTGCTCACCTGTGCTATTAGTGCAAAAGAAAGACGGCACATATCGTATGTGTGTCGACTATAGAGCACTAAATAGGATCACTATCAACAATAGGTTTCCCATTCCACGGGTAGAAGACCTATTTGATAAGCTACAAGGATCGACCTACTTCAGTAGGATTGACCTAAAAAGTGGCTATCATCAAATAAGGATAGTTGATCAAGACATTGTAAAGACCGCATTTCGTACTACATTTGGTCTTTACGAATACATTGTCATGCCTTTTGGCTTGACTAATGCACCAGCCACATTTAACCGCTTGATGGAGAAGCTGTTTAGGCCTCATCGAACCTTCACTGGAGTGTTCTTTGATGATATTATCATCTACTCTAATTCATTGGAGGAACACAAGCAACACCTCCAGGTAATATTTCAAGTTTTAAGAGAGAATAAACTTTATGTTAATCGAAAGAAAAGTGAATTTTTCTTACAAGAGATTCAATATTTAGGTCACATTATCTCTCAAGATGGAATCCAAATGGATCCATCCAAGTTAGAGGTAATAAAAGGATGGCCTAAACCAAGGAATCTTCATGAACTAAGAAGCTTTATAGGTATGTGTGCATACTATAGACGCTTCATAGAAAAGTTCTCACAAATTGCGGGACCATTACATGACCTAACAAAGAAAAATGTTAGGTATACGTGGTCTGCTAAGGAGAACAATGCTTTCGAAAAGCTTAAAGAAAAGCTTATCTCTCAACCTGTGCTTACACTACCGGATCTCTCAAAACCATTTGAGGTCCAATGTGATGCTTGTGGTGATTGCCTTGGGGCTGTTCTACTCCAAGAAGGGCACGCCATAGGCTATGAGAGTCGAAGGCTTGATCCTGTTGAGCAAGCTCTAGGCATATACGAAAAAGAACTCCTTGCAGTTCTACATGCCTTAGACTCATGGAAGCACTATTTATTGGGGACTCCTTTCATTCTGCGAACGGATCACCAAAGTCTTAAGTACTTCATGACGCAAACCAAGCTCTCCGACAAACAAATGAGGTGGGCAAATTTCCTTTCGCAATTTCATTTTCATATTTCTCACATTGCTGGCAAGCATAATCAAGTAGCCGATGCACTCTCAAGACGACCGAGAGTGAATGCGGTTTCCATAGCAACTCACAATGATCTATCTTTAATGATAGATGAGTATGCTATTGATCCCGATTTTAGAGATGTGATTTCAGCCCTTGCATTAGGGAAGAAAGAAGAACCATTTACTTTACAAGATGGTTATCTTCTCTATGGCAATAGACTATGCGTTACTAACTCACTACGTGAGAAAGTAATGTATGAATCTCATGCTCCCTCATATGCGGGGCATAGAGGGATTCAGTCTACCCTAAAGGGAATTGAAACATATTTCTATTGGCCTACCATGAAAGTGAACATACATGAGTATGTTTCCAAATGTGTGGTATGTCAAAAGACAAAATTTGATAGAGGGAAGCAACTTGGTTGCTTCAACCCTTGCCAATCCCTAATTCACCGTGGGAGAGCATATCCATGGATTTTATCTTTGGATTGCCTAAGTCTATCCATGGGAATACGGGAATATGGACGATAGTAGACAGGTTCAGTAAACAAGCTCATTTTATACCTGTCAAAAAGACTATCAAAGCCCATCAAATGGCAACCCTCTTCATTTCACAAATTTTCAAGTACCATGGCTTGCCAATGTCCATAGTGTCGGATAGAGATCCTAGAATGACCAGTAATTTCTGGAAGGGTCTCTTTGAGAATTTAGGAACAAGGCTAAACTTCTCTTCGGCCTATCATCCACAAACTGATGGCCAAAGTGAAATAGCTAACCTAACTATTCTCGATCTACTAAAAGCCTATGTAACGGAAGTAGATCAAAGATCCCAATGGGAGAAGTACTTACCCTTAGTAGAGTATGCTTACAATAACACTGTACATACTTCTACAGGAAAAGCACCTTTCGAGGTAATTGAGGGAAGGTCAAAAAATCCCTTGCTACTTAAGGTACATGGGAAGATCTTCGCTGCAGATGAGTATAGCCGAGACCTACAACAATCTTTCCAAAAGATTAAGGATGCTATCTCTATCTCACAGCAAAGGCAAAAGGCTGCTGCTGACAAGCACAGAAGAGCCCAAGCCTTTAAAGAAAACGATTGGGTCTTGTTAAAGTTTCCTAAGGCTCGATTAAGGCACACTACGGGCAAGAATCCTACGGGCCACCAAAAGTACTATGCTAAACTAGCAAAAAGGTACTATGGTCCCTTCCAGATTCTTAGGCCAATCAATGAGATGGCCTATCAACTTAAGTTGCCCAATCATTGGCTCATACACAATGCTTTTCATGTGAGCCTCTTAAAGCCTTACAAAGGAGAGCCACCTCAAGAACCAACTATTGAAGACCCACCGGAGATCGAGGACCACGAGGAGGTGCTGTAGCCCGAGTCCATTCTCCGACATGAAGACAAGGTATTAAGAGGCGGTAAGACTATCAGACGATATCTTATTAAGTTTAAGAATTATCCTTTTGAAGATGCTAGATGGATGCAAGGCATACAATTAAAGGATAACCTAAACCTTGTCAATGCTTACAATGCTTCCCAAGAGTAAGCAAATGTACAAAATGTTAAAAATGAACAAAAATTTTTGTCTTATAAGACTCCCTTTTTCTTTATTTGTGCACAAAAATGAAGTAGTATGCATGCTTAGATCAAGTTTGCGGAGACGACGTCTCCCAAACACCAAGTAGAGCTTGTCACTCTACTATGGAAGACTGATAGGACTAATGTGCAGACATGCTTGCGGCAGCCTCAGGCTCTCAAGCGCCAAATGGACTAGTCATCCATTATGGAATGATGTCGTAGGGTAACATAGGGATCCTCTACCCGCTAAGAAAAGGACTCATGCATATGCTTTATCTTCTCTACACCATAGTCGAGGACGAATATGATTTCAAGAGAGAGGTAATGTCATAATAATCAATATCTAATTCTCCTAAATGATTTTCTCATATTAAACTGATCATTTAATGTGGGGAAGTGCCAAGGGAGAAAAAGCTAGAATATTGGTTAAGTTAGCAGACCGGCCACAGTAGGGATCCAAAGGAGGGAAAATAGGGATTCAAAGGGGGGGCCATCTGCAAAAGAGCCATGTGAAACAATGGGCCAAAAAGACCCTAAGGTTCAGCCCATTAAGACTTCCAAAATGCTAAGGTTCCAAAATTCAAAGGTTGTGTCCAAAGGTCAACCCTAGGAAAAATTGGATGCTTTGTGTGTGCCCTAAAAGTCTTTCTACATCCCTACATGGGAGGGGGCGAGCCCCAAAGCTAGGGGATGAGAGAGAAAGCCACACACACACACACAGGCTCCCTTTACACAAAGGGAATGAGGGACACATGTCAGCTCCTTAGGCCAGATGCCCACAAGGTGTGCCCAATTCCTATAGGAAGACCCTTGAAGTGGACCAATGAGAATTAAGCTAGAGTAAATCTAGTTTAATTAATTTAAAAACATTTAATAAAAGAAACCAATAAGAATTAAGTGTCCTAGAAGACTATTGGGCAGTCTCCCAAGGGGTCCAATGAGCATTCAGGAGCCCCATGGCTTGCCTGATTCCTATTGGCCAGGAGGCAAAGGGGTCCAATGAGAGTTTAGTTTAATTATTTAATTACCTAAAGCTCTCACAAAAGGGGAAAGGGGGACACATGTCAGAAGGCTATCACTTATGCTGCTTAATCCCTATTGGCTTGACCTGGGGAGGTCCAATGAGGCAAAAGCCAGACTTACTTAGCAGCTAGGGCTCGCCCAAGAGAGAGGGGGGGCTGATTTTTGCTTGGCATTGACACACACACTCTCACACTTGACCATGTGTGAAGGGAAAATACTCTATCTCCTCCCAAGCTTTAATGGAGAGCTCATCACCTACTCCAAGCTTGTGAGATAGAAGCCTACATCAACACTCTCTTGGCATGTGGATGCAAATCCAACCAAGAGCCAAGCTTCAATGCATGCTCATCTTCTCTACCAAGCTAATTACTAAGCTAAGCTATGCTAATATGAGTGATTATGTGAGGAGATGTACTTCTTTCTCGTAAGATACTTCTTTTTCCTCTCAATCTACTCTCATACCCTGCTAGCTCTCACCATCTTCGAAGGTGTGTGAGGTCTTGGGTCTGAGAACGGGGATAATTCAAGTTGTGTTTGATTAAGTGTTTTGCTTGGTGTATGAAGCTTCCATCTTCATTGCACTAGCTAGTCTTGAAGGAACACAAAGAATTGTATTGTACAATGTCTCTCTTGATGGGAGAAACCATAATACAAAGCCTTTTGGAGGGGGGACCGGCTCCATGCAAATCCGGTCCTCAACTGTTGTCAATAGCTTAATTGCTCTCTCTTTTGAAAGTATTGTCGATGCTATCTAACTAGGTGTTATGCTTTTTGTTGCTCTCTCCACCCAAGCACTCTTGTAATTCTCATTAGGAATCAACTCTAATGAAATGCCCACTATGTTCATGCTAAATTCCGCTACACAAAAGATTTTAGACCATTAAATGTTACAGTGTGTACCTTGACCAAATCAATGAGCTTTTTGGCCAATAAATCTCTCACGAGATGATACCTGACTTCAATGTGTTTCGATTTGGAGTGAAACACGAGATTCCTTGCCAATGCAAGAGCACTCTGACTATCACAATATATCACTGGAGTCTCATCAATGCCAAGATTTTTGACTAAGTGAGATAACCATACAGACTCTTTACTTGCATCCGACAATGCAATGTACTCTGCTTCCGCAGTGGAAGACGACGTGCAATCTTGAAGATATACTCTAGCAAATATGAAGACATAGCCAGATGTTGATCTCCTTTGTCGACACAACCCGCATAGTCTGCATCCGCATAGGTCCATGATGGATGCATCACTGTTCCTGAAGCGTAAACACCTGCCGACCGTACCTTTGAGGTACTTAAGAATGTGCTTCACTGCTTCCCAATGCTTGCTACTAGGATTTTCCATATATCGGCTCACCACTCCCACTACAAAAGCAATGTCTGGTCTTGTGGCCAACATAGCATACATGCGACTGCCCACTGCCAAAGAATATGGTACCTTAGCCATTTCAGCTCGCTCAGCATCAGATTTGGGTGCATCTTCTGTGCTGAGTTTCAAGAATGCCTGCATTGGGGTACTCAATGCTTTCTTCCTTTGCATATTGAAACGCTGCAAAATTTTCTCAATGTATGTTTCCTGAGATAACTCAAGAATACGACGTTTGTGATCTCTTTTGATTTGCATGCCGAGAAAGTGTGTAGCATCCCCCAAATCTTTCATTGCAAAATTATTGCTAAGTGTTTTCTTCAAGTAAGCAATTTCCGCAATGGATTTCCCAGCTATAAGCATGTCATCAACATACAAAACTAGAATGATCATCGAGCCATCATCTAGCTTTCTTGTGTACAAGCAGTGATCCTCTTCACTCCTTTTATATCCTTGAGACCTCATACATGCATCAAATTTATGATACCACTGCCGCGAACCCTTCTTTAAGCCATAAAGTGCCTCGAGATGCGTTCTCCTAAACAAACCCTTCAGGCTGCTGCATGTAAACATCCTCATCGAGATCCCCATGAAGAAATGTTGTCCTCACATCCGTTTGGACAAGTTCCATGTTCTCAATTGCTACAAGACCAAGTACGGTTCTAAGCGTTTTTATCTTGATCATAGGTGAGAAGATTTCATCAAAATCAACTCCCTTTTGCTGTTTGAACCCTTTGGCTACAAGTCTAGCCTTGTACTTTGGATTTGGATCACCTAAGATAAATTTCTTCTTGTAAACCCATTTGCAAGGTAAATCTTTTGCATCATTTGGAAGTTCTACCAAGTCCCAAGTGTCATTAGCCAGAATCGAGTTATACTCAAATTCCATAGCCTGCTCCCACTTCACCACATCATCCGTCATCATGGCTTCTTAGTAGCAGCTTGGCTCACCGCAATCAGTCAACATGATGTAATCAAGACCTTGCTTGAAATGCACAGGTGGACGAGAGACTCTAGTAGACCATCTCACTCCTTGACCATTGCTATCCGCTCCCTCTAGAGCATTGCTAGTGGAAGGTACATCACTAGACCACTGAGTTGATTTCATTGTCTTTGAGGCAACATCCTCCAAAAGTGACTCTCCGAATCTCTATTTCCTTGATAGGTTGTTTATGCATCTTTGACTCATTGAAGATCACATCTGAATTACGGATGACTCGACAAGATTCCGAGTGCTAGAGACGATATCCCATCTCTCCATCTGCACCATATCCAATGAAAATACATTCGTGTGACTTTGGCTCTAACTTCTGTCGAAGTTGTTTAGGCACGTGAGCATAAGCTTCACAGCCAGAAACACGTATATGGTCATAGTTTAGACCATGGGGCTTATGTTTAGACCATAACTCTTCTGGAATCTCATAATTCAATGGCGTACTAGGCGATCGATTTATAATGTGCATTGCGGTCAAGACGGCTTCTGCCCAAAATCCTTGTGTGAGATTTGCTCTAGAAAGCATGGTTGTGACTCTTTCCTGAATCGTACGATTCATGCGCTCAGCAACTTTATTCTGAGCTAATGTGTATGGTGCAGTAAACTGCCTTTTAATCCCCCTTTTAGCACAAAAATTGTCAAACTCCTTGGAGACATACTCTCCATGGTTGTTTGTTCGCAACCTCTTGAGTTTCTTGCCATTGAGTTTCTTGCGAAACTGATTCTCAATGAGTGCTAAAAATTTATCGAACACAAGAAGAACTTGATCCTTATGTTTCAAAGGATATTCCCACACCTTTCGAGTAGAGTCATCTATGAATGTCACAAAATAGCTGGCCCCCCCTATAGGTTTGGTTGACATAGGACCACAAACATCACTATACTAAATATAGAGGTTCAACTCACTTCTGACCCAATAGTAAGTGCACGGACCTAGTTTGTTTGCCATAGATACAGTGCTCACAACCAGGAAAGTCAACATAAGACAAGACAGGTAAGTAGCCAAAACGAGTCAGAGTTCTCATTACTTTTTGGCTAATATGACCTAGCCAGCAATGCCACAACTCAGTAGACAACAGCTCGGCTATAGATATGTAATCATGACCAACATTTGACACATGCATGGAATACAAGGTACCATGATTCTGACCTCTAAGTGCAACAAGATTACCTTTGCGTACTATCCACGAACCATTGCCAAATGTGGTGTTGTAGCCCAAATCATCAAGCTGACCAGCAGAAATCAAGCTTTTAGTCAACTTGGACACATGTTTGACATCACATAAAGTAAAGTGCGTGTCATTCCTTAGATGCAATTTTACGTTTTCGACACCCTCAATGTCTAGTTCATAAGCATCACCAAGTCTCACTTTTCCACAAGAGTGAAAATAAGTAGAGAACCACTCTCTATGTGGTGTCACATGGAAACTCGCACCAGAATCTACTATCCATTCTGTGCATACTGCGCATCTTCTGTAACAAGAGCCTCGACAGGTAGATCTATTGTGAAGGCCAATAGGTCAGAGAAAAGTGGCAGAAAACTGCTGGAAGAGTCTCTATAATAGGAGCATTTGAGGACTCTAGCACATTGATCTCCTCTAACTTTGCTTTGCCCTTGTTTGAATCATCAGACTTAGAAGTGTCACCGGATTGTTATTCCTTCTTGCTTTGCTGCCATTTCGTGCAATCCTTCTTCACATGCCCTTTTTTATGGCAGTGATAGCACTCGACATTACGCATAGAAGCTGGAGACTTACTGCATGAGCCCCCACATTCCTTGCTTTTGGCACGACTTTGAGTGTGAACCCTCTATCTATCAGTAGCAACATACGCATCACCATCCTTCTTGCCTTCGACAGATTTCCTGCGAATCTCCTTGGTAAACAGACTCCCAAGGATGTCATTGTACACTAGACCAGTACCAGGTGCTGAGTTGCTAATTGCAGTACAGAACGTATCCCAAGACGAGGGTAAACTGCATAGCAAGAAGATACATTTGATATCCTCATCGAAGACCAAACCCTGAGTGGTCAACTAAGTGAAAATGATATTGAACTCATTAATGTGAGTAGAAATAGTGCCCTCTTCCTTCATATGAAGGTCAAACAGCTTTCTCATCAAGAAAACCTTATTAGTGGCACTTTTGTTCTCATAACTGGAACACAACTTATTCCATACATCTCTAGCAGTCCTTTCTCCAACTATAGTAAAGTACACAGATTCATCCAAATGCAAACGAAGGGTAGATTGGCCTTAGCATCAAGTTTCTCCCACGCAACATGCGTATACTCGCCCTCTGGGCGCTCCATGATAGGATCCAGCTAGCCTTTCTGTGTAAGAACATCTTGAATCTGCTCTTTCCAGATAGCAAAATTCGTCCATCACATTTCTGGATATTGCAAATATCTTTTTCACCACTTGATGACATGGCTGCAAGCTAAAGGTAATATGGCAATAAACACTGGTAATTCTGGGAAAAATTCGGTAAAGTTTCCCTAGAAAAACTCATAGAATCTCAATCCAAAACTGTCACAAGAAATCAATAACACATCAATAGTAATGCTCTCAGAGCATAAGACAGGCGCATCAACCACTAACTGTGCATAAAAAGTCAAAAGCTGATCCAAGACTGCCAACATGGCATCAAATGCACCTAGCCCTCTCTATACATGTCCTTTGGCGAGGCCACAAAAAAGGGGTACTCCAGCAACCTGTATCACCGAAAGGATTTCAACATTCGAGAATCCCCCAGCTCAAGAAAACCTCACGCTATCGACCCTCACAAAAGGTTATGCAGACAAGAAACCAGCCCAATCTTAGAAAGGGCCTCCGAACCGAGTCTCATAAAACGGTCGGGACTGCGAGAAACAAGCCAAATCGGCTCCACAAAAGGTACATATAGCAGTTTCCACAACTCAACGTACATCCACTGTCAACAATACTGCAAGGTGCAGTATACGCGCTCAAACAGGCATCGAACGAAATATACAAGCAGTAAACAAATCTCTGCGGGAAGTAAAACCGCTCTCAAAAGAGCTCAAGCACTATCAAAAGTGCCAAAACAATGCATAGGTGCATCAAGTACTCCCAGTGAAATCTGTGCCGATGCTAAACACTGCAATCTGTAAGAAACCTGGATGTCATGTATGTATGCAAGAACCTGTGAGGGATGCCTAAAAAACCCGAGACAATGTCGATGCCGAAAAATGCTCCTAATCAGCCCATAAACACCATCTCATTAGCACATGATAGCCATAAAACGAGTATATACAATCCCAAAATAGTCTCTAAACAACCTGCACATGTGTCATGTACCTGTACCTGTAGCTGTAGCAAAAGTGAAGTTGAAAAATACAACTCCTAAAGCGTAGCTCGGATGAAGCTTTTGACTGCACGAACAGCTTCGAAAGGGGGGTAAAACTCCAGAACACCTAGGACACTTGATGGAAACGCTCTCGTAATGCTGAATTTGCCAATGCCAAAATTGGAAACCTGTTTGCACTTTTGAAAGTGTGCGCGCACACGGTCGTGAAAATGGCAAGCACAAACCTAGCTCTGATACCAATTGAAGGTGTCATGGGAAGCGTGTGTGAGTGCAAGTGCGAGAGAGAGAGAGAGAGAGAGAGAGAGAGAGAGAGAGAGAGAGAGAGAGAGAGAGAGATACCTGCTTTGGGTGGAGCGCACAGCAACGTTATCTTGTTGTTGCAGCTCCTTATTCTGTTGTATTAAAGAATAAGTGTATAATAGTTAAGTTAGTAGATGGGTTAGTAGTAAGTGGAATGTCCAGCCAGTTGGCCTGAATCCCAACATCACCCAAGTTGGGCAGAGTGCTCACCCGTGTGATGTAATTGGATTATAGTTTATGGTTTTGTGAATGGATCATGAAGTGATCTAGATGGTTGATGGTAGATGTGTAAGGGTAGAGACCCTATACAGTCTAACTGCTTGGAAAAGATGGTTTGTGCATATGGAAAGTGCTATTGTGATTGGACTCACGTGTTATGTTTCTCATGGCAACGTCGCTACAAGACTAGGATCACCTACATCGCTTAGCCTTAGACTAAAGGGTCGTTGACCTGGGGCTTTACTGGATCGGGGGTGTTGCCTAGGTCTTCTTCTTTTTGTTAGGCTCATCTACGCGGTTAGTGTGTCCGGGGTTGAATGACCTACATGGCTAACGCGTCGGGGATTTTGCCTTGGCTTTGCCTAAACACCCGGTACTGGGTAGTACTAGTTGCTAGGTACCTCTGAATGCAGTCTGACTCATGGCCTAAACTCCATGCTTGGTCGAGCGTTGAGAACTCCTCCCCTATGCAAATTCTTTTGCAACTCTGATGTATATTGAAAATTGTATAAAAGTGTAAATCGTATAATTTGTGCATAGACCCTTTGGGAGGGGTCTCTCTCTCTCTCTCTCTCTCTCTCTCTCTCTCTCTCTCTCTCTCTCTCTCTCTCTCTCTCTCTCTCTCTCTCTCTCTCTCTCTCTCCCCCCAAGGAAATAAAAGGAATCATCATTTGTTCTAAGCAGCACACATTCAAGCAAGGAAAGAAGTAAATATTTGTGGAAGTATAGTCTAGACCTTTACCATTTCAATTCCGTTGCACCTAACATTGGTATTACAGTTTTGTGATGTGCACTAATCCACTAATTTATTTATTTTTTTTTTGTCTAGTGTTTGAGCTTGTGTTGTAGCATTTTGCCCAAGGATGCTTCGCTCACTTAGGAAACTGTAGGACCTACGGTTGTGCATAGGACCATGCGCCTTGAGCATAGGAAATGCAAACACTATATGTTAGGGGTTATAGTTGTGGTGCACGGTAGTTGACTTGGTGTGTACGCTTGACCACCTCAACATAAAGAAATCCTAGCATGGATATTTGCACTTATAAATTCTTTGACATGATAGATTTCATCATTGAAGACATGCACTCGAAACATGAAGATGTTGATTGCAAGTATCAGGATTTGTTAGGGGCCTTTGTGATGACAAAGGAAGGTGCCATCTAGATTAACCTATTAGCTTTGGAGTCTTGGCATTGTTTACATAATCATCTCTCCCATCTGCATGGAGAATTCCATCATTCTAGAAGAGGCATTGCATCAACATCAATTTGTACACATCTTTGGAAGCACATCAGGTCCACACCATTTCATCTTCTTACCAATTAGTAGCCATCAATCCGGAGCCAAAGGTTCCAATCCAAGGCAACCACCGAGGGAATTCACAGGCATTGTGAGCCTACATTTGCAACCACATGCATTACTAAGAGGGGATTCATCTAGAGCTTCCATCGTATCACAATCTAGTCAAAGCCCAAGAGGAGTCTCCATCTTGGAGGAGTTATTTGGTGGTTTCATAACACATCAAAAAAAGTATTCTCCATGGTTCATGGGCATTTCAAAGGACATATCCATTTTCATATCCCATTTGGCAATGCTCTCACTAATCTCCCCACATAGGGACAACATAGGCTAGCCGGTAACCTTTTTGGGCATTGTTGTTTACATAGCAATTCATTCACTATGTGCACATCCATCCGATTTTCAATTTGGTTCACACCATCCAAGTTGGGGTAGTAAAGGCTGGCCACTAACCATCAAGGGACCGTTGATCCAAGAGGCAGTCCATTGTTTGCGAGTAAATGCATCATCACTACCCCTGTCCTTTCGACTTTTCCACATCACCCAAGGGAGCCTCTCTCTCAAAAATATTCATGGAGGACATCAGCTAGAAGGTCATACATTTGAGGCCACCTTATGGCCTGCATGGAATTCAATACTAGTACCTCACCTTAAGCAGGAGGGGATGTCACGTGCACAAGGCTCTGTGTGCCATGTCTACATGCTACTATGGCTATAAGAGACAAACCCTAATCCAAAAGTCATTAGATCTTAGGGGATCATATACTAGCACCTTTGTGAGCCTCTCTAAGGACCTACATGCTCGGTCATGTCCACTAGTCTAGCTAATAACAATTGTAACTCAGTGATGGATGGGTTATGTGGGCATCTGAGGTCAAATTCCCGGAATCATTCAAATACTATAGAAGGATTATTTCTCTCCGATATCAAAAAAATAAAAAGTCTTTCAAAACATATTAAGTGTGTAAGTTTAGGACATGAAAAGACAGATAAAGGTGGAAAGTCAAAAGACCTTTTGTGTCCATATAAAGAGGTGATCGACTTCACATTGTATATCTAAGTTTCTCTTCTCCCTTTAGCGTTTTCTTCTCTTTAAAGTTCCCTTTCACTCTCTCTCTCTCTCTCTCTCTCTCTCTCTCTCTCTCTCTCTCTCTCTCTCTCTCTCTCTCTCTCTCTCACACACACACACACACACACACACAAGACCTTTTGTGTCCATATAAAGAGGTGATCAACTTTACATTGTATACCTAAGTTTCTCTTCTCCCTTTAGCGTTTTCTTCTCTTTAAAGTTCCCTTGCTCTCTCTCTCTCTCTCTCTCTCTCTCTCTCTCTCTCTCTCTCTCTCTCTCTCTCTCTCTCTCTCTCTCTCTCTCACACACACACACACACACACACACACACACACACACACAAACACACACACACAATTGTATCCGTCCTTCTCACGTCCAACTGATGTTCTTGCAAATCTACATGTTTTGTCATTGCACGTTGTTGCATGCTATAGAATAGCACATCGTTTTTATTGTTATTGAGGGAATCTTCGAATTAGAAATACTTTTTAATTTCTTTGGAGCCATTAGGAATACCTTGTAATTTTATGTCAGTTTTGTCGCGTAAAAAGGTATCGAAAGTTAATGATAATAATAAGTGAATTTGTATTGGAAAGTCACTTATGTCAAATCACTTGCCCTACTAATAACAATTTTACTATAAAACTAAACCCAAGTTGACTCTAAAGACCCACATCATGAGCTCCCCCCCTCTCTGGAGTTTTTGGAGGTTGGGTCATCCACCCTTTGTTGCCTATGGTTTTAGCCAGCAGTGGTCATCCTCTCTTTCCCTTGCATTTTGGAGACCTACAACCATCCATTTGTGTTTCCATAAGGTGCTGACAGCCAGTTTGTGATTCAATCTTCCCTAGCCTTCTCAAGACGAAAGCAAAAAAATTTGTCCACCTCGTAGAGGTTCTTGAGGAATTCCATCGGCAACTACGACGTTTCGAACCCTCAAAACACAATTTCATATTTGGTCATGTGCTCTTCCATGTAGTTGAGAAAGATTTGGAAGGCCTTTGCATATAAGTTGATTGTGGCATGTGATTGTGACCTATGCATAATGATTGAGCCTTTGAACACACCCACCAGTTCATGTGCTCCATGTGCAAGGCCAACCTTTTTAAGTTGTGCAAAGAGTGCATCACGTGACATCTCTATGTGTTCGTGTGTGAGGAAGATGCCAAGAAAGCTTAGAGTCAGAGGTTTGTAAATGTGAGCAATGAATTTAGAAGACTTACAAAGTGACTTATATACCAAAATTCATTTTATAAACTGTTTAAAAACGCCTTCAAATTAACTAAAAATTATAGATTTAAAAAGATCTTGCGACAAAATAACACGACACCATCTGAAGGCATTGGCATTCACAATCAATTAAGTTAAAACATTTTTTGGTCGAAAAATTTTCAGAAAATAAAATGCTCTTGAAAAACTTTAAAATGAACAAACATGCTCAGAGATGAGATTCAAAAAAACCGTATTTATAAATGGGAGCAAAATTCACATTAGTTAAAATCTTTTACATCATAGGAACACAATAATCTCACTGCAATATCCCCTTTGCAAGTCCACATTGTTGGTGTTCTATTGATACTGTGCAATCCAAAGATATACACACACATAAAAAGACATAAACCATATTATCGTTTCTTTGTGGGAACCATAGTTGCACTTCATGGCTACATGCACATCCACTTCCACTCTCCTTTTGGTTGTTGCTATTAATGCATTATCTGAGGTAGGCCATTTCAAACTCTTCAAGCTTGATGAGTGAATGGGAGATAGAATGTCATACCCATAAGTGTGACATAAGTATGCCTATAACAAAAGATGTCTTACGAGGCAAGCTCACAGGATAGACAACCAACATATAGCAAATTTTCTAAGTTCCATGTAGATGTCTTTAAAGATCCTTGTGAAGGATTCTATGGCTCACTACAAAATCAGATGAAAAAACATCTACAAGAATGAACAAACAATGTATAGCATGCACACATTAGAAGCAGCGTATGAGATGTAAGTAGAAAATAGACAAACCCGAAAACTTTACATAGAACTTTATCCCATTCCATAATCCTTGTTTTAATCCCATGGAAAATAAAGAGATCCTCTTAGACCCCACTCTCTTCCTAATGGCAGGTGAATAGGAGGATCAATCGATTCCACATAGGTCGGATGTTCTTACAAATCATTTTTGGGTTGAAGGTTATGATTTATTCAATTTCGATAGTATGATTTTATGATTTTGTGTGTATCATTTTAGTTTGAGCATTGAAAGTTCTCTCAAATATTTTTCTATATCCATTTATGCACTCTACTTTATCGTCCACTATATTCTCCCTCTGTGTGTGTGTGTGTGTGTGTGCGCGCGTGTGTGCGTGTGCGTGTGCATGTGCGTGAGAGAGAGAGAGAGAGAGAGAGAGAGAGAGAGAGAGAGAGAGAGAGAGAGAAGCGGTTCACACATATATTTATTCTCCACTTCATCATTTCTATGTACGCTTTCATTTATACACATTCAAGGGTAGCACTAATCGTTATGTACCTCTAAGTGCAGTTTAGCTCATGGCTTAAATTCCATGTTGTATCAGATGTGAGAATTCCGTGCCCTATGCTTTTGCTTCACACTCTGATGTATTATATGAATTGTTACATTGATGAAAGGTATAAATTGAGTATTTCTTGCATAGACTTTGGGAAGGGGATCTCTCACTTGCTCCTAGTAAACATATGAAGAGTAGTTAGGACTCGTAGTTCATTTTCTCTTAGTCATGGTCGCAAGACCTACCTAGCTACCTCCACAACTATAAATGATGACTAACAAATCTATAAACATCTCTACATGTCACAAGCTATTATGATAGCGAACGTGGCTAAGTAAAAATTACATTGCCTACTAATATAAAGTTGGCATACTCCAATAAAGCAAAATAGAGGAAAAGCTACCTTCACCAAATGCCAATATTACCCAATATCTATGCAATTTGAGTAATAAGGGAAGACTATGTTTTGGCTCCCTAAATTCAATAAGATGTCCTCCAAGCATCAAAAACCAACATAGCAAACTTTGATTTAGGTCACTCTAGAGATAGATCCATTAGTGCTAACCGTATGCATCATGGCTCCATTTTCTATAGTATAGGTACCCTTTAAATTCCTAGAATTTGGAGAACACTATGCAAGGGGGTTACACCTTAACTTCAAGCTATCAAATAATTTTCAAATTCACGTCTACGAGTACATTTGTCTTTATAGATAAAGGTGTACAAACCAATAGCACACACCGGTAACACTACCACGATGTAGGCCATGGCCGGTGGAGGAGATAAAGAGCTCATGTTCACACTGGGATAGTGAAGAGCTAGAGAGTGTACCATGAGCCATAATATGCATCATATGGTCTGATGATAATACTTGAAGACATGGCTATATCGTGGTGGCCTACATGTTCACACTAGCCCGACCACCCATGGGCACTACAACCTTGAGCGCCCTCACCAATGAACCTCGGACGCACTCGATTTCCTCTCTTCCAATGGCCTACTTTCGGGGTCATATCAAACAAAACCACCACTACAAGTGGCCCACAAGCACACTGATAGGCTATTTAACAAAGCAACCTTAAGAGGTGAAGCCCCAAAGATTGCACTCTTCAATCAAGGCAATTCATTAAATTAACTAGTCACCCTACTTGCAAACATTTTGTGCCACTTGAACATTGATGGCCAAAATGATACAAGAATGCTTGATTCTGCTAAGTCTCGTCCTACAAACATGAATGCCTAGGGCACCAAACAAGCATAGAGAGGGTTGTCAAGCAATGTTGTTAAGCAAGGCCTTAAAGAAGGCACCTCAATTGTGTGAATGATATGGCCACAATGTCATTCCATCTCTTCATTAATTTGGTTGCGTTGCACATTCCACCTATGTTGCATTACAAGAGGTCTTTGCATGTGTGAAATGGCTTTCTAACATATCTATGAGATATTAGTACCTCTCCAACTCACGAGTAAGCACATTGACAACACAACTCCTCATCAATAACATATCTATGAGACATTAGTACCTCTCCAACTCACCAATAAGCACATTGACAATACAACAAACCCTAATAAAGTAGTTGTTTCGCACTTGTCACGTGAAAGTGTGAAATGGCTAACATATCTATGAGACATTAGCACCTCTCCAACTCACCAATAAGCACATTGACAATACAACAAATTCTAGTGAAGTACTTGCTCCACTGATCTTATGAGGAGTGGAAAATGAGAGGAGATGACAGGTTCAAAGGCATCTCTCGCTATGATAGCCATTGCTATCCTCCTCATACCTCTTCAAAGCTATAATGTCTTCGTCGCACTCATGAATTCGGCTTCTTAAGTGTATACAAGTTACATCATCTCTTGAAAGGTTGTTAGTAGGGCTGGCAAAGGATTGTCCAATCTCTTGCGTATCATATATTTTCTTCATCCGCCAAGGTCCTGGGGAGGGGGGCTGCTGATCCTGGCCCTCCATTCCCCTTGCATTTCTAGCAAGAATCAAGCCAACTATCGTTAAGTGCTAATGAACAGAGTTCTATCTTTAGACAATTGCAACTGCTACACTACCATACATTGGCATGGCTTGTTTTCCACGTCCATGTCAATTTGATGCTTAAAGGGAAAAAGGGGCAACTATTCCTCTGCAAAATGATGCCCAGTTAGCAAAAGGCATCAAGAACACTAGGAAATGTGAACGTATCTGGTTTCATTCTCACATCCTGCATTTGAGAGAGAATAGACAGAAATCAACGTCTCCATGCTGCAATCATGGCCGTCCAAGACATGACATCTCGTGTGGGAATTTTGTCAAAGAGAGGCCATGCATTGTTCAATCAATGAAATCGTGATACATGGCCACACAAGCATTCCCTTTAGCACAATTCAGAGCAGACATGCTATCTTCATTGCAAAGATGCAGCACTTAGGTTTCCACTAAATATCCATCACATGAATGAAGATTGTGCATCTTTTTCAACACCACTGCTCACAATACGAGCATGCACTCCACTATTCTGCCCTTTTTGCGCATTGATCAGGTATGCTGCCAAATGTGACCTTGTTTGGAAACACATCCCAGTCAAGTGCCAACCCTTTCTGGAATGACACTTCCTGATACCATTTGCGTGTGTAGTTGCATAACGTCTGCCTTTAGCCCCTGCTCTTCATGTGCTCCAAGGACTGCATTCCATAATATTGTACACGTAGGAGCATGTCATTTAATGACATCCAGGCACGGGCTCCAGGCATGGGCTGTGCTGTCGTACTTAACATACATACAGGCGATGGTAGTCAATGAAGGCATAACATATACGCTTGCCTTGAGCTAAACCTCGCAGCCTATCACATAATGAGACAACAGTTACAAAACTAATCTTTTGGGTGCCACACATCCTGGTCTCATGGACCAAAAAATCTGCAGAGTCTTTCATTACAAGCCACTCTTGAAAGATGCCTCAGTCACGAAACATCACCTTGTATTGTTGATGTTATGTCAAGAATACACACAACCTTCATGGGGCCAACAGTGCAAGCAATCGGCTCTGCTCTTTTCATTGCTAGAGAAGCTCAGACCGTGGGGACCCAGCCATTTGGCTGCCTTGTATTCCTCCTCTGGGCCCCACCATGCCATGTTGCACCTGACTTCCACGCGGCAAGCTGCTGCCCATGTGTAACAACTCGGCCCTATTAGCCTCCGGCTTTCATCACCACTCTGTGGTTAAGAAAGTGTAGCTGCTGAAAGACACAACATTAGCCCTCAATCAACAAGCACTTGCAGGTAATCATCCGATTTTGCAGAAAATATTAGATGAGAGATGCATGACCATGTGCATCTCCTCTCTAGGCCAAAAAATTATCCATTAATACACTATATGTCAAATAATACAAAAGTGCCTTCAACTGGCACATGGAGAACAAATCAGCTCTTGGTAACACACTCACCTGTAGCTTTCCTCCTGCCTTTCTTAGGAGACAATGCATCACCTCTACATTTACACTTACACAGAAACTCCATCACATTTAGACTTGCCCCCCAAGGACAATCAAGGTGACCAATCTCGTCCATAGTACGTATTAGGTAGCCCAACCCAGAATTTGAAAGCCTCAACAGCTCTCCTGCGAGCCGCAGATCTATCTCTTCGAGATTGCGATGTGTGCGGGCTTGTGTACAATTTAGAATGCAATTCCACAAACATGCGTTGATACTTTATTTTATCGGCAGGAATCTGATGCTTTTCCATGCATGCCACAATCTCTAATGCCTTCATAAAGAAGCGTGCCCTCACACAAATGTCTACCAATCCATCAAGCAATCCTGCATCAGGCTTCAAAGGTACACCATTGCTTTCCTTTGCCTCTAAGCGCTCTTGAATCTCCTTCCACAATACAAGGGCTTCACCTACCTTACCTCTATTAGCAAACCCCTTTACAAGACTTCCGTATGTGGCCACAGTAGGCACATAACCAAATTCTTTCATCCTCTGAAAGGCCCCCTTTGCACCTTCTACGTGCCCTACTCTGCAGTAAGCGTCAATCAATGCATTCCATGCAATGGTATCAATTTTCACTCTTCTATCGCGCTCCATCTCTTGAAAAATCTTCGCAGCCAATTCTGGCTGTCTATTTTTTCCAAAGGCTTTAATGAGATTGGTATAAGTTTGTTTCGAAGGAGCGATGCCAGCCTCGCGCATCTGCGTGTACATTGCCAATGCAGAGGTACTATCATCAGCGTTAATGTAGCCATCAATCAAGATATTGAATGAAATGACATCAGGTTGAATGCCAGCTTTCTTCATGTCTTCTAGCAGCAGTCTTCCCTTTGTAGCCTGGCATGCGTCGCTGTAACCCTTCAACAGTACATTATAGGTAATAACATTAGCAGGCACCTTGTGTGATGCCATTTCGCGTAAGAAACTGCGAGCTTCATCGAGCAAGCCCAGTCGTACACAAGTAGTGATGACAGTTGTGTAAGTGACCTCATTGGGCAAACTGCCAGCATCATCTTGGTTTTGCATTGCAACAAGCAACTGCTTGACATCATTTAGTCTCCTTTTCTGCATGTATCCCTTCATTATAATGGTGTACATACGAGTATCTGGCTTAAACTTGGAAGTAAAAGGTACCTTTGAAGATGAACTTCTTTGAAGGTGGTCTGCTGGTACTGGCAAAGGGGTATCAACAAGACTTGAATCTGCAGAGTCAAGAGAGGTGGTGGGTATAATCTTCAAGGCGTTTAAATGTGCCAAGTCACTAGTTAATATCCTGCTAATATCCTCTTTTCCCTTTCTCAAGGCTTCCACAATCATCACTGCTCTATCCAGCTCATCCAAGCCGACATATGCGGCAACAAGAGAATGCATGGTTGACATACAAGGTTTTACTCCTGCAGTTTCCATTTCAAACAGTACTTCTGAAAGCTTAGACTTGTTATTGGACAATGCATAGAGCTTGATCATGATGTTGAAGGTAAGCTCATCTGGTCGTAAACCAAATTTACTGAGCCCATTGAAAATCTCATTGGCCTTGTCAGCAAGGCAAGCATTGGCACATGCATTAAGAGATGCATTAAAAGCTCCTGTATCAGGCCTCATAGAGGAGGCTGCATTAGCACTGCATTGCAATCTCTCATTGTCAACATCAGACTCTGCTTTCTCAGCCATGGAGCAAATGTCCTCAAACAGGCTCAGGGCAAGCGGAACGTCCTCCCTGTCTTTTCCAAGCTTACTAACAACAGCACTCCATGCCTTCACATGGGGCAAATAACCAAGCTTAAGTATCAGCCTGATTATGGAAGCAGCATAACGAACTGCTCCAGCTTTGGAGGTAGCCATGGCAAGAAGGCCCAAGCTATTGCAGTCCAGAAGTGAAGCACTCCTTCTCTTTTGCAGAGTTGCGACCAAAGTTTGTGCTTTTGTGAGGCTGGATGGAGTCCCAGCGTAGGATAGCTGGGAAACGAGTCTGCTGAGACAAACGGGGCTAGGTTTGTGCTTTTTCATCATCAGGAGCTCGCAGATGCGCCAAGCCTCCTGAGTATTTCGACTTTCCAGGGCAGAGAGCATCTGTTCGTTGAGGGCAAAAGTCTCTTCTCCGGGGCTCGCCTCATTGTCCTCCTGCAGAGACGAGGAAGCATCCTCATCCAGCTCTGGCAGAGATGATGAAGCATCTTCATGCTCCACCTCAACCCATGCTCTTGTGTTCCCGCTCCCATTCCCACTCACTGCTTTCAAGTCCGTGCGTAGTCTGCGATGCTGCGAGCTGAGAGGCGCAGCCTTGGAATAGAGCTCATGCCTGCACAAAGATGAGCGCGGTACGTCACAAAAGAGAGAGCAGGCAGACGGCCGAGCTTTACAGTAGGAAGGGAGCATCTGCGCCAAGCACTAGCACGCTTCTAAATCCTGGGGAAATGTTGGGAGATGGAAGCATTGCTGAATGCTCAAAGGAGAGAGCTCCACGTGGTCAAATCAAATCAGTGCCCATGATTTCAAGGTCGGCGGGTCTCACTCGCTATTACCACCGATATATGTTTTTTTTTTTGTGTGTGTGTGTGTGTGTGTTTTTACATCTCCCAATGACACACGATGGACACTATCACCATTAACTTACTGATACTTGTTAACCCATGCTCAAATTTGTTTTCGGTCTTTTGGGCCTTTTCCCTGCACGGCTGCTTCGGAATGAATAGTTGTAGTTACATGAGTGAAGGCAAGTTTGTATCGCCCCGCCATGGCCTCACTCAATAGCAATACAAACTTGCTTTTCACTCAACAATAGCGCACGAGCTTGAGGTCCCGCTCATCGACCTCAATGCAAACACCACTGCCCTCTTATCCCACCTCGGTGAGCTCGCCACTAAGAACACCCTCTTCATGTTCCTGCATCTAGACAAGTTCCCCAATTACCCCAACGGCATAAAAGACACCTTTCACTTGCAGGTCAAGGGAGCCAAGCAAGTAACTGCATGTGCATATAACCGTGCAAGTTAATTATGGTTTTTTCGTCTATGGTCTTTTGGACCTTTCCCCTGTGCCACACCCATGCTAGCATTGATGGGCATCCTCTCTCTCTCTCTCTCTCTCTCTCTCTCTCTCTCTCTCTCTCTCTCTCTCTCTCTCTCTCTCTCTCTCTATCTATCTATCTATATATATATATATATATATATATATATATATATATATATATATATATATATATATATATATATATATATATATATATATATATATATATATATATATATATATATATATATGTGTGTGTGTGTGTGTGTGTGTGTGTGTGTGTGTGTGTGTGTGTGTGTGTGGACACACATGGATGTAACCTTCTGGTCTCATAGCTCATTTTGGCCTCTTGAAGATGTTAATATAATATTTCAATGGATTTTTCATCTCTCTCTCTCTCTCTCTCTCTCTCTCTCTCTCTCTCTCTCTCTCTCTCTCTCTCTCTCTCTCTCTCTCTCTCTCTCTCTCATGATATTGTGTTGATCTCCGACTCTCCGGAGGGGATGCAACGTCACTTGGATGCTTTGCATAGGTTTGTCCATGAAAGTGGCTTGTCTGTCAACCTTGGTAAAACCAAGGTCATGGTATTTAATACCACCCCACAGTGGATCAGGAGGTCAGCACCTGCATTCACATATGGCCAGGAGATGGTGGAATATACAGATGCTTACACTTACCTTGGAGTGGTTTTCAGTGGACTAGCATTTTCTTTTAGGAGAGTAGCAGAGACTAGATTGACCAGAGCCCATTCGGCATTGGGGAGATTGGAGAGCATGTGTTCACAGGTTCAGTTTCAAGAGCCTCGGACGAAGCTCTGGCTCTTTGACACTTTGGTGGCTTTTGCATTGCTCTATGGAGCTGAGATATCGGGGCCTTCATTGGATCATCATGGAGAACAGGTCACATTGATGGATGGGGGGACACGGAGAAGCCTCTGGTCTCTATGATCTCGCGGCTCATTAGAGCCAAGGCTTCAGTACCACGTGCCATTATCCGAGCAAAGCTAGCTGACCCCCCACTAATAGTTGAGGCGCTCACCAGATCTGTTTCCCTCATACACCGCTTGTGGAAAATTCCCAGAGACAGACACGCCCACCTTGCACTTGAGTGCACTTGAGTCCTCTCGACAATTAGCCAGGCAGGGAGACACAGCATGTTGGTATGGGGAGATGATGTCATGGTTCCAGGCACATGGGTTTAGTGTAGACAGATTGCCCCCCTTCTAGTACTCACTGGATGCACCCTCTCTGACTCTTACACAGTCCGAGACCACCAGGCTCATCCGCCAGGACCTCACTCAGCTAGACACAAGGAGGACATGGGTACAACCAACACATGAGCTGGGCACGAAGATGGCTTTCTACAGAGAGCATCTTCTCCAGTTTGCGGCGGAGGGTTTTGTGAAGAGGCCCAAATACATGGACACCCACTTGTCTCATGGGATACGGTGTGCTATTGGCCAAATACACACATCTTCACACCAGCTCTGCAGATCGAGACTGGGAGATACAGCGGAGTGCCAGCAGAGGCCAAGACATGCACCATGTGTGACATGGAGCTTGAGACAGAGTTACACTACACATGCCACTACCCCGTCTACTATGAGGTACGAGGCCGCTTCCATTGCTTGTTCAGAGAGGGCTTTGGACCACTCTCCAGAGTCAAGAGGTACGAGATCAGAGATGCCTGGGTTTTTTTCTGCTCGAGCTGCGCAGACACAGAGAGAGCCTGATGAGAGGAGAGGCTAGCCAGTCTCAGAGACACATCGCAGACTTCTTTAGAGCATACAGTGGACACCCAGAAGAGCTACTACCACAGCAAGTCTTGTCTCTCACACTAGAGGCACACTAATCGATCGAGCGACTGAGCTGGGAAGATCCAGACACCCATGAGTGCGGAGGACTACACAGCATCGACGGATGCTACATCAGAGGATTTGGATCACTTTGGCCTGACATGCACGACGCCCGGTTAGACTACTGTCCATAGAGGAGATTGATGAGATCCGCCAGCGACCGATGCTGGATTTCTTGTGACGTGATTTAGCTATCCCAGCTAGCTACTTAGTTTCACACCTACCAGCTTAGGATCCCATAGTACTTTTATTTTATCATTTCATCATTTTGTCATTTCATTTTGTTACTTTGACTTTGTATCAGATTCACCACATTGTAACGCTCTGGTCTCATAGGTCATTTTGGCCTTTTGAAGACGTTAATATAACATTTCATTTCATTTCTCTCTCTAGTAGCAATTCTAGATTCATTTTAGTATCTCTTTTTCATACCTAGACATGGTGTCAAATTCACCAGTTTTTGTAACGGATTGGTCTCATAGGTCATTTTGGCCTTTTGAAGACGTTAATATATCATTTCATTTCATTTTATTTCTCCTTCTCATAGGTTAAAGTCTACTCTTCCCACGTGTGGGCATGTCTGAATGTGTATGTCACAATTTTCTAGAGAGTCATGCAATGAGGTTATGACTCATTGAGCACATCTTTTGAGATGCTTGATCTCCACTGAATCAAACAGATCTTTAAGGTCTCTTGAGATTGCTCCTATGACAATAAAACCTCTTGTCCCTTGTGTTCGTCCATATGATCTAGAAATGTGTATGGATTCGAACACCCATTTGAAGAAGTTAATATAACATTTCATTTCATGTTCATCTCATAGGCCATTTCACCCATTTGAAGAAGTTAATATAACATTTCATTTCATTTTCATCTCACAGGCCATTTCACTCATTTGAAGAAGTTACCATTTGAAGAAGTTAATATAACATTTCATTTCATTTTCATCTCATAGGCCATTTCACCCATTTGAAGAAGTTAATATAACATTTCATTTCATTTCATTTTCATCTCACAGGCCATTTCACTCATTTGAAGAAGTTACCATTTGAAGAAGTTAATATAACATTTCATTTCATTTTCATCTCTCTCTCTCTCTCTCTCTCTCTCTCTCTCTCTCTCTCTCTCTCTCTCTCTCTCTCTCTCTCTCTCTCTCTCGTAGCACTTCTAGATTCATTACTTGATTCATTTCAGTATCAAGTAATGAAATTGGTGTTTACATCTCCCAATGACACACACGATGGACACTACCACCATTAACTTACTGATACTTGTTAACCCATGCTCAAATTTGTTTGTGGTCTTTTGGGCCTTTTCCCTACACCGCTCCTTCGGAATGAACAGTTGTAGTTACATGAGTGAAGGCAAGTTTGTATCACCCCACCTTGCTTTAGAATGGCCTCACTTCAATAGCAATACAAACTTGCTTTTCACTCTACAATAGCGCACGACCGAGGTCCCACTCATCAACCTCAATGCAAACACCATTGCCCTCTTATCCCACCTCAGTGAGCTCGCCACTAAGAACACCCTCTTCATGTTCCTGCATCTAGGCAAGTTCCCCAATTACCCCAACGGCATAAAAGACACCTTTCACCTGTAGGTCGAGGGAGCCAAGCAAGTAACTGCATGTGCATATAACCATGCAAGTTAATTATGGTTTTTTCCTCTATGGTCATTTGGACCTTTCCCCTGTGCCACACCCATGCTAGCATTGATGGGCATTCCTCTCTCTCTCTCTCTCTCTCTCTCTCTCTCTCTCTCTCTCTCTCTCTCTCTCTCTCTCTCTCTAGTAGCAATTCTAGATTCATTTTAATATCTCTTTTTCATACCTAGACATGGTGTCAAATTCACCAGTTTTTGTAACGGATTGGTCTCATAGGTCATTTCATTTCATTTCTCCGTCTCATAGGTTAAAGTCTACTCTTCCCATGTGTGGGCATGTCTGAATGTGTATGTCACAGTTTTCTAGAGAGTCGTGCGACGAGGTTAAGACTCATTGAGCACATCTTTTGAGATGCTTGATCTCCAATGGATTGAACAGATCTTTAAGGTCTCTTGAGATTTCTCCTATGACAATAAAACCTCTTGTCCCTTGTGTGCATCCATACGATCTAGAAATGTGTATGGATTCGAACACCCTAAGTAAAGACATAGAGTCTATTCTCATAAGCCATTCCACCCATTTGAAGAAGTTAATATAACATTTCATTTCATTTTCATCTCTCTCTCTCTCTCTCTCTCTCCCTCTCTCTCTCTCTCTCTCTCTCTCTCTCTCTCTCTCTCTCTCTCTCTCTCTCTCTCTCTCTCTCTCTCTAGTAGCACTTCTAGATTCATTACTTGATTCATTTCAGCATCTCTTTTTCGTATCTAGACATGGTATAAAATTCACCAGTTTATAATGGATTGGTCTCATATGTATTTTGGCCTTTTGAAGATGTTACTATATCATTTCATTTAATTTCATTTCTCTGTCTCATAGGTAAAAGTCTACTCTTTTCATGTGCGAGTGTGTGAGTACATTGAGAACATCTTTTGAGATGCTTGATCTCCATTGAATTGAACATATCTTTAAGGTCTCTTGTGATTACTCCTACAACAATAAAACCTCTTGTCCCTTGTGTGTGTCCATACTGCTTAGAATTGTGTATGTATTCGAACACCCTAAGTGAAGCCATAGGGTCTAGTTTCATAAGCCATTTTTTCCTTTTGAAGAAGTTAATATAACATTTCATTTCATTTTCATCTCTCTTTGTTTGTGTGTGTGTGTGTGTATAGTTCTTTTACATAAATAATAAAACATTTAAGTTCAAAGGACGGCTGGCTTTAGACAAGTGACAATGACAAGCAAAAAAACAACTAAGTCTTAGAATTATTTTTGCACATAGTTATACGAATGAGGTCTCATGCTAGTGTAAAGGTACAATGTTCAAGATAAGTTGTTATTTCCATCAGGTTTCTCAAGGCAGATCATTTACCCTTTAAGCCAAAAAAATCCAAGAAAGGATAGAGTCCTCACCTCCATCCATTCAAACAAGATAGCAGATATGTTAGCCTTGAATGTGTTTTACAGGTGTTATCGAACTATATTAGTTGTTATCCATGTCCAACTTACAACTTTTTAACTCAAAAAAAACTTCCAGAGTGCACATGTATAAGGTGTGTATATTGTTTAATCTATTTCCAAAGTGTGTGGTTAAAAGACATAATCCTTTAAACTTATGATAGTTATATAAGGATCCTATATAGACACATTATATTTAGCTCATAAATTAACATATAAATCATTTCGAGTAGAAGGCCACCACCCCTTTTGGTTTAAGTGTCTCATAACCATAATCAGTCCCAAGTCATTCCTATAGTACCTTGCAAAGTATATATTTAATGTAGCCAACCAAGTGACAATCCTCTTCCTGTCTTCAATCAAAAAGTCATAGTAGTCTGATACCAGACTCAATCCCTCCAAAAAAACTACTTTTTATTTGGTCTAGGTGTAAGGACACGGGTCCTGCGGGCAAGGCCAACGGCACGGTCGGATAGTGTGTATGCTAGGGGAAGGCTATAAGATAGCATGGTTGGGTGGAGACTAGCACACGACATTACTCTCCTCCTTTTTGTGGTATTCGAGCTATTTCGGAAAAGGGGACAAGACGAGTGTGTATGCTAGGGGGAGGATATAAGTTAGCATGGTTGGCTGGAGACTAGCACACGGCATTGTTCTCCTCCTTTTAGTGGTATTCGAGCTATTTCAGGAAAGCGGTCTGCATGTGCATGCGACACACATCTCCTCTCTCCCCACGATCTGTAGGCGGGGAAGACGACCCTCCATAGCGCAGCAAAAGAGAAGATAGACACAGAGTTTTGCACGTAGCACGGGAGGATAGACAACAAGCAGTAGGCGCAGACGCCCCACGTACGCCCTCCACAATGCACGACTAAGGCGAATGACCAAGGCAAACTCAATCGGCATCTCTACGGCATCGTTGGTGCCATCAACGCCATGCGAAGGCCCTCTCAACCCTTGCATGAAGGAGGGTTGATCCCACCCCATGAGGGTAAGACGAAAGATAGCATACTTGAGTTGAGAAAGAAAGCTACAAGGAAAGCAAAGCTACAAACTTCAACTTCAAGGAAGTAGTTTCACCCTTCCTTTTCACTCCTTAGAGAAAAAGACAAGTTTTCTTCCAAAATTCATTTTTCTTCAAAAAAGAACCTTCACAAGTGAACAAAAGCCTTCACAAAAATGATTTTTTGTGAAGAGTCAACGAAGGTGTTCTTACAAAGAACAACAAGTGAAATGCGAGGCGAGGATTGCATGCAACACATAAAACACACAACTATTTCACGCTTTACAAGATAGAAGTTGATATTTTCTCTCTCTCTACATTAGCGTGTGTTTACCATGGCTGGCGAGGATATCCCACCTATACATGCTTTTATTTTGAGCACGCACATCAAAATCCGGCAACCATGGGCACTGCCGACATCAATATGCATCACAATGATGATCTAGGAAATCATGGTCTTATAGGTATGGTTGCTTTCAAGACTTTGGAAAATCGTCAAAGCGTACTTGAACGCAACCTCTTTGCATTAAATGTAAATGTTACAAACCTTATTGAGCTACTTGTGAAATTTATGAATTCACAAATGGATCAAGCTTGCACAGTTCAAGGAACCCAAGCTCGCACGACTCAAGGAGTCCATGAGGCAAGTATTTTAGAAGATACAGAAGGTAGCAATGCATTACTTAAGAACATCACCACTCTTGAGTTTCACGGTGAAGAGTGTGATAGCAACAAGGATGCGATCAATATGTTCTTACACAAATGGAGTGATATTTATAGGTTGAGACACACCCCAGATATTAAGACATCTGTGGAAACAAGTCTATCTCTTAAACGCAAGGCCTATAAGTGGTGGATGACATTTCCAATAGATGCTCATCCTCAGTCTTGGACTGTGTTTCAAGCTTATTTCTCCAAAAAGTTTTTGGACTCCAATGGAGAAGATAAGAATTGGTTAGCATGGGATGCATGCCACATGTCTGGTCTCTCTCTCACTCAGTATCTTTATAAGTATCGAGAAATCATATTAAAACTAGAAGGTCTATATGAATTCCAAAAGATACGGGGTTTCGATAGGGGTCTTGACAAAGACTATCGTCTTCATGTCAAGACCCAACATCCAAAAACTTTAGAAGAAGCCATCGCTCATGCCCAAATGTATGATGATGACCAAGAGAGGAAGGGAAATGTTCCCTACTCTAAGAATACTTTTGCTAAGAGCAACTCGGCTAAGAGTCAATGGCAAAGTAGATCTCCCACACGTTCCAACAGGAACAAGAGACAATCTACCTCTCCACGCCCTAAAGAGGCTAAGAAGCCTAAGCAATCACAAGATACTCCACGTGTGTCTCTTAGCGCTGTCGATTTTGAGCGTGCGAAGAAACACAATTTTTGTTTCAGATGTCTTTCGGACCAACATAACAAGAAGCATTGTCCTCTTTTGGAAGGCAAAGAAAAGGCCATGCACATGGTGCAACGCCTCACATTAGATTCATCTCCTAAATACTGTGTTGTAGAGGTTCTTCATATGGAAGAAAATCACAAGTGTTGTGTGCTTGCTTCAATGTGGCAGCCCACCTTTGGCCCCCATGAGTTGATTTGCATGCATGGCACTATTAACGGACAACATGTTTATATTTTAATGGATGATGGTGCAACTCATAACTTCCTGAACTATAAGCTAGTCAAGAAATTAGAGCTTACACAGACACCGTGCTCCCACAAGTATGTGGTAGAACAAATGTCTGGAAATGATAAAGAAGTACAGGACACGATAGTTTAAGGGGTTGAGATTTTTGTTCACGATCATACGATGACCCTTGACTTTCAAGTTATGAACATGGATGGTGCTGATGTAGTTTTAGGACGGGAGTGGTTGCATGGTTTAGGAAACACATTGCACACTAGTTACGAACACAACTCCTTATCTTTTATTTCCAATGGTAAACATGTGCTTTTGCTTGGTGAGAATAATATACGATCTGCACCTCTTATATGTACAGCCGAGTTTTCTATTTTACAGAAAGAAGATTTAATAAATGAAATCTTTTTGTGTTAGTGCTTGTCTCAAAGTCTTGTGAATTCTCAAGAGCAAAGTGTTGTGGATTCTAGTTATGGTATGCAAAGTGCAATGAATTTTAATGAAAAGCAATGTGCTAACAATTCTAAAGAGCAAAGTGCTCTCAATTTTAATTACATTGAGCAACGTGCAACTGTTATAAAACAAACATTAAAGGAATTACAGGATTCTCCATCCTAGCATAACTCTAGTTTACTTTCTCCTTTTGCACGAAAAAAGCTGACTCACTTACTCACGGAGTATAGTGATGTATTCTCAAGTCATTTACCGTAGGGTTTACCCCCTACACATAATGTGTTGCATGGCATAGATGTCATGTAGGGCACTAAATCGATGAGTAAACCACCTTATCGTATGAGTGCTAGTGAGGCCAAGAAGGTTGAGCATCAATTGGCTGACTACATCACCCGTAGTTTCATTAGACCTAACACTTCGCCTTGGGAATCACCAATTATATTGGTAAAAAAGAAAGATGGTACTATGCGCATGTGCGTAGACTATCACGAATTAAACGCCATAGTCATCAAGAACAAGTATCCTCTGCTTCGAGTGGATGAGTTATTTGATCAACTCCATGGGGCAAGATACTATACAAAGATAGATCTTTGTTCAGATACCACCAGGTGCGTATCCTTTTACAAGATATCTCTAAGGATGCCTTTAGAACACGGTTCGGGCATTTTGAATTTTTGGTTATTCCTCTTGGTTTAACCAATGCTCCAGCTACATTTATGACACTCATGGATAGTGTCTTATGTCCCTATCTTGAAAAATTTGATGTGGTTTTCCTTGATGACATTCTCATTTACAATAAGATTGAAGATCAACACATAGAACACTTACGATTAGTGTTCGAACATCTATGAATTCACATCCTATATGCTAAGCCAAGCAAGTGTGATTTCTTTAAAACAAAGACACATTACCTCGGTCATGTGATCTCTTATTCGGGCATCAAGATGGACATTGACAAGGTTGCTTCCATTCTTTGATGGCCACATCCCAACACGATTGAGGAGCTTCAAGTCTTCTTAGGCATGGCTGGATTTTATCGACAATATATCCGTGATTATGCCTAAATCGTTCTTCCTATGAAGGATCAACTTAAAGCAAAAGGTAATACCTTTTCTTGGGAAGAAGTTCAATAATGCAGTTTTGAACAGCTCAAGGTAGCTGTAGCCACTGCTCCCATCCTAGCAATCGTTGACCCACTTAAGCCATTTGTGGTAGAGACTGATGCTAGTGATAAAGCAATTGGTGTGATACTTCTACAGGAAGGAAGACCTATCGCCTTTGAAAGTAAAAAGTTAGATAGAGCTCAACAAAATTATTCTATCTATGAGAGGGAGCTCTATGCCATAGTTCACGCTTTACGAAAGTGGTGACACTGTTTATATGGTGCCGAGTTTGAAGTGGTTTTTGATTATGAGAGTATAAAATGGTTTACTACTCAAATGGACTTGAAGGGTCATAAAGCTAGATGGGAGGAGATCCTTCAAGATTATGATTGTAAGCTATGATTTGGCAAGGGGCGATATAATGTAGTAACGGATGCACTAAGCCGGATGCCTCATATTAATTCACTTGCTTTCACGAAAATAAAGAGTGATTTTTTTGGAGTCATTATGTGGCAAGTGTGCACAAGATCAATCATATGCTAAAGTGTGGAGTATAGTTTTAAGAAGGGATCCCTCACACTCATATGTCTCTGCACGACCGGATCAACATGTTTCTGCACGCGCAGATAAAAACTCCAAGTAGGACTACCTAATACAAATTGTCGCCATGATGCCATACGGGTAATTATAGACCGCCTAACAAAGATGTTTCAATTCATTCCCACTAAGACTACATTTAAATCATTAGAGTTAGCAATGCTATTTAAAGAGCATATATATAGACTCTACGGTCTTCCAGCTAGTATCATTAGTGACAGATCGAAAGTTCGATAATCACTTCTGGAGACTGTGTTCCAAAAGTTGGAAACTACACTTAATCTTAGTAGTGCCGATCATCCAAAAATAGATGGTCAAACTGAAAGATTTAATCAAGTGCTAGAGGATATGCTACGAGCGTATGTTAGCAAGAAGCAAACTAGTTGGGAAGACTACTTGCCTATATTGGAATTTGCTTATAATAGTTCAAATCATGTGACTACAAGGTTTAGTCCATTTATGCTTTTATGTGGTTTTCAACCTAGATCACCAGTTACGGTGGGGTTATCTACAAATAAGATACAACAAGCGAAGGATTTTTCTCCAAGACCATTTGGATATGCTTCGAGTTGCTCAACAGAATGTTAAGCAAGCTCAAGATCGATATAAGAAGTACGTAGATGAGCATCACTGTCTTGCTACTTTTTCCAAGAAGGAGACAAGGTTTTCCTCAAGGTTCCGGAACATTCAAAAAGTCTGAAGACGGGGAAAGTTGCTAAACTTTCACCACGTTATTGTGTACCATTTACCATTCTCAAATGTACTAGTCAAGTGGCATATAAGTTAGCTCTTCTCAAGCACTCACGAGTTCATCCTGTTTTTCATGTTAGATGTTTACAAAAACAGCTAGGAGAGAATGATAATTTCATTGACACAAATTTGTTAGATGACATTATAGAGCCGCCCAGCATCCCTCATGAACCCAAAAAGATTTTGGATTCTCATGAGCTTCGCACAAGACATCATGTCAGACGATTGGTGTTGGTAAAATGGCTAGATAGACCTGAAGAAGGTTCTACATGGAAGAATGTCTCCGCACTTAAGAAAAATTCTCCAAGGGGGGGTAATGTAAGGACACGGGTCCTACGGACAAGGTCACCGGCAGGGCCGGACATTGTGTATGCTAGGGGGAGGCTATAAGATAGCATGGCTGGGTGAAGACTAGCACACAAATATTACTCTCCTTCTTTCACTAGGCATCACATCCAGCCTAGTAAGTCAACACAAAATATCAAGAACAAATCGAGTAAGCGGTTCCCCATACCATCATAGATTGTGTCATGCTTTAAAAACCACTACATGAACTAGACAGCTACACTATATGGTTTCTCTCCCTCTCTCTCTCTCTCTCTCTCTCTCTCTCTCTCTCTCTCTCTCTCTCTCTCTCTCTCTCTCTCTCTCTCTCTCTCTCTCTTAAAGACCTGTAGTCAAAAAAGAAACCCCGAACATTTTAAAAAAAAATCAACATCAACATTTTTCATAGAGCCGAGCATGTCACCAAGAACGGTACCTACAATATGTAACAACATCTCTAACAAAGGTGATTGGTGTCCTATGGGGCTGGGAGCACTCTCGTTGCTTTTGACCATAATACACTGAAGCATCAAACCCAATCCTCCCACCTTTTTTTCTTTTAAACACCATTATGCACAGTAGTTTGGACAAGCCATAAACCTGCTTCATCACATCAAAAGGCCGCCCCAACAACGACATTTATACAAAGTATGCAAGAGAACTTTGGCAAGAGTTTTGGGAGCCAGGCCATAGGTGCCTTTTAGCCCTATAACAAGCCTCAAAAAAACTTTTATGATTCCGTTTTTAAAAAAAACTAATGCAACAATGTACTCAGAGCCACGGTTTCGTATAACGTAGAGAATAAAGAAGATGCATAACACCCTCTGATAATCGATGAGCGCAATAGAGAACTGTTCCAAGAGAAAAAACCATCCCCTGTTGCCTCCTGCTAAACAAGCCCACCGGGCGAGAAATCTCTCATGGCAACCATTCCATTTTCATTTTGGTGTACAGTAAACTTAAGCAACTATTCGGTGCAACAAAAATTAGTGGAAAAAATAACCAATAAATAGTAATTTTAGCAGAGTGCAGACCTGAGAAGCACCCTCATTTTCCACTAGCTCCATAGTGTAGACAGTATGCATGCCACAAGAAAAAAGCCCTCAAATCTCACTTTACACATACACATACACCAACGCAAAGGCAAGGCTAATTGAGGGGCTCAGAGCCCACCTCACCTCTTATATATAGTGATCACCACTGGCGAGAATGTTGAGGATGGCTGGCATGTAGGATATCACCTTGAACTCCACTGGACTCCCAAGGCATCCGGTTGGAAATGGTAGCCTCCATGGCCCCCTACCTAGGGACAGAGTGGGAGAGGTGGGGGGGGGACCCATTATATTGCATGTAGGTGTAGAGATGGCGAGCGAATCAGAATTGTGAGGTAGAGAGGGAAAGAGGAAGGTGTGAAGACACTTACTACGCATGAAATCAAGCTTTTAAGACACCGAATACGGTGTCACAAAAAACTGAAAAGAGCCAGATACCCCATTTGGGGTGGTGTCCTGTGGATCGGCACCCTACAAAGGGTCAAGGTTTATGTAAGCCTAAAAAACCTCTTGTGATGCAAAAAAAACAAAACCTCAAAGTGATGAAGGAGAGATCTGACCCCATCGGGGAGTTGTTTGTTTGGGGGGGGGGGGGGGGGGGGGGGGGGGGGAGAAAAGAGAAAAACCCAAAGGGAATGAGTTTTATTTTCAAAAAACCAGTATGTACAAAGTCTAGGTTTGTACTAGGTAGTCAAGTCCAAGTGAAGAGGCATCTTTCTGCCCACAGAGCTTTAGCTGTATTAGTACTTAGGTGTGTGTGTGTGTGTGTGTGTGTGTGTGTGTGTACTCGCCCTGTCACAATCGTCGGCAGTAGGCCCATTGTGCATGGGCCTACTGCCTAATTAAGGAGATAAGATTAACAAGGCTGAACTTTAAGCCAAGCAATTCATTCCATGAAATTATCGTGATGATTGTACTAATTAGGTCACTCCTCTTACCCATTAAGGCAAAATTTGTGTATAAGAAGTCTCATATCTTCCCAAGCCAAGAAGCAGTTAGAGGAGGAGTAACGGATTAAATGAAGGAGATTGATGCATGTATTAATAGTTATTTTATGAGGCCTTTTACTTTTCTTCTTGATGCACTCAATGGAGGAGATATTTAGTAGATCTTTTTTCTAGGTGAAACGGTAGTCATATGGCACCATTACAGGGGTTATGTAACATAATAGTAAAATTAAGGAATTGTACAAAAGTGGAAAAGAACCCTGAGGTTGTAGAAAAATCATTACCATATGTTGTTCAATCTTGAGGAAGTTCGGGTAAATATGGTTAACATCAACCAAAAAAGATCTATTGTTAAGGCTTAGGATGTCGTACATGTATTTGTATGTATGCTTAAGCAGGGGGAGCTTATGACTGTTATTCTTATCTTTCATGGATTCAAGAACCATTTGTATTCAAAAAAAGATAAATACAAATTACACATGAGGGGTGAGCATAAAAAACCCTTAGGGATGCCTAGGCTTTGGTTAAAACATTGGCCTCTAAAGAGGATAGAATATTGTCAAGAATCCAAGTTATGTTTTCTATCAATTTTTCCTCATTAAAGTGGGAGGGGTGAGACGAGTAGGCTTTCTTAATCCATTTTGGTTTATTAGCAAGGGAAATATAGACAAAGCGCCTTATCCTAGAGTGTTTAAATGCTATTTTAGTCATTTTCCTTAGAAAATTTATCAGCCCTAAGTCTCCATTTAGAGGTATATTTTTGTAGCATTGAGTAATGTCTCCAGTAAAGAGATGGAATATTTGACTAGGGAGGTTGAAAGCGACCTCAATAGAGTATTTTACCAGCCAAAAGGGACTATATTGAATATTGAAGAAGTTTGAACAAACTTTCTGTTTACTTGCACAAATAGATTCAAACTCAGATAGTACAAGGTCTAGGCAGAGGGTGATATCTTTAGTAATGCTGGTAAATATACCATTCGAAGCATCAAATTTCCATCTTAACTTATGTTTGTGATGTTTATATGTGGAAAATAGGATTGGCAGCTTGATTGTCTCAAGGGAGTATCCGAGACTACAGAGATGCAAGCAATACCATTGGTAACTAAACTAGGAGAAAGGTTAAGCAAGGTAAATTCCTTACTAGACAGACGAGAATGTGATGCCTTCCATGCTAGGTTTTTGCACATAAAAGTAGGGCAATTAGCACTTTTGTCGGGTCCCACGACGAACCAAATACGGGCGAGTTTTTGGAACTTAAGTCTGAGGTCTAGTGTAATCCAAGTATTATCAGTGGAAATCCAGTTGTGTGGTAGGAGCAATATTTTTTGAAAAAAACATCTTTGAATTGATTTAGTTAAGTCTAGTAGGACTGTCTTCTCTAGTTGGAGAGAACTGACAAGGCCAATTAAGCAGCTAAGTCTCTAGTCGGAGAGAACTGACAAGGCTAGTTAAGTAGCTAAGTAAAGATGACAGAGCCAGATAAGGGTCTTTTGGGAAACTAGGGATGTGATTCAGTCCTTTGGCCAAGATTTTCTGGACCATGTTGTCATTGATTAAGTTAAGATCACAAGTGCCAACATGTCTACCCAGATCAGCAAAATCTTTACAAAAATTACTATGTTTATTGCAAGCACATTCAGGGATAGTATTGTGACGTAAAAAATCATTAACAGTAGACTAGATTCTTAATAGGCTGCTAATACCTCCAGCCAATAAGGACATTATCAAGCATTTTATGGTTGCCAAAAAGAAAGTCAAAGCACTCACAAAATATTGATTTGGGGGGGAACCAGTCCATGAGTTCATTTTGGAAAAGACAATCTACATAAATAAATTCCAAAGCCGAGGTCTTCTTCGTGAGATGCATCCTTCCATAGGGGCCAAAAGATACCTGCACACTATAGATGATTATAAGTCTAAGAGGTGCCAAATGGGAGTATTTCTGCCTCTTCCTCTAGTAAAGCTGCAAGACTTTCCTTTATTAAAGTTGGAGGAAGAGTTAGGTCTTTTTAATGAGGGAGAATACTCATCCTCAATATATGGTTTGAGTAAAGCAGTGATGATTTTGACTCCTTTGTAGTTGTCATAAGTAGTCAGATACATCCCTGGTGCATCTGATTTGAGTTCTTTAAGAGTATCAAGTATTAGCCCACAAAAAATGTTAAAAGCAATTTGAGCAACAACCAGTTGCTTGGCATGTCCCCCCAACTAAGAATAGATGAGGGATTGGTGAAAGTCCTTAGGTTTCTCTGGGAAGAGCTGATCCAAATGGCTGAGGATGTACCAAATAGCATGGTCAAACCACATGATGTTGGATTCACAAGAGGCTTTGGGGTCAAGAAATTTGTAGGCACATTTTATGTAGGGCCGAAAAACATTCCAAATAGATTCAGTGTAGAAGTCACGATTGCTCTTAGCAAACTCCATGCTACCTTTTGTACAAATATATAGTCCTGTATTAGAAAAACACTTAGAATGGTCAACAAACTTAAGGTTAAAGGGAGCTTTGATGAGTTCACCCTTGTCCAAGAATTGTCCTCCTTTCACAATTCTAAGTTTGCAATCTTCCACTACGGACGGACGCAGGGAGATTAGCCAACTATACCCAAGTTTCACTAAGGATTGGAGCCAAAAAGGCTTTGTTGGGGAGGACCCATAGTTGATGGTCTACCCCAAAGGACTCAACTTCAATCTGTCTTACTGGTAAGAAAGGAAAGGTTTTAGATACTTTGGGCACCATTTCTAAAAGGTTAGATTCGCTGAGAGAGTAGAGGTTGTTTTGAAATTCTTTGACAGCTTCTAGAGCAACATTATCCCTGAAAAAGATGCACCCTGTTTGCGAGATAACGGGAGTAGTGGGGGTACTAATGAAATTTGGGTTGAGGCATATAATTTTTTGAGAAAATTGGATAGCTCCACCCCTGATGACGAGAATGGAGCCAACTCTTGTTGGTATTGTAAAGAAAGTATGGCAGTTGGGCTATGTATTGGGCAATGATAGCTATCCCATCCTTGTTGTCCTTGTATAAAGTTGCCAAGATCTTGACTCAATCATTAAAAGGCAGCATGTGCAAGATAAATACCAAAAATTTTCAAAATCTTCAATGATGCAAACAACATCATTAAAGTTAAACTTATCATCCTAAAGTATTTACAATGCTATAAAATATCAAATGTGATTTGAGGAAGAGAGCCATGGAAGGGAGGACATATGGAGGGGTGCTTCTAATTATCGACAAAATACCTTGCCATGTCTTTTGGTCCATATCCCTCACGGAAATACTAATCTTATTATCATTCATGGAAAAAGACTTAACCATACCTCTTGATCTCTCTTCACATCTTTTGCATTGGCAAAAGTTCTTGAAAAAAAAAAATCTTCTAAAAACTTGGAAAGCCTACAGAGATGGACAGATTTTAGAGGTAAACTGAGTATATTTAATAAATTTAAAGGGGTTTTACACTATATTTATCTATAAAATTTAAAGGTAAATTCCAAAATATGTGTAGGTGAGATTACACCAAACCTAGGTTTTTAAGCAATGATTAGTAATCATACGTGTGACAATCTGGGGTACATGCACAATCCCCCCCAAACCCTAATGTGTGCCCGTTCTTGGTTAGGTGCAACGGCTACTCGCTGGGTGGGGCCCCTATTGAAGGGCCATCTGGAGAACCATTGTCCAAGCTCCCCCCATATGTGGTTGCAGGTATATATCTTGATTTTTCTTTTAGATTATCTTTGTCTGTGTATTATTTTGTTTGTGAAGGATTCTTTTGGTGGCAGTAAATTATTCCTTGTGGATCTCAAGAAGGATTTGTTTTAATGGGTGGCTCCCTTAATAGCCAAAGTAATCAAGATGTGGTTTAGGGTTTGCTTGTTTGTGTATCCAAGGTATTTTCTGGGTGCCATGACTCGATCTAAGCATTGCCTATCTTTGTAAAGTTTCTGGCTTTGGTATTATATCTTACTCACAAATGCGAGTTTCGGAAAAAAAAATGTAATGGGATTACACCAACCCTATTTTTTTTTTCAAACAATGATTAGCAATCATATGTGTGGCGTTGAGCTTTCTCACCCCTCCCCTAAGGAATTTCAATGAGATGCCAATAAATTTTCATGGTTTTATGAACACATCACACTTGAGGGTATTGGCATAGACTAAGGCGTTTGATCTCTCTCTCTCTCTCTCTCTCTCAAGAATGGGGGCAACCCTATGCTTGCCACCTCTACCTCCATTCCATAGAAGGCAACACCCACAATGTTTCTTGAGCTACATCACAATTACAGACAGTGCCGTGGTGGGAGCAAAGTGCAACATCCAGTCTAGTGGCAAGAGGATCTTGCCATCATGACTTCTTTTATGGAAACTCTTCATTAGTTTCCCATTGCAGAGGCTAGGATCTTGCCATGGCCCATGTCGATCTCGTTCCTCGGGCTCAACACCCTAGAAATATTCGCAATGGGCCTGATGGTGAGGATGGCTATGATAGTTATCGACATGCGTCTTTGACGATGTTATCTTTTTAGGTATTTTCCACGTTGTTGGTATGAAAGCAAAGGTGATTGCATCCCTAGGGAATGGGGGCAGCCCTATGCTTGCCACCCTTGCCTCCATTCTGTGGAAGGGAACACGTACAATGCTGCTCAAGTTGCAACAATGTTACAGTGCCATGGTGGGAGCAAAGTGCCACATCGGGGCAAGTGGTAGAAGGAGCTCGCCATTATGAATTCTTTTATGGAAACTCTTCATTGGTTGGGAGCTTACTATGGGTCGGTGGGGCCCATGCCACTACAGACGGTAGGCATCGAGAAGGCTTCTTGAGGTGAAACACATTTGGGATTGGGCCAATGTAGCAAAGGGGCCCACAGTGCCTCTTATAGTTCTACAAATGTGGCATTTTCTATGAATGTGGACTACATCTTTGCCAACATCCACTTTTTGGGTATGTGCCATGTTGTTGGCATGCAAGCAAAGGTGGTTGCAGCTCGAGGGAGTGGGGGCAACCCTATGCTTGCTATCCCTGCCTCCATTCCATGGAAGGTAATGCACACAATGTTGCTCGAGCTGCAACACCATTTAGAGACAGTGTTGTAGTAGGAGAAAAATGCCATGTCAAGCCTAGTGGTAGAAGGCGCTCCCCATCATGACTTCTTTTACAACAACTCTTTATTGGTTTCCCATCACAAAGGCTAGGAGCTAAGTATGGGTCTATGGGGAAGGCTGCCATAGACCGTAGGCATCAAGAAGGCTTCTTGAGCTGCAACACATTGATAGCCGTTTTTTGGCTTTCCGTAATTGCCATAGTGAGCTAGCTCAACCTACCAAAATCACCTAAACACTGTGGCTATGGACTTTTCCCATATCTTCTTGAAACCCTCAGCTAACTAGTCACTAGGCTACTTGAGCCAAAAAATAAATAAAAACAAAAGCCAAAGTATATTATGGCCCATTGGTGTGTAAACATTTCATTGTATCTGGGGCCTAAAAATAGGAAATTTTTATAATTATTTTGGTATTTATTTAAATATTTCTACTTAGGTATGCCTTATTTTCCTAAGTATGCTATGTACATTTACTCACCATTACCATAATCTTTCTTACCTATAAATTCTATAAAAAATCATTTCATGCAAGCTTCTCTTATTTTTGGTGTGAATCCACTCCAAGGAAAAACATCAAAAAATACCTTCCACCATAATCATTGCCTTTCACTAAATTTCTATTTTCTACAGGTATTTCTTCTTACCTCTTGTAAATAAATATACATCAATAAAAACAAATGAGGCCCTCCTTATTTGATTCCCTATATTTTGATATATTTATTTTTTTATATATAGCCCACACTATTCTAGATTCCATGAATTATTTATATATACTAGCCTGGTTTTTCCATCATATCCATATATTATATTTATGCATAATTCACAACCATGCATATTATTAAATCCTAAAAGTCAACTAGGTCATGCTTTAATGTAAGGACACTACAAGAGGTTGTGTGCTCTTGTGACGCTGTAAGCGACGGAAATACACTGGGTTTTTATAACCACCGGCGTCGCTAAAACCGTCGCTACGAGAGCGTCGCTATATGCGTCGCTATATAGCGACGCACATAGCGGTTCTCATAGCGACGTTTACACAGAAGACTATAGCTACGCTCATAGCGATGCTATAGAGCCATAAATAGCGACGCCCGAGAGAATTTTTTTTTTGGTGGCAGGGCATTGAATGCCCTGCCTCCCATCAACCATATTGTACTTGATTCACTTTTAAAAAAAAGTGCAAGGGTAGATAATAGACCCAAAATAGTCACCCACAAGACGCATTGTTTGCAAAATTGACAATTGTACACATCATAGGCAAAATGAATTGATTGGCAAATGTAATAATGACAATTGTACAACATCATAGGCATAAAGAATTGATTGGCAAAAGGAACTGCGGTGACAAATGTAATAATATACATGGTTCAAAAAGACGTATAAAATCCGTCTCATGATACATAAGCTATGAGAAACCCTAAACTAATGCTATCTAGCTACGGCTAAACTGACGTCGTCTAGTCAGACGTCTCATCGCGTCCAAGCGGCGTATCTGTCGGATTCTGCAAAAAAAGACAATAAGACAGCTTTCAGTAAGTATAAACATATAACGACATTTATAAAAAAATACAAAAAATAAAAAAGAGTAAACCCTAATACTAACCATGCTGCCGCGAGAACTGAGAATGTCCATCAGGGCGTTTAAGCCCTTCCTGCCTGCGTACTCGCGCTCGTACGGTGTGGGATCACGTCCTGTCATCGACCACTGTCAAAACATACAAAGATTTCATTATGTTAGAATTAAAAAACTCATAAACCCTAAACTATCGAACATAAAGAGCAATGTGAAAACACTTACAAAATCGGCCTCAAATGATGCCCATCCACCGCTCCCCAAGTGGTGCGAGCTCCCTGCCTCTACTCGCGCTCTGGCTGCATCCTTTTGTTGCTTCCACTTGTCGGGATTCTCGCGCGCTGCATTCTTCCAATCTTCTTTGGCCAGCCAATCTGGCCTGTTCCACCCATTCTTGATTGCTTTTTGCACTTCGGAATGCTTGTGTTTGCAGTATTCGCGCATTCGAATCTTCATCAGGTCTTCATTGAAGCGCTGATCCCGTGTTGGAACGGGAAACTCATCATGAAGTATGCTGATGACTCTGTTTTTTAAATCACTTGGTACTTCACTCCATTTGTTTAGTATGTAGTGTCTAAACAGCTGAGAGCAAAGACCACGCATGCGCGAGATCACCTTCTTGCCGTCATCATCCATGATGATGCCGCCGCTGATGTCGACGGAGTAAGGCAAGCCCTCTGGCCGGTGACGCGTGAACCTGGGTGTCCCGGCAGGGGTCTCTAGCGGCGTGTCGATGGGGGTACGGACGTCAGGTGTCTCCACCGGTGTCTGGGCCCCGAAGCGAGGAGTGTCGAGTGGGGTGGCTCCTGGCGGAGTAGGTAGAGGTGTGTAGCTTCTAGGAACAGTCAGCCGTGCAAAACCTGGCGTAGATGGCGATGCTATGGTTGGTGTGGGGGCGGGCAAAGAAGGGGAGGGTAAAGAGCCTCGTCGAACACGAGGCGGTGTGGAGGCATCGGTGGCGGAATCCCCACAGCAACCGCCACCGCCACCACTAGAGCGCCGGTGTCTAGACGAGTGTGAAGCTCGTCTCGTCGACGCCGAAGCTTCGGAGCGCGCCGAATGCTCCAAACGAGAGGGAGATGCGGATGGAGTAGGAACGCGCGATGATGCGCCAGAGCGATGACGCTCCACGTACCACTGTCTCTGCTGCGGTGACAAAGAAGAAAGAAACTCCTCATCATCCATACCTGCATTAAACACACGAATATTTAAACTTAATATTGAATGAATAGAGTAGACAATGACGCAAAGACCATTAAATACAATGACGTAATGACGCATATAAATACAATGGCGCAATGAATTGAGTGATAGAAGAGGCAAGTCGAAAACTCAGAATTTTCAATCAAAAGATGTGAGCGCGAGTAGAAAAGAGCGTTATACACCATGGAAGGTACTTAGAGAGCCAGATCTTTTACAACACGGAGCAAAATTGTTCAAATACAATATTTGTGGCTTTAAGAGATCTCTCTCTCATCGTCGCATAACTCAGCATAACTTCCTATATCTATATAGAGCTCTCCGTTTAAACACATATCCTTTGTTTCATTTTGTAGCTCCTTTGCATGCACCCCATATAGAGTAGTAGCATCTTGATGCTCGTCTGGCACCACCGCAGCGGCTTCTGATTGAGCATCTTCTCTGATCTCCTCCATTGATGTCGTTGTGATTGGCACATGGTAGCCTTCATACGTCCTTGCACTACGAGGGGCTCCTTAAGCGTTTTCATGAAACGCTCTAAGAAGAACATCCATCTGGAATGAACTGTGCCAGCTATTTCCACCTCATCAACTATGTGAACAAGAAGATGCACCTGAATGGTTAGCATTGTAGTAGGAAAATGTTTCTCAAACATGCACACAAGCTCCGCAGCATTTAGTTTGGCGAATGGTATGGAGTCTACGTTGATCTCCTTTTGTGAGATCCATTGCACCAGCTTTGCAAGTTTGTAGATTGTGTTACGGATGTCGAGAGACAAACATCCCTCAATGGCAACCGGTAAAATAAACTGTAAAGTATGTGCAGCAATGATATTAAAGTCCACATTTTATGCAATGATATTAAAGTCCACTATGAACGTACCTGACACATTTTATGCCAATCGTGTGACTTCAAACCGGTAAGCTTTCCTTCTTTAGTAAAACACGTTCGGAGCGAGTGCATTACGCCAGTGGGGGTCCGCAAAGATCGAATGGTCTCTTTTACTTTGCGTTCTTGGGCTCCTATGAAAATCCATGGTGCTTTAGGGAGTTTTATCGATCCATCAGACGCTGTTTGCGGCCAATATTGCTCCATACGATCCACATTTCTAAGGTCAACTCTTGCTCCCAAAGTATCTTTCTTGCCGGTCAGATGGTCCCATTGTAGATTACCCACATTCTTGAATATGTGCATTGGATCGAGCAAGTGATTGATCATGAGTCGGGGCTAGTATGGTAACTCATACCATAGAGATAGTCTCTTCATCCCTGGAGGCAATCCGTCATCGCACATCTCCTTCTGCTCTAACCATGCTTGTGCAGACATCCTTGGTGGCTCTCTTCCCAAAAAACCATCGCGTAACACATGATTCTCTGGAAGATACGCTTGATGACCTTCGTAGATTTGCTTCTTCAGTGAGGGTGCCCTACGTGCATTCAGTCTAGGTCCACATGTGACACATGCTCTGTATCCGCTTGTTTGAAGCCCTGCATGTATACACATGATAATAGATTAACTATGGGAAAAAACAAGATTTACAGTGTCTGAGTGAGGAGTGTCAATAGATCACCTGAGCATTCTGTTAGCCCGGGATAGTCATGCATGGTCCACATTAGAATGCCTCTGATCAAAGCATTCCGTCGTCCTGTGTGTCGGCTCATATCCACCACCTCTATGCCAATCCACAATTGTTGTAGCTCTTCCAATAGTGGACGAAGATACACATCCATATTCCCCACTTTATATCGCCCTGGCACAATCAAGCTTAGCCATAGGTGCCCCTTCTTCGTAGTCAACCACGGGGGAATGTTGTAGTTGACGATGACAACGGGCCATACACTGTAAGATGTTGATCTTTGACCAAATGGATTTACGCCATCCATAGCCAGGCCTAAGCGCAAATTTCGAGCTTCCCTGGCAAAATCCGACCATGTTCCATGTATATGTTTCCACGCTACGCAATTTGCAGGAATTCGTAGCACACCATCCGAAGATTTATTCTCCTCATGCCATGATGCTAGGGCGGCCATGGACTTACATTCGAAGAAATGCTTGATGCGAGGAAGCAGAGGGAAATGTCGCAAAACCTTTTGTGGAATTTTTGTCCCGTGGAGATCTACTCGATATCTTTCGGAATCACATTTCGGACACTTCTCCATGTCTATGTATTCCCCTCTGAAAAGAATGCAGTCATTAGGACAAGCGTGGATAGAATTGTAATCCATCCCCAAGTTTCGCAAAATCTTTCTTGCTTCATCTCGGGAATCTGGCATCACATTGTCAGCTGGTAGTATGTGCTCTTTCAGCAATCTACACAACATAAAAATATGATACAGTCGTGTAAAAATCTATCAGATCATTATACATTTAGAGTTTTATTAAAGTAAACTAATTGTAATAGATCACCTGAAAAGCGCTGTGACGCTAGTGTCACTCCATCCAAACTTTGCCTCCATGTTGAGAAGAACCAGGAGTGCTTTCAATCTAGACATACGTGCTCCATTATACAATGGCGTATCGGCTTCACTTTTCATATCATCATAGATAAGCCTTTCTGAATCCATGATCGTCTCGATCATTTCATCAATCTCAGGCTCAAACATTGCCTCGTTGGGAATGTGCTCTGCATGATCATCCCCCGAGCTGTCAGAGGCTACATCTTGTGGCCTCACATATGCTGCTTGACCAAAGCGCCTGCGAACACGTCTATTGGGTTGCAAGATTGCTGCTTGTTGGCCAGCGTCAGAGTCCGACGAGTTATAATTGGCAACAACTCGATCTATAATAGATGGATCGAACTCGCCAAATTCGCGAACGTGCTGCAAAGAAACACGTCTTGTCCGTTGCACAGCATGCTTGCATTGATTACAAGGACATAAGACCCTCGTTGAGAGATAGGTGTTTCGGTTGGACGGTCCCACATCCTCGTCGCTACTCATAATGAGGATAAAAAACTTATAACCTGGACAACAAATTTAATATTCTATTGGCATTCTTCGTCTTATCTCTCTCTCTCTCTCTCTCTCTCTGTCTCTCTCTCTCTCTCTCTCTCTCTCTCTCTCTCTCTCTCTTTACCTCACATTCTCTAGTCATGTCCAATCCCCGCACACCTCGGTCTAGAGGTGCACGGAGATCAGAACCACCGGGTTATAATCTCGTCTTTATTGGTCAATACCTATATTTGTGGGTACAAGAAATCTACACACCCACGTCTACATGATACTGCATGTAGTGGACAAAACCCCTTTGCCTCTTCTCTAGCTGTAGCACTTCACAGCATCTTAACATCTTTTCACAGTAGATCTTTTCACTGTTCGTCTAACTCTAAACCCTAAACCGTAAGTAATTCTTGCGTGGACTCGATCTAACGTAAATAAGCGTAAATCTAAATAAACGTAAATCTAACTAAAAATAAACCTAAATCTAATTTAACGTAAGTCTACATCTAACCTAATCTTTAACGTCTTTTGGGATAGTTTCCTACGACGTTAAAACTCTCTTCTTCTTGTGTGTGTGTGTGTGTGTGGGGGTAAACCTAAATAAACCTAAGTCTAATCTAATATAACATAAATCTAAATCTAACGTAAATGTTGTTATATTAAAAACAAAGAACTAAACTAACAGGGATTATAAGAACCTTAAAACTGATTTAACACATAATTTCTCACATAACTCGGCAAGAGTTGGCATTCTCATCACTAAAGATGTGAGAGTTAACTTCCGGCGGTGACGCTGCCTCATCTCCATCCACATCTGACGACAGCAATTGGCCCTTTAGACCGTTCTTGCTCTTGTTACTAACTTTGAAGTTGCTGTTGAATGACTAGAGGTTGTCTAGATGGTCATTGTGTCGGGGATGTAGTGACTCTTGCCGCCCTGAAGATCCACCTTCTTCCCTATCTTCTGAAGACATTTCACCAGTACTTTTGGATCGACGGAGCCCACCATGAGTGAAGGCAGCAATACCCTATATTCCATTGAGGGCTTTCTTCACCCGCTTCATGTAGGCATCGCAGTCTATGGAGACCTAAATCTAATCTAATATAACGTAAATCTAAATCTAGCGTAAATAAACGTAAATCTAGTTAAAAATAAACCTAAATCTAATTTAATGTAAGTCTACATATAACCTAATCTTTAACGTCTTTTAAGATAGTTTCCTACGACGTTATAACTCTCTTCTTCTTGTGTGTGTGCGCGTGTGTGGATGTGTGTGCCAATAAAAAGAGATAAATGGTATAACCTTTCTATCACCCATGCCAAGTATGATCGATTGATTATGCCATTTCCCTCTTGAATAATAGGTCTTGAGTTCAACTCCTCGTCGGCTAGATCTTTAGGTCTTTTAATTTTAATTAGTTTCCTACGACGTTAAATTAGTTTCTCTCTCTTTGTCTCTCAATGTGTGTGCGTTTTTTTGGATCGTATGCATGTTTTCTCTCTCTTTTCCTCTCTCAATGTGTGCGTTTTTTGTTTATGCATATTCTCTCTCTCTTTTCCTCTCTCAATGCGTGCATTTTTTGTTTATGCATGCTCTCTCTCTCGTTTTCTCTCTCAATGTGTGTGTGCATTCTTTGTTTATGTATGTGTGTGTGTGTTTTTGTTTTTGTTTGTACTCTCTCTCTCTCTCTCTCTCTCTCTCTCTCTCTCTCTCTCAAAAACACTATGTGTGTGTGTGTATGTGTGTGTGTGAGAGGGAGAGAGAGGGAGAGAGAAAGAGCGGAAGGGAACATGAGAATGAGGAGAGGGAAGGAGCATACCTGGCTCTCCTTCCTCTCCTCGTGTGTGTGTGGAGAAGAAAAAGAGAGAGAGAGAGAGAGAGAGAGAGAGAGAGTGAGTGAGTGAGGGAGAGCGTTACCTACTCCTTGCTTGAGGGCGCCGAAAAACTCAGATCTGAGATCTGAGTTTTTGGGCGCGCTCGGTTATTTTTTTAGCCCAGTCGGCGTCGCTATGAGCGTCGCAAATTTCTTTGTAAATTTGCGACGCTCATAGCGACGCCGGGAATTTTTTTTTTGAGCGTCGCTGTGTGAGCGTCGCTAATATGAATAGCCTCTTGTAGTGGGAGGGGCTCACCTTTGGAGCCATATGCAAATTCAACAAAAGGGGGGCCATTGAAGAATTTTTTGTGAAGAAAAATAAACATTTTGGTGGGATTTTTTATATCTATCTCCACTTCGAATTTGAAGTGGTGATTAGAAGACAAAATGTGGACCAAGAACTTAATAATCACCTCAAAAAATTTCATAATTGTTGGAGCTATCACCGGTAAGGTATGATTTTTTATTGGACCCCAGTCTGCCCACTTTTCTCACAAGTAGCCCATAGTCTTCTCTCACCTCTTTCCACACTTCTACACACACACACACACACACACACAGACACACCCACACTCATTCCTCTCAATCCCTCACTCAAACCTGCAACTTTCATGGCTTCTTTCATTTTCTTCACCATTAATCTCCCCTCTTACTTCCATAGCTCTCATATGAGCTCTATATGTACATACACCATCTCTATGCCTCTCTCTATTACTTCCAAAGTACAACTCCATCTTACCACTTCTCTATATACATAAAACTCAGCATGTGATAATCAACCTTGGCGGCTGTGGCATAAAGAAGAGAAGAAGACGAAAATGATAGATAGTCATTTCGAGAACCTACACAAGTAAGTCCTTCTTCAAACTTCACCATCACAAGAATTTCCTCACTTCATTCAACCATCCGCCTCATTCTACCCATTGTAAATATAACATTAACTTTCTAGTGATTACTAACACTAACCACTAACATACTAACACAAAATAGCCATTGACCTAACCGTAAACAACACCTCAAGACTTGTGCATACTAACTCTCTAACTCTCTCTCTCTCTCTCTCTCTCTCTCTCTCTCTCTCCTTCTCCTTCCTTGAAACTCTACTTTCACCTTATCTACCATCAATTATGCTCTCTTTTGAGCCCACATCCATGACTCAAAGAAGGTCCGCAATGTTTTGATATTAAAAAAAAATCATAATCTTGATTTGTTAGCTTGTAAGTTAGGATTTCCAATAATCTTAATGAGGGATCTCCAATAAATAGGCCCCTCTCCTTCTCGTAAAAGCATCCCCCCAATATCTCACATAGCATCCCAAAACTCTATGCATGAGGAGAGACTTAGGAAGAGCAATCACTTTGTGAGCTTCACTTTTGGTGTGTGAGAAGCTTTCAAGCTACACATTGCAAGTGAGAGAGCGTGAGTTCAAAATCTCAAAACTACTATTGCATATGTTCCTCCATCATCAATAAATTGAGGTTTGGTGCATCAAAGGCGTGATTCGACGTTCAAATCTTTGTCCTTCCACTTATGCAATACGGTCTGGTGAATTCAAGGTGACTTGTGTATTTTAAGTTTCTATCATTTGATCCCGTTTGAGAAAGTGTTTTAGTGTGTTTTCATTGCCAGTTTTGTGTCCATTGTAAGAGGGTAATGTGGTGAGAGGCATGTGTATGTGTGTGTGTGTGTTGGCAATGTTTAGCATTCACTAAGCATTGAGTTAGCTTTGTACAAGCTCTACGATAGCATCATGAGGAACCATCGTCATTTGCAAGTCACAAAACAAGGTGTTACGCAAGTTCCATTCCCCCCCCCTCTCTCTCTCTCTCTCTCTCTCTCTCTCTTTTCTCTCTCTCTCTCTCTCTCTCTCTCTCTCTCTCTCTTCCCTTTGCTCTAGCTCTCTCTGCTCCATTTGGTGTGTCTCTTGGTGTGAGATTGCTTGCGTGTGTTTTGTGGCGCATCTTCTTGGGTGTGACAAAATCTCTCTTCTTGCATCCTAGTTCGCATACCATAAATAGGTGGTGCCCCTTCACTTGTTTGGTTGTGGGTTTGTTGTTGTTGTTTCTTGCTTGTGGTTGCCCTAGCCCCAATTGAGCATCACGGGATCCTTGAGGGGTGTTTAGAGGTCGCCTCTCTTGTTGCCTGCCCCGGACCGTCCCAATTTTGGTGGCCCCACTGAGGATGATCTTGTGTCTATTGTTGTTACATATTGCATGAATGTTTAGCTTTTAGCATGATCAAGTAGATTGCATGAATCTGGAGATATTGTATAATCCTTTCATACCCATTGCAAGGCAAAAGGTACACATCATTGTTAGTAATAAGTTGTAATTTCAACGTGTAATTCGTAGAATTTTAGGTCCCCTTAGGTTGGCCGAGGTAAATGCTTCATTAAATCCTTTTATTTTGCCTCTCATTAGGTACGACCTTAGTTTGGACGTTTATATTTTTGTTTTGTTTTAAGCACTAGGTCATGCATAGACCATGGATAATGGACCAGGAATAAAGGTTTTTCCTTTCCATTTCACTCCACACATTAGAATCCTATTGAATGGCCTTGGAGGTGGACCAATGAGATTTAGACTAGAGTAAATCTAGTTTAATTAATTTAAAAACATTTAATAAAAGAAACCAATGAGAATTAAGTCTCCTAGAAGACTATTGGATAGTCTCCCAAGGGGTTCAATGAGCATTCAGGAGCCCCATGGCTTGCCTGATTCCTATTGGCCAGGAGGCAAAGGGGTCCAATGAGAGTTTAGTTTAATTATTTAATTACCTAAAGCTCTCACAAAAGGGGAAAGGGGGACACATGTCAGAAGGCTATCACTTATGCTCCTTAATTGTAATTGGCTTGACTTGGGGAGGGCCAATGAGGCTTCAGCAAGAGCAAATAGCAAGAGGGCTCGCCCAAGAGAGAGGGGGGGCTGATTTTTGCAAGGCATTATCACACACACACACACTCACACAAGCTAAATGTTGCAATTAGTAGAAAGATCCATCAACAATGTATGGTGTTCATGTTTGGTTCCCAAAGTGTAGGAGAAATTCTTGCATCACCAAACCCTATCATCCTGCCTCTTGTTGACTATCATAGATCATTTGCTGTGCATATTTTTATTTTGTTGTAAAATAGATTGCAGTTTAGAAACCATTATTGTGTAAATCTTTTTAAGATGAAAAAAAAAACGTGTTGTCACTTCAAAATTGATTCAATGGAGGCTCAACGCCAAATGTTAGGATATCCTCTCTTTTTTGGAGAGCCGGGCGAGGATCATCAAGCTATTTCCAGCAAATTTCAAAATGGCTTGTCGCATAAAAAGAGTGATAGGAGATGAGGAACACTTAGAAATGTTTGAGGTAGTCTTGAGGAAGGATGCTAGCACTTGGTTTGACTCTCTATCTTAGGAGGTTAAGGGAATCTATAAGGAAGTAGTTGATCATTTCAAGAAATACTTCTTTGACCCCAAAAACACTCAAAAGCTATGGCAAGACATCATTTCTCACAAACAAAAAGACTTAGATGACTACTACATGTATAGACAAGAGTTTCTATGTCTTTGGGTTGTATGGGTGAGAAATGTTGCTAACCCTGGTGATGGAGTAGATTTCCTAAAGAAGGAGAGGTTCATAGTTGGTCTCTTTCCCGCACTAAAGATAAAAGTTGAGGCGGGTGCACCTACTACCTTTTGGATGCAACTGAAACTAGAGCTGTGGAGAAGTATAGGAAACTCAAGTATCTAAGAGGAGAGGTTCCAATAGAGGATCCTAGACCCAAGGGAAAATTGGAAGCATCAACATCCAGACATATTCTTGAGGTAATATCTGAAGTGATTGAGAAGTTAAATGAATCTTTAAGAAACCTGTCAATTCACCTTGCACAAGATATAGGTCCAAAGGGACAAGCAAAAAAGTCAAAAGAGTGAGAGCAACCACGACCTAGGAGAGTCTTGCAATGTTGGAATTGCGGGGAGTATGGACATGGTGTGTATAATTGTCCTTGGCCCCATGGGGAGCCAGATAGACCTAAATTGAATTACCCAGTGATGAATGCAGGTGAAGGAACTAGTCAACAACCACGGATTCTACAAAGGCCAAATGGAGCAAGACCACCTCCACGAGGAGTGGAAGGAGTTCCACCTTTTCCAGATCCAAATGTGCATGCGGTAGAGGTGACAAATTCCAATGAGGTGGACATGGAAGCAAATGGTATTAAGCGTGGCCGTGGAAAAGGTAGAAAAAAGGAGTCACATCACAAAGTGACCATGGACAAGAAAAGAAGGCAAAGGAGACCAAGGAAACCAAGAGGACTCGACGTCGTATCAACCTCCAAGACTTCCCTCTTGGACATGGTATGGCTCCGTACAACTTGTTGGAATACATGAGGGGTAAGGGTCCTGATATCTCATGCCCTCAATTTCTTGCATTATGTCTACAATTTAGGAGGGATTTAACAAGGTCATTTAGCACTAGGAGAAAGGTAAAAGAGAGTGTGTCTGTTGTAAAAATTGCACAAGCTGAAATGAATGAGGATATTACACCTGTGCTAGATTGTTACATCAAAGGAACATTGGTTTGTAAAGGTCTAATGGATGGGGGTGCACAAATTTGCATCATGACAGAGGGACTCATGCAAAGACTAGGCATGCACATCCATGAGACACCTGAAATCAAAGTCAATGTTGGAATTAGGGTTGCAGAGAAACACACACAACTTGGAGAAGATGAAGGAAGCTCAAGGCACACAATAGAGAGTGTGTTACTTAGTGTGCAATGGAAAGATAGATAGCCCTAGAGTGATGGGCGTATATACAATGCACGGGGGAAAAGACCTTTTAAAGAGGGAAAAATTGCCCTGGGGGTCCTAGTGTGTTCACAAACATCACTAACACATGTATATGGTAACAAATCCCCCCTGGAGTGATGCGGTGAACGAGAGCTGGCACATGAGTAAAGGGAAGTGCCATGCCCTGAGGACAGGATCAGTCCACAAAGGGGAGTAAGCCCAAAGCTTTGCGGAAAGCTTCAAGCTTCTCACGAGACAATGCCTTTGTGAAAAGATCTGCAAGGTTGTCCTGTGTTGGCACATAAGCCAAGCTGATCTCTCCTGCTGAGAGCCTCTCCCTGACATAGTGGTAATGCACCTCAATGTGCTTTGTGCGAGCATGAAAAACTGGGTTCCTCGCAACTGCCAATGCTCTCTGACTGTCAGTGTAGATAGTGTTGATAGTGTCCTAGTCTAACACCCAAATTAGCCATAAGACGTCTGAGCCATACACACTCAACTGTAGCTGTGAAGACTACCCTGTACTCAGCCTCACAACTCAAAGTGGCCACAGTAGGTTGCTTCTTGCTCAACCATGATATGCATGAACTGCCAAGCATGAAACAAAAACCACTTGTGGACACTCGCGTGTCAAAACAACCAGCCCAATCTGAGTCCGAAAAAGCATGTAAGTCTGGCAGTAATGATGCCCCCTTGGGATAAAACAAGCCAAGATGTAAAGTGCCACTAAGATAGCGGAAAATCCTCTTGACAGCCTGCCAATGCTTAGACCCTGGGCTATGCATAAAGCTGCTGACCTGTGAGACTGCAAACTGAATATCCGGCCTCGTGTTGCATACATAAATGAGGCAGCCAACAGCAGTTTGGTAAAGAGTGACATCAACAGGATCACCAGCATCATGTAGACTCAACTTCAAACCTGTTTCCATGGGAGTGGCAATAGGTTTGCAATCCTCAAGTCCAAACTTACACAGCAATGTCTCTATGTAACTTTTCTGACACAAGGCAATACCACCATCACATTGCTTAAACTGTATACCCAAGTAATGATGCAACAACCCCAAATCTTTCATCCTGAAAGTAGCATTCAAATCAGCCTTAAATTCAGCAATATGTCTCTCATTTGGTCCAGTGATAAGCAAATCATCAACATAAAGAACCACAATGAGAAGTACATCACCCTCACACTTTACATACAATTTGCTTTCTGTTGGACTGTTACGAAAGCCTTGGTTGACCAAATGAGTGTCAGATTTCTCATACCAAGCACAAGGAGATTGCTTCAACCCATACAAAGCCTTGTTACATTTGCACACTTTTTCCTCTTGTCCTTTTATGACAAAACGGCGAGGCTGCGTTACATAAACTTCTTCAAATATGTCACCATTCAAGAAAGCAGTAACAATGTCTGATTGATGTACATCCCAACCAAAATGAGCTGCCAATGCACATAGAAAACGCACAGTATTCATACGACAAGTGGGAGCAAAAGTCTCTTCATAATCTATGCCTTTTTGATGTGCATAACCCTTTGCAACAACTCGAGCCTTATGGCGATCGATCTCACCATCCGGCTTGCGTTTCAACTTGTAAACCCACTTCGTACCAATGTCCTTTTTGCCAGGAGGAAAATCACATAAAGTCCATGTGTCACTCTCTATAAGTGCATCATATTCTGATTGCATGGCAGCCATCCAATTTTCTGAATTCTGTGCTTCATCAAAAGACAGAGGCTCCTCAACATCATGTAAACTAGACACAGCCAAAGCATAACAATCTGATGCATAAGATGCATGGCAAGAGCCTGAACAAGTACGACTAGACAAAGGTGCATCCAATTTACTGTCACGCAAAGTGTGCACCAGCCATTTTGGCATACCTCTAGCTTGCTCATTTTCAACCCTTTCCTCATCAAGTACATCATGTACATCTGCATCAATAATAGGCTGATCTAAAACATTTTCAGAAACCCCCATAGGCTGTACATTTGCCTCATTGGAACTTACATTCGTATTTCCACCACTGAAAAGAGGCAACAAAGTGTCATAAATGTCCTATGAGCTTACATTACTGTCTCTAGTACATGACAGCAAGGACTGAGCAGAATCTTCCACAAACACTACATCCCGAGAAACCAGAATACATTTTGTTTGCGGATGATACAACCTGTAACCTTTGCTTTCAGCACTATAATCAACAAAAATACATTTGACAACCTTATCATCCAATTTTCTGCGCTGCACTTGTGGCACCAAAGCATATGCCAAACAGCCAAAAACACGCATGTGCTCAATAGAAGGCTTTCTATCATGCCATGCTTCATATGGAGTAATAGACTGCAAAGATTTCGTAGGACACCTGTTTAGTACATAAGTGGCACACATGATGGCCTCAAGCCAAAAAGAATGCGGCAAAGCTTGACTTTTGACCATACATCGTGCCATTTCCGTCAGTGACCTGTTTTTCCTCTCAGCAACACCATTTTGCTGAGGCGTATAAGGCACTGTACATTGGTGTTTTATCCCATGACTAGCCAAAAATGCATTAAATTCATGAGACATATACTCCCCCCCTCGATCTGAACGGAGGGTGCCCATAGGACATTTCGAGACATTTTCAGCCATAGCCAGAAATTGTTTAAAGCACATAAAGACTTTGGACTTCGCTTTAAGAGGAAATACCCATGCATGCCTCGAGTAATCATCAATGAAAGTCATGAAGTACAGGTAATTGCCCAAGGACGGAGTTTGCATGGGCCCACAAACATCACTATGCACAAGCTGCAACCTGCATGTGGCCCGAACTGAACCATCCTTTGGAAATTTAGAACGCTGCATCTTACCCAAAATACAGTCTTCACAAACATGTTTGACAAGTGCCTCAAGAGGTGGCAAAGAAGCAACCATATCAGATTTCTGCAAACGCAGCAAATTGGCAAAATTCAGATGACCAAAATGTGCATGCCAAAGTTTTGCATCTGAAATAGCCCTTGAATCTGCAACAGCATTTGCAAAATTTTGTCCACACTTGTCGTACAAAGTGAGCTTATACAGCCTACGACACAAAAGTCCAGATGCAACAATTTCATCACCAAAACTGAGATCATGAACTGTACATCTGTCATCCACAAATTTGACTACAAGTCGAAGTCTAGCAAGTGCAGATACAGACAAGAGATTCTTCTTGATCCCAGGTACATAAAGTTCATCAACAAGTGTAAAGAAACTGCCATTAGCAGCAGTGAGCACAATCTTTCCAACTCCCTGAACTGGATAAGAGGCGTTGTTGGCACAAGTGACTGAATTCCCATGAGGGACAGACTCGAGAGAGGTAAACAATTCACGATGTAAGGTAATGTTCTTTGTAGCACCACTGTCGAAATACCACATATGTGAATTTGCAGCAACTGACAAGCATGCATCATGGACAGCAGGATTGTAAGTGCACTCTGCGCTAAATGCCCATTCTGCATCAACATCAGCAACACAGTCTCCTTTTAGAGAAGACTCAACAATGGCTGCATTTGTAGTGGAACCAACATTTGCAGTGGAACCACCCTCTTTCTTCTTAGCCTCTTTGGCCTTCAACTTAGGACACGACTTGATCAAGTGATCATTGGCTTTACAATAATGGCAACACATCTTCTTTTTGCCCTTATCTCCAGAATTGCCAGACGAAGTGCTGCCAGTAGAAGCATCAGGAACAAAAATTTTGCCACTCGCAGCAGAACCATAGGAAGTGGCTGCATTACTGTTACCACCCTTTCTTTGAGAAGCAATAAAAGCCTGTTCAACTGCACGCTGCCTAGTCCTGTCTTTTCTGGAAAGTGACTCTTGCAACAGCAATGTGCATAATGCATCAAACTTGACAACTTCTGGATTTCCTTGGGTCTTAAGTCTCCAAGTACTAGCAAAAGTTTGGTAAGAATCTGGTAAGGCATCAAGAACAGTCTGCACAAGGGAACTGTCTGAAATAACTTCACCTGCAGAAATAAGTTGCTCATTGATATCCTTGACACTAGCAAGGAAAGTGTCCATATCATCTTCCTCATGCATAATCTTAGACTCCAACTCTTTACGCAGAAAAGCAATTTAAGCCTCATTGCGGCTTGCATAAAGACCTGCTAGAATATCCCAAGCCTGTTTTGCAAATTTTTCTGAACGGATGTGAGGAACAATGGTGCGCTTCAAAGACAACGCAATCAATGCATGAGCCTGTGCATCCTTAACATCCCAACGAGCTTGTTCTGCCGTAGGCAAAACAGCTGCAATCCTTGCAGCAAGACCTGCAACATCCTCAACATCGCCTACATCCTCAGAACGAGGACGTACATCAATGCCCTGCACAATGTTCTAGACACCCTTTGACACAAGAACATGTTGCATCATATAAGCCCACATAGGGTAGTTGTCCCCATCCAACCTGTCCTCAGCAACAAACATCTTGAACACATTTGTGTTGTTGTTGTCAGCCATGCTAAATGCTGCACCTGATGTGAAAACTGCCCGAAAATAGGAGAAACGGAGCGGGAACAACCTGTGCTATATAGCACAAACCGTAGAAGACTAGAAGGGACCTGTTATGCAGAAAACGGCACTGACAAAATTTTTGCACAAAATGACGAAATAGCCTGTGTAGTACTGTCTGTTGTTTATATATAGTCATTGACCAATAAAGACGAGATTATTACCCTGTGGTCCTAATCTCAGTGCACCTCTAGACTGAGGTGTGCGGGGATCAGGGCTGGCTAGAGAATGTGAGGTTGTTAGAGCTAGCAGAAAATAGTTGAAAAAATGCAATCGGACTTCAAAAGTGCACACAGACTTCAAGAACTTTAATGTATAGTCATTGACCAATAAAGACGAGATTATTACCTTGTGGTCCTAATCTCCGTGCACCTCTAGACCGAGGTGTGCGGGGATCGGGCCTGGCTAGAGAATGTGAGGTTGTTAAAGCTTGTAGTTATAACAACTAGAGTGTTTTAATTATTTGTTGCATCATTGGTAGATAAATTATGGATGATAGGATGGCGTGTCCTTGTGCACATTGCAAGCATCAGATCTTTTGAAAACAAAAAATCTGCGACCAACACATATGCAATCACGGTCTCTTTTCGATAGAGCAAGTACAAGACTTGCGTTATCAATGTCATGGTCTAGAGTTTGAAGGTCAAAGTCCGCAAGTAGATATTGCTCAAATTCATCCCAGAGAAGATGATTTTCAAACGAGTAGCCATCGATTGAGTCCTCCCAACCAATACCTGAAGCGGCATTTCAAGAAGTAGAGATGGAGCAGATGTTGGACACGTTCTTTGACATGGATTCCAACATAGAAGGCGACAACATTGAACGTAGTATTGTGGACCAACCTCAGCCATTCCATTCATATCGACGACATGATAGCAACGATGAGGAGGGCGAGATGATGCAAAGTCTTGCACACATGCCGCTCTACAGTGCTGCAAAAATCTCAGTTCTCCGTACCGCATTGGTAATGCTTAATTTGCAGTCTGTCTACGATTGGTTTGACACCTCAGTCACAGAGCTTTTTAGGTAAACATATTTATCCTAAGCATGGTAAAGTGCAAATTACAGTTCATATAAGGTGATCAAAGGGCTGACTTGTTCATGTAATGTCAGGTTGCTGAATGAGCAAATCTTGCCAGAAGGGAATCACATGTCCCCTACCTGTGCAGCGAAGCTTCTTACTAATTTGGGCTTGGATTATTAGAAAATACATGCATGTCCTAATGATTGTATACTTTTTCGCAACGAGTATGCAAACCTGGAACAATGTCCGAATTGTGGATCAAACAGGTACAGGGAGGACACACAGGAAAAATTTATCCCAGTAAAGGTCCTTCGACACTTTCCTTTCATTCCAAGAATAAAGAGCATGTTCAGGTGCAAGTCCATAGCTGCCTTGATGACATGGAACTCAAATACTAGATCGACAGATGATGTTATGCGGGTACCTGTTGACTCTTCTGCATGGAAGCAATTAGAGGAAAGTTGGCCTACATTTAAGAACAAGCCTCGATGTATCCGCTTTGTTCTGGCAATGGACGGAGTAAACCCATTCGGATTACGGAGTTCGTCATGGAGCACGTGGCCTATTTGCTTGGTTAATTATAATCTTCCACTATGGATCGCTATCAAGAAGGGCCATCTGTTGTTGTCATTGATCGTCCCAGGAAAGTACAAAGCAAAGAACATGGACGTCTATCTTGAACCACTTATAGAAGAGCTCCAAATCTTGTGGACAGGAATCGATGCGGTTGATATATCTCAACCAATCGGACGACGGAATGTACATGTGCAAGGCATTCTCATGTGGACCATGCACGATTGGCCAGGGTTCGGTGAGTGCTCAGGTAAGTGCCTTTAAAACCCTCACACGCATGTGATTCATGGCTATGTCAACGCTTTTAAATATTAATATGTGATGTTTCAGGCTTGAGCTACTCGGGCAATCATGCATGTCCGAAATGTGATCCTCAACTTGGCTTCCGCTGCTCTGAGCATTTGAGCATGACAGTTTACGAGGATCATGGTAGATTTTTGCCTGAAGGACATGAGCTATGTGGACCAAACATATGCAAACATGATATGCATCCACTGAAAGCGAGCGATTGAAAAAACATGTGTCTGGAGAGGGGAGATTGGATGCCACCTGGAATGAAAATACTTTGTATTTTCCATGATCTCGTGGATTGGAGTGACTTGCTAATCAATCATTTGCTCGACCCAATGCACATCTTCAAGAATGTGGGGGAGATCATCTGGAAGAGCATCACTGGGAAATGGGAGAGCAAGGCCCAAAGAGATGACCTACAGGCTGTGGGTCAAATGCCAGAGATGTGGCCTCGACTTAAACCCAATGGAAAGTGGTATATACCAAAAGGTCCATGGGTTCTGAGTCGCGCAGAAGAGCAACAAGTGAAGAAAACTATATCTTCATTCAAGACTCCCACAGGGTGCATGTGATGTTTGAAGACGGCTTTTACGAGAGATGACAATCTCAGTGGTCGTAAGTCCCACGATTGGCACAAATTTTTACAGCTCATCTTACCAATTTCCATAAAGGGTTGTTTGACAGATGACATTAGAAGAACAATCTACAAAATTAGTGAGATGGTACACTGGATTAGTTCAAAAGAAATAAGAAAAGATAGCATCGATGCAGCACGCTTAAATGCTATTGAAGTAGCGTGCATTGTGGAGAAGTACTTTCCAACAAACATTCTTACCATCCAAATGCATGTACTTGTGCATGTGGTCAATGAAGTTGCAGTTGCTGGGGTGGTCCATAACAGATGGATGTTCTTCTTGGAGAGATTTATGAAGACTTTAAAGGGGTTCGTCCGTCAAAGGGCTCACCCCGAGGGTAGCATGACCGAAGGATGGCTTGTACAAGAGTCTCTTGTCCTCATCAATGAATTTTTGGTCTCAATTGATCCACAGATGCCCCAAATGTGGACTACTGAGGTCAACGTCAAGGTGATAGGGGTAGAGCTGCAGGGACAAGGCATCGTTAGGAAGATGGACATCACAATGCGAGAAAAGGTTATGAGATTTTGCCTTCTTAACTCAGACATCATGCAAAAGTGGCTAGAGAGATACAAAGGGGAAAAGCAACAACATTTGACAGATTCAAGCGCAACCGTGCAAGTAGAAACCTTCCTTTTCCATACCATCTTCAAAAATTGCTCGACTTTCCAACTGGGCGGTGGTTAGACGCGACACTCTCAGAGGCAAAGAGGAGTGGAGTGTTGATTACTGAAGAGGAAGAGGAGATGTCAAGGGGTTGCGATTGGCATGTACATTTCGCAACTTCTTGTTTGAGTTGTACATGAAAATTAGTTTGCTTTAATAACTTTTAATCTGTTTCAATTTTGTGGTTGCAGTATCACAAATATGGAGCTTTGTGGTCGCATGGAAAGCACTTTAGAGTGCAACGGATTGACGAATAAAGGGTCACTTTCGACAGTGGTGTTAGGGAAAGCTTTGTCCAAGAAAGTAGGAGTAGTGCTAGGGATGAGAATATAGAGACTGGCCAGCTTGAATACTTTGGCTACATCCAAGACATCTTGAAGATTAGCTTTAGAAAGTTTGATATGTTTATCTTTGATGTCAAGTGGTTCAAAACTATTACCAGTGGCCCTAATGCAACTGTGCGCAAAGACAAGGGTGGATTGATTCAAGTGAACTCTAGGCGGGTGTGGACAGATGTGCGGGATACATTCGTACTTCCGTAGCATTGTGAACAAGTTGTATTCATACACGATCCACTATGGACAGAAGCTGATGAGAATGATCTGTCTAAACCGTGCTGGCTCTATGTCGTTCAAGTTGCTCCACGTAGCAAGCAAGTGTGTGAAGGATTGGATGTTGAGCTCAAAGAGGTGATTCATGAACAAAGCACAGGATCGATTCCAACTTTAAGTTTAGATTTTGAGGTGGATGTCAGCATTGAGCAATTGTTTGAACCTAGAGATGAGGTGTCAAATAATGAGCTCATGCAGAGAGCGACAAAGAAGTAGAGTTCGACGACGAAGATGCAGAAGTACAGATTGAGATAGACATCTTTGGTGCATCAGATCTCATAGAGGATAAGAGATAAACTAATGACTTTTTCTAGAAAACCTTTTGCATGGCTCTTTTTATTAGCTTACAATACACTTTAGATTTTGCTCATTTATGTAGCAGTTTGGTTGATTTGTTTCATTTGTGTAGCAGTTTCATTGATTTGTTGTTTGTATTGATTAAGCATTTCTTACGTAAACTAACGTATTTTGTGTTTTGTTTGTGTATGATTAGCCATGGCCGATGACGATGAGCTCTACTCTCCTACTTTTAGTTTTTCAGTCACTTTGGCCGGCATGTCACTCAAGCAGATGGGGCTCGTTTTTGTCTCAGTTCACACCTGAACAGATCGCCATGGCACAACACCTTTGGGGTGTAGGTGCACGTACCTCTAGAACTACTACGACCAACCCTACGCCCGGGACTAGTGTGGTCCCTACACCGAGCGGCCCGACATCTCACTCTAGTGTGCCCCCTACGCCTGAGACTCGTGTGCCCTCTACACCAACGGGTGGTTCATCCTCGAGACGACGTCGCCGTCGTTCTGGAGGCGGTGGTTGCTGTGGTAGGGGTTCTACCGATGCGTCCACACCACCGAGAGAGCGCCCACCACTCTCTTCAGTAGATAGCTCATTGATGGGCACACCACGTACACCTTGGGGATCACACGATCATGATCCTAGCAAGGTGTACAAGAGCAGGGATGGGGCTGTTGTGGCAGATAGGGTGGAAAAGGAAATGCGACAGAGGATTCGACAGCTCTGTACGATTTGGTTTGGTCATACTGTGATGGAGATTTGGGAAAATCTCGATCTTGAGAGAAAGAATTACATTGTCAATACCATTCGGTGAGAGCACAGGCCAACAGAGGGGTACGACAAGGTCACGAACACCTAGATTTTGAGTGTGGCGAGGTCCACAATGTCACACCGTCGGTCAAAGACCAGAGACAGATTCAACGACGGCGATCCGAAGCCAGCATGGTTGGACACAGAGGAGTGAATTGGGATTGCACGAGAGACACAAGACAATCCCAATAGATTTCAGCAGCAGAGAGATGCCGCCAGAGCACGTTTAGAGTCTGCTAGACCGTCACATCTTGGGAGTGGAGGCTACGATACGCTTCGACATGAGTTTGTAAGTATTACACGTATGCTTTAAATTATTGATAGTTTATAGTTATTTGAAGATTTATCTAATGATTAAACCATAATTTTTCAGGAAGTTGTCATGAAGCGCCTTCCGACACGCCAAGAGGCGAAGTATGGGTACAAGCATGGACTTGTGGCCCTTTTGACCCAGCTAGAAGAGGAGGGAGAGGACGTCAATTGAGAGGCATTACCATGAATGCTTCTCACTCAGTGACCTCTTAGATATGTACAATTTTGTAGTACTTATGTTTATGGTATGGTTAAGGTTTGACACTCAACTTATGTGTATGGTTTATGGTTATGTTTGTGCAACGTTATGGTTATGGTTATGGTTTTGGCAATCGTGCTATGGTTATGGTTTTTCTATGGTTATGGTTATGGTTATGGTTGTGCAAGGTTATGGTTATGGTTATGGTTTTTCTATGATGGTACATCAATCGTGCTATGGTTATGGTTGTGCAAGGTTATGGTTATGGTTTTGGTTCAGGTGATGGTTATGGTTATGGTATGGCACATAGGTTATGTTTATGGTTTTACAGTTTTCGACTCATGTTAACAAGTTATGTTATTCTTACAATTTTGCTAATTGCCATACACTCGCTCTTTAGCGTTAGCTTGTAGGTGGAGTGCGGTTGCTTGTGCGCTCTTCCTTTGGGTAGAGAGGGTTGTTTTATTTTGCTGTAGTACATGCAGCATTAGTTCCCAACCCTCTCTGCCCAAAATTTTTTTGCAGGTTTTGGTCGTCGGTACAGGTTACGGTATAACAGCCGGTATGGGTCACGGAATAGGCATTGAAATTTGATTTATTAATACCAATGCTTATACCGTTGATTATTACGACGCCTATTTATAGGCCTATTCTGACCCCCGCTATACCGATACTTATACTGATGCTACAATACCAGCACCTCTTCCGAAACTTATTTGAGCGCTTTTAAGTTTAAAATTTAGCGCTATTTCGTCGGTACCTGCACCGAATTCTGCGCGACCTCTTGTAGTGTAGCAGCAGGTTTCATTTAATCAGTGGAGAATTCAGAGTGGGTCTCTCTCGTTGTTGTCACTCCCAAGAAAAATGGCAAGTGGAGGGTGTGTGTGGATTACCGTCCACTGAATGAGGCAACAAAAAGATATCACTTTCCCCTCCCATTTTAGGAAGAGATACTAAATGAGGTAGCTAGTCATGAAAAGTACATTGTGTGTGATGGCTACTCGGGTTACTTTCAAATAGATATCGCATTGGAGGATCAATTGAAAACAACCTTCATCACTCCTTGGGGTTGTTATGATTTCAGATTCGTGCCATTTGACCTGACAAATGCTCCTGCAACATTCCAACGCTTCATGAACATGGTGTTTCAAGCATTTTTTGGAAAGTCCATTAGGGTTTTTATTGATGATTTTAGCTCAAATTCATTACATCTACAAAAGGTGGAAGAAGGTTTGAAGAAACTCTATGACATGGGAGGTCAAATCAACTCCGACAAATGCCACATAGGTGAGGATAAAGTGATCTTGCTTGGTCACAAGGTTTCCTATAAAAAGGCATTGAAGTGGATCATTCAAAGGCAAAGGCTCTTATTGAGATACCATCACCCAAGAGTCTTAAGGAGGTCATCTCATTCATTCAAAAGGTGAAGTATATGTCATGCTTTATTCACTTGGCCTTGGAGTTACTTCACCCGTTGCAGAAATTGACACAACAAGTCAAGTTTGTTTGGTCTGATGATCTTGAAGGATATTTTTGTAACATCAAAATGATTCTATTGAAACTACCAACACTTATGTCTCCTTGTTGGGAGTACACATTCTTTGTTAGCTCTAGTGTTTGGGAAGAAACAATTGGTGCTGTTTTGCTACAACAAGATCCCCACAGTACCAGGATGCGACCCATCTACTTTGCTAGTAGGGTCATGAATGCTTTGGAGAGAGGCTACACAAAAGCAAAACTCATGATGCTTTCTCTCATGTTTGCGGTGAGAAAGTTTAGATCCTACTTGTTGCTACCAAAACCTTTTGTAATTCTCACTGCAGAAAATTTGTTCCCTTGAGTGTCATCTCAAATAAATCTTAGTACTAGGATCTCTAAGTGGATTATGGAGTTGTAAGAGTTCCAATACTCTTTCAAGGTATACGATAGTGTGCGTGCACAATTGGCAGGGATTCTCACTTATAGGGTAGATGAGAAGGAGATTAAGGTGCCTAAAGTAAAAACCCTGCCGTTGCCACCACCTAAAAGTATTCCTAATGCTTTTACCTTGTTCTTTGATGGAAATTTTGGATGAGCCACATGAAAAGCGGGGGGGGGGGGCTAGTGTTACTCAACCCAAGTGAAGAGGTGGTCATGAAAGACAAGGTCAATCTACCAAGTTCAACTAGTAACAATGAAGCAGAATATGACACACTACTTCATGGTTTAAAGATGTGCATTAGCCAAGGTATACAACGTCTAATGGTAAAGGGAGAATGAAAGCTTAAGGACAAAATTTGATGCCAGTTGTAGATTGCTTAATCAATTTGAAGAAGTGCAACTATATCATATTCCTAGGAAACAAAATGAAGATGCCAATTTACTTGCACAACAAGCAGTTACATGTGTTGAGAAACAAGTGCATGTCATCATGGTGGTAGCAGCTGTCAAACAACCAAGATACCATGGATTGGAGTCATTGGCTCCTATTATTGGTTATATTTTGGAAGGCGAGTTTCCACAAGACTTGAAAAAAGCTCAAAAGAGGAGACTCATGAAGAAGGCAAGTTTCTATCTCTTCCTAGAAGACTCCCTCTATCAAAGAGGGAAGGATCAAGTGTTTAGAAGAGTACCAACTATCGAGGAAATTCTAGCCACTCTAAAAGGTTTGCATGAAGAGGCACGTGGTGATCATTTTGCCCAAGAACCGTGAAGAAGATTTTGCTTGCGGGGTATGTTTGGCCAAGCTTGCATGTGGATGTCCAACATCGGTGTAAAAGTTGTCACAACTGTCAGGTAAACGGAAATAGAAGGTTGGTGCATGGCCCGAGGCAAATAGTGCTTGCAAACGGACCCTTTGAAAAATGGGGCGTTGATGCTATGGGTCCTCTTCCTAGAACAAAAATGGTAAAATCTACATTCTAGTGGCTGTAGATTACATGACTAGGTGGGTAGAGGCTCAAAGTGTGGCAAGGGTAAATGGGAAAATAGTGAGCAGGTTTGTCTACACTAATATTTGTTGTAGATTTGGCACACCTTTGGAGATTGTTTCTGATAATGGTTTAGGGTTCAAAGAGGGTTTACTCACAAAAGTTTGTGAAGAGCTTCACATTCTACATCGTCATAGCACACTCGGAGAAGGCTAATGGTGTCATTGCAGGCATCATTATAAAAATGGTGCAAACCAAAACAAAGTTATGGGATGACTTCATGGATGGTGCCTTGTGGGCATATCAAACCACATATAGAGTTCACGCCATTTCACTCGGTGTATGGTCATGAGGCTTTGCAACCTATCAAGCTCAGCATCCCAACAATAAGGCTTCATGGCAGAGGTGCACAAGATGATCAAGAGGTATGGATGGATCAACTTCTTATACTAGTGGAGCTTGAGTGGAAAAGAGAAGCAGCTTATGAGTGCTACAAGAGGAAAGCTATACAAGCAAAGGAGAAGCTTGACAAGAAACTCAAGGACAAAGGCATCAAGGAAGGAGAGCTTGTGCTAAGGTATGACAATCGACTTGACAATTGTTTTGATGTCAAGTTTGAAACTAGATGGCAAGGTCCATACATAGTCAAGAAGGCTTTCAATTCAAGTTACTATCACCTTATGGACTTGAATGGTAAAGAGCACTCCAGGAAGGTAAACGGGTATTGCCTGAAGTCCTATTTGAGTCGCCTTCTACCAAAGGATCTACCGAAGAACTGTCAAAGAGCGACTATCTCATGTAAGTTTTGGTGCATGAAGCATGAGTGTGATCAAAAGACACACACACACACACACACACACACACACACACACACACACACACACACACACACTCATTCCTCTCAATCCCTCACTCAAACCTGCAACTTTCATGGCTTCTTTCATCTTCTTCACCATTAATCTCCCCTCTTACTTCCATAGCTCTCATATGAGCTCTATATGTACATACACCATCTCTATGCCTCTCTCTATTACTTCCAAAGTACAACTCTATCTTACCACTTCTCTATATACACAAAACTCAGCATGTAAACCATGCTTAACCTCTACAAATTGAGAGATCTCATCAACCAAAATTTCCATTTTCATCGCGATAATCAACCTTGGCGGCTGTGGCATAAAGAAGAGAAGAAGACGAAGATGATCGATAGTCATTTCGAGAACCTACACAAGTAAGTTCTTCTTCAAGCTTCACCATCACAAGGATTTCGTCACTTCATTGAACCATCTTACTTCAACCATCCACCTCATTCTACCCATTGTAGCTATATCATTAACTTTTAGTGATTACTAACACTAACCACTAACATACTAACACAAAATAGCCATTGACCTAACCATAAAAGACGCCTCACCTCAAGACATGTGCATAGTAAATCTCTCTCTCTCTACTTCCTTAAAACTCTACTTTTCACCTTATCTACCATCAATAATGCTCTCTTTTGAGCCCACATCCATGACTCAAGCAGACAAGAAGGCCCGCAATGTTTTGATATTCAGAAAAAATCATAATCTTGATTTGTTATCTTGTAAATTAGGATTTCCAATAATCTTAATGAGGGGTCTCCAATAAATAGGTCCCTCTCCTTCTTGTAAAAGCATTACCCCAATATGTCACATAGCACCCCAACACTCTATGCGTGAGGAGACACTTAGGCGTAGCAATCACTTTGTGATCTTCACTTTTGGTGTGAGAGAAGCTTTCAAGTTACACATTGCAAGTGAGAGAGGGTGAGTTCAAAATCTCAAAACTACTATTGTATATGTTCCTTCATCATTAATAAATTGAGGTTTGGTTCATCAAAGGCGTGATTTGACGTTCAAATCTTTGTCCTTCCACTTATGCAATACGGTCTGGTGAATTCAAGGTGACTTGTGTATTTTAAGTTTCTATCATTTGATCTCGTTTGAAAAAGTGTTTTAGTGTGTTTTCATTGCCAGTTTTTTGTCCATTGTAAGAGGGTATTGTGGTGAGAGGTCTCCCACACCCTAAGACAACGTGTGTGTGTTGGCATTCACTAAGCATTGAGTTAGCTCTGTACAAGCCATTTGCAAGTCACAAACAAGGTATTATGCAAGTTCCATTCCTCTCTCTCTCTCTTCCCTTTGCTCTAGCTCTCTTTGCTCCATTTGGTGTGAGATTGCTTGTGTGTGTTTTGTGGCGCATCTTCTTGGGTGTGAAAAAATCTCTCTTCTTGCGTCCTAGTTCACATACCATAACTGGGTGGTGCCCCTTCACTTGTTTGGATGTGGGTTTGTTGTTGTTGTTTCTTGCTTGTGGTTGTCCCAGCCCCAATTAAGCATCACGGGAGGCTTGAGGGCTGTTTAGAAGTCGCCTCTCTTGTTGCCTGCCCTGGACTGCCTCAACATTTGGGATTGGGCCAATGCGGCAAAGGCCCTCAAACAACTTCTCATATCACTGCGAATGTGGCAGCTTTGATGAATGTGAACACTGAAAGACGTAGCCAAATGTGCGAGCAGAGCATTGAACAATAGAGGGTCACCTTGACAAGTCGAGCGGGAAGAAGGATTTGGGGAGAGTAGGATGGTCACCACTAAATCCGCTTCCATGGCATCAAATAGCCGCTACAGTGCCAACTCTCTCTCTCTCTCTCTCTCTCTCTCTCTCTCTCTCTCTCTCTCCGCCAATGTATCATGGCTTGGGAGAAATTCGGAGGTTCTTGTTTCATCCATTACACCACACACATTGCCCCAAACTATAAATCTCTCTTCTTCTCCAAATGAGGTAACCGAACCCATGCCTACATCCTTGAGCCCATCTCGTTGAGTGCGATCCGCACAATTGCCTCCATTGGTCTTAGCTCCCATTATCTATGCTATGAGATAGGATGTCGGGGCGTTGTCAAGGATTCTCATCGATGTTGCACCTGATGGGCTCGTCATGTGCGAGAGAGTGAGTACCACACACTACTTGAGTGCTTAGCTTTTGACCACATTATGTCCTCTTTTCCCCATATATTCAGCCATGAGCTCTCCCTACATACCTTCCTCTCTCAACCACGATGTGGACTCTCTATTGCGACGCTAATTTCAACCATTTTTGAGCATCGAGAATCACTTATGACCTCCACTCACACCACATGATATGTTCATTTGGTCCCATAGGTCATATTTGACCTCCGAGGATGATAATAGAACTATCTCTCTCTCTCTCTCTCTCTCTCTCTCTCTCTCTCTCTCTCTTCATAGAGCCCAAGTAGGTAGCAAGAAAATAAAGCCATCCAAAATAAAGGAGACATCTCTCTCTCTCTATGTGTGTGTGTGTGTGTGTATGCATGTGCGTGGAGGGGAGAGGTAGCTGTTGCCACTTCCACGACGATTGAGGCTGTTGAGTCCGCTTATCTGTCTCCCTCTCCCTCCCTCCCTCTCTCTCTCTCTCTCTCTCTCTCTCTCTCTCTCTCTCTGGCCTAGTCTGTGCATCCAAGGCATCTATGCGTATCTAGCTTTGGCCATCACAATGCCTGGCCCTCAAAACCCCCCTCCATGACGTAACGGATGTGGGCTCTGTGTGTGTGTGTGTGTGTGCATGTGCGTGTGTGTGTGTGTGTGTATCTTACTGTTTTGCTCAGAAAGCATTGCTAGAAGGCGGCGGCATGTACTCTCTCTCTCTCTCTCTCTCATGCGTTGTTGCCTATGTCGCCAAGTTACAGGCTTCACTCACCGGATGAAAGAGCTCTCGACATGTGGTAGTGGGGAGGGACATGAATCCCTTTCCCCCATATATATAGTATAGATAGATTTACAATTTTGTCTTCTACTAATGTGCGTCTCTCATTTTTATTTGTGAAAGTGTCCTTTGGGACCATATAAAAATGGAACAAATTATCCTCTTCTCCTTTGCTTTTTTTTGAAAGGAACCGTGTCCAAAATTTGGAAATGTAGTTTTTGATTAGGGTAGGATTATTGCAGGGGTGGTTGTTCGGTGGCATCCCAGTGTCTCGGATGGGATGTGATGCGCTCCAAGTTGTTATGGATGGTGGCTTTTGGGCATGTCGTCTTCTAGTGGATCTCAAGTGCTACCTGCGATACCTTTGAAGGTGATGGTTTCTGCATCTGCTACATGTCGACAACAAGTGAGGGTGGTGGTAGATCCTTCTTGTTGGTGGCGTTGTCATGTGGCACTCCGGTCCAGATTATTCTGTATTTTGTGGTGCTCAATGCTATGTATTTCTATTGGTGTTTGTCCCCTTTTTGGTGCTCCTGATTACTTCGGGGTTAGCAGGTCACTTTGTTGGTTTTATTGGCTTTAGAGTCTTAGATATGGTATGATGTGGAATTATGTTGTATGGGTTTAAAGCTTTCATGTAAAAGCTCAACTATGGACTGTTGTGAGGATGGTTGGTAATTATGGCCCAATTTGGGCATGGTTAGCATTGTATTTTTTTGTGTGATTAATATAATCTACGCTCACAATCAGCGAGTTCTTTAAAAAAAAAGATTATTGCAACTAATGGGTGATGCAAAAAGGTGGCAAATGATTTGTTGGTAAAAGCTTCAAAGCTCGAGACTCAAAGCGACGTGTGTATACATGTGTAGCACTGGTGAAGAGAATGTGTGTGTGTGTGTGTGTGAGTGAGAGTGTGCACGCGCGCGCACGTATTGAAGAGAATGAGTGAGTGTTTTCAAATGCAGAAACATTGCTGTTAATTAAAATTTAGAGGAGAAAGATGGTAATGGTGGGCGGCCTTCCTTCTCATCAACATTAGCAACAACAAGAAGCATGTCCATGGAGGTATACCAGTAGCACCTCTCACATCAATTCTAGAGCTGGCAGGTGCAAACGCCATCCCCACCAAGCAATTGTTTGCATTTGATCCCTCTCCCTGAAAGAGCCTGGTCACTATTTGACCTGGGCGGGGTGGGAGGGGTTGGTAGTGGAGATTGATTGGGGGAGGCTGGACGTTCAATGTTTTCTAATTTTTGAAGGGGGGGGGAAGGGGGGGCTGTTGCGTGCGTCAGGACAGGGCATGTTAAGCGAAGGGGAAGCGAGACGGGGAGTCAAGAGGGGGTGTTGGAGGGACGAGGGGCACAAGGGGCTCCTGAGGCGAGCTGGTGGATGACCCAGGGGTAGCAGTCGCTGTGCCATTTGCAGGGGTGGGCTGGCCTGGAGCAAAGGATCTCACTAGGTTTAGCATAAGGAAGGGTTTTTGACTGAGATTTCAGCAAATAATCCGTGAATAGCAGTGGCAACATGGAGTCACTGGAGGAAGCAATCAAAGCTCATGGCAATGGCAAGTGTGGGGTGCCTTCTTGGGTGCACAAACATCAAAGAAGAGGGGCGGCAATGGGCGACAAGAGAGAGAGTATCAAACAAGGCAATGTGGAAGAGGGAGTGTCGACATCGGGAGACGCAAGTGCGCAAGAGGCTGAAATGGTCAACATGGACGGAGTAACGGAGTCTTCCTTCCATGCACAAGTGGAAGAAGGTTCCTCAATGCAGCTTATGGTATGTTGCTCGCTTACACACACACACACACACACACACACACACACAGAGAGAGAGAGAGAGAGAGAGAGAGAGAGATCAAAATGTGAGAATCAAAGAAAACTTTGAAATGATTGCATATTACTTGCTTGTGACAAAGAAATGAAACTATAGATTTAGTAGAATAAAAATATGACGATCATGTGAACTCTATCATTGGCATAGAGATCTCAATACTATGTTGAGGCATTGAGGGAGAGAGTTGGGGCTTTTGTGCGATATTGTCATGTTGATGAGATTTTTCCCGAATGGAACAAGGCATGGCAAAAGTGTGCCGAGCTAATTCACCATATCAAAGAGCGCCATGGTATCACCATTGATATCCTACATAGAACAGATAGACCAAAGAATAGCCAAAATCCTCCTTTACCCTCTACATCGCGGTCCCATAGGCAAGCAAAGACAAGATTCACAAACATGGACACATAGATAAATCTTGCAAGAAAAAAGCACCATAGGAGGGTGTGGAAAAAAGATGGTTTCTTTCCTCTTGTAATGGAAAGATGCCCTATGAGGAGTGGTTGGAAGAATATGTCAAAGATCAAATCGAGTGGGAAAGAGGCATGCCAAACCACATCGCTAATATGTAAGCTAGAATTGCAGAAGGATATGATGCAATGGTAAATTTAACCATTTTTTTCCTTTTCTTTCAAGTATATTTGCATTTTTTTACTACAATTGTGGTTTTTTTATAAATCATTTTCCATGAATGATTTTGTTTAGTCACAACAAGCCAAAAGTCAAAGTGAGGAGGATAACATAGAGGATAAAGAGAGAGACATGGAGGGAGAGGATTGTTACGATAATGCTCTTATACCAAGGGAGGGCATGAGTGTTAAAGACGGGGAGATATTTCTCATGAAGGATGAGAAGAAGTTTGTGGCTATCACGACGGTAATATAGTTAAGAATTTGGTCTTTTGCTAGCTTGGATAAGAAGGATATGGTGATTTTGATCTTCTCATCTTTGCTCTGTGGGTGGTTAATTTATGGACAAGATGAGCCTCTTGTCAAGGCTCCAAAAAGAACACCAAAGTAAGGAAACTTGAAAGCCATAGCCGTATAAAGTGTAGCTTCATACCAAGCTGATGTCGTTTTTTCATTGGCAGCTTAAACTGCAACATGTTGCCAACAATCAAACACATGTAGACTTATCCTCCCCAAATATGAGTTTTCATACTTTGGACCCTCTTATGGGATCTCACATTTCATGGTATGGTTTCATGAATGCGGTTTTAATTTGAGAGATTTAATCCTTAATATATATTGATAAGCACTAATGTCTACTATGTTTCATCAATTATCTAGAGAGATGCGTTATAATTTGTGCTCGAGAAGATATGGTCTTGAGGTTGTTTGTGATGCCTCAATTGTGAGTGAAATCACAAAAAAGAAGGCAAGCTCACTTGTTGTGAATTTGTTTGTCTTATAAGTATCCCTCTCTTTTAGTATGGTGTTTATGTGTGGGGATTTTCTTTGTCTTGTGAAAAGTAATAAATCATAGGCATCTATAGGTGGATGGAACACATCAATGAGGAAGATTTTCTAGAGCGTGTATGGTTTGTCGATAGTTTGTGGCTCTCTTTCATGAAAACTCTTCCTTTTGAACGAGCTATGCGGAATTATTTCGGAAGAGTCAATCTTTCCTCCTGCTTGTTCACATTCTTTCTGATTGTGGATGAGTAAGATGACATTAACCATCATGAATGTTGCTTTCCATATTAACATATTTAACCTCATACATGATAAATGTGTACATCTTGCAAAGATCACTAGACATGGGCTATGTCTATAATTGTCACATAGGACCACTCTCGCACCTACATTTGGATAGGAGTGCAATTTTATTCTTTGACTCACTATGTGTGTGGAGTATAGAGAGTTATTTCTCCTCTTTGAAGAGGTTTATATCGTTGTTATTTAAGCCCCCATTCTTGTCATTTTTCCTTAGAAAGATAGTGAGTTTATTGTGTTAGAGTCTTGCAACATTATTCTTCTTATGCGACGGATCCTGAGTTTAAGAATGAGCTTATTTGTCATGAAAATTGTCATAGTCAAACTATGGAGGTATGCATATCACAGTATGTATGTCATTTCTCACATTTATCCGGTGTATGTTTGTGTGAAAATGCTTCCTTGTTCTTGTTTAGATGCCAAGATAGACTAACACTAAAGATTGTGGTTACTATGTTAATGATGGTTATGAAGTTATTGGTCATGGGCGATGCAAAGCGTCTGACATCACGGAAGTGGGTAAGAACATATTACTTATGTTTGGTTGACAATGCGCATGTATGGAGTGTCTTTCTAACTAGACCGTCTTAACCTTGCATAATTTTGTAGTTGTCTCCAAAGTGGTTCTCTCATGCGGAGGTGGAGATGCTCAAAGTGGACCTTAGCACTGGGATACAAACTCGGGGGGTTCACTATGTGTAAAACTACCATATCACGTGCATTCAAGACATGTTTGTAAAACCCCTTATCTGTGAGTTTTGTTAAGAATATAATGTACCCTTTTCTTTTGAAATCTGTAAATTTTTTTCAAATTTGAAAAAATAATGCCCTTCTGTATATATATTTCTGTAAGTTTCAAGAACTTTAAATACCCTTCTGTTGAACTCACGTTATAGGTTACATTTTTATTAGGTGACCTCCCCAGGGATACAAAGCAAAGACTTGGGGAATAGTAATTAGGATGTGCTAGGCATATTCATCTTTGCATATTTATGATAACATGATGTTGTATAATAACATTTTGTACTCTACTTTTGGTTCAACGGTCATAATATATGATATTCGATCTCATAGATTCATGGTTTATGATACGGTTGATGATCATGTATAATCATGGATTATGCTTCGTTGTTTGTGGTTTTTGGATCTATGGTGATGTCGGTGCTCAACTTTGGTTTTGGTCCGTTGTGTACGGTTTTTGGTTCTATGGTCATGTTCATGGTCATCTACATGATGTTTTTGCTTTCACGGTCATGATTATGCATCATTGTTAAAGGGATTTGATGGATGGTTCATGCTTGTATCGATTACAAACTACCATGTGGAGTACTTTCATTGTTTAAGACATTTAGTCTTGTCGTGGTTGATGATATGTGGACCTCAACTTATGGTTTCCTGTGGTCATGGTTTACGCTCCGTTGTGTACGGTTTTTGGTTCTATGGTCATGTTCATGGTCATCTATGTGATGTTTTTTGATTTTGCGGTCATTGTTTATGCATCATTGGTAAAGGGATTTGATGGATGGTTCATCCTTGTATGGATCACGGTCTACGGCATGGAGTAAATTCATGGTTTAAGACATTTGGTCTCATCGTGGTTGATGATATCTAGACCTCCACTTCTAGTTTCATATGATCATGGTTTACGCTTCGTTGTGTACGGTTGTTTGGTTCTATCGTCATGTTCATGGGCATGTACATTATATGTTTTGCTTTCGTGGTGATGGTTTATGGCTCATCAGTAAAGGTATTTGATGAATGGTTCATGCTAGTATGGATTACGGTCTATGGTGTGGAGTACAGTCATGCTTTAAGACATTCGGTCTTGTCGTGGCTGATAATATACGGACCTCCACTTATGGTCTCCTATTGTCATGGTTTACGCTCTATTGTGTATGGTTTTTGGTTTTAGGGTGCTTTTGGTTGCTTGGGTTATGAATCATTCTTGATTGTAAATTTGGCCTGCTAAACAAAATATTGAAATTGTGAGATCACTAGAATTTTTGTAAATTTGGCCTGTCAAAATTATCACATGTAAGTGCTCTTTGGAAATTTTGTAAATTTGGCCTGCATCCCAAATATGAACTTGAGGATTTGATATTGTTTAACACTACATAAGTAACATCACAAAAGTAACACAACATTAAAGAAGTAACATTACATAAGTAGGCATGAAACATCAATCATGCTTACAGAAGTTGTAATTGGGTTGAAGGGTTTAGGTTGTAAATAAGCAAAATTCTCATATCTAAGGCACACACTTTTGTAGTGACATCATCTACACTAATTAGAGTAAGGATGCTCTCAACATCTATTCTTTCCTCATGCTCACATGAAGCAATGACAACACAAAAGCTGCTTGACCCATCACAAACTTGGAACTCTCGTCCAATGAGATTTTTTGCATCCTCTATTCCACAATGTTGGCTTGTCAATGGTAGTATTGCATTGCATGTATGATAACAAAATGTAGTTTCAAGTTCCACCAATAGGGTCTGTGTGCAATACTGGTGATAGAAAATGTAGGGCCACTTATCAAATCGAACTCGATGACGACTACGTTGGTGCTTTCTTCTAAGGGTGCTGGTTTGATGAGTTGGTCTTTGAGTTTGTGTGAATAATCCTTTGATAGCACTTGGATTCAAGGAATCCACATCCATCTTGCACTTTCCATGATTACCAAGTCGAGTTTTGGTAACATGTGCTTGGATTGGGCGAATGCTTCCTCAAGTAGACAATTGAATCTCCTTGGGAGTCACTAGAGATCTTAGAGTGTCTCATGCAATCCGGATTTGATGCATTAAAACCCCTATCTCTCTAAAACTTTGATTTGGTAGACCTGTCTCCAAATTTTGTACAATATCCTTGATTTCTTGCAAACACTCAGCTACATCATTTGCTGGATTGCTTTCATCATCATTCGCATTCTCAAAACTCTCCATCATCTCATGAGCTCTATCCACAATGGGAAGAATAGCATTCAAATGTTGGAAATGTCAAGTGACTATTAGTCTAATGCCATAAATATGCTTGCATTTAACACTCCAATTAGGCCAATCACAGTAGCTAGCTTGTAAGCTCACATCATGCCATTTGGTTGGCGTGCGTAAGCTTTGTATATTGAATTGCAACATCACTTTGTTGATGACGAGAAGGCTTGTGGGGTCAAGCATATATCTGTGTAGTATTTTCTCCCCCTCATGCAACATGCTAGTGTGTTTTGATGAAGAACCTTCAACTCCAAAATGGCCAGAGTCAGTTGCACACATCATCTTTGTGAGTTATTATGTGACCAAAAAAAAAAGATGGGACTTTTGCATACATGACCGAAATGTGTATCGATTTTTTCCCAAGCTTGGCCACTCAACATGCACAGTGTGGTCATGCAACCAAGGGTAGCTAGGCACGATGCATTATATCATGAAGGGTCTACATTAGATATATATGTATCTTCTCTTCGTAATCGGCAATTTAAAGTACGCAACTTATTAATGCAATAGTGTAATATAACTTGCAATAATTCCACAAGTACTTTTTATGCTTTCAGCATGATATATAACCTGGCAAGCTTGATTCTTTGTTGATGACCGACAAGTTTGTTTCTATTTTAACTATGCCAAGCTTGCATGAAATGTAGCTATCAGGGTTTGGCCCTTAGGACTTTTATCATGCATGGCATATTAGGATCTGAAGAAGCCTCAGAAAGCTTTGCACCTAGGCACCTGAACAATGAATTATCATTATGTGAAGAAAGGCTTTAGTTTTATGCATCAGGCATAGTGGATTCTCAAGTGTGAGATATTCTATCAACATACAGACTTGATAGCACTTTGCAAGTGACATCAAGTGTATACAAATAGTCTTTCACTAGTTCGTATACACTTTTCAAGTGCTATGTTGCTTTTATTCGATCGAATAATGTAATTTATATCGAATAACTCGTCATTATTCACGTATTATTTTTGAATAATTTATTATCTATCGATCGATAGCATATCGAACGATACTCTATCGGTCGATAGTGTATCGATTGATACGCTAGATTTATATTTAAAAATAACGCACGTCATTGTTCGATACGTTTTTGATCGATACCGATTTTGGAGCTTTTTAGTTGTCTACATGTAGCTCACACTCTCTACCTCATACTCTCGAGCAGGTCAGCTTCGTGTACTGGTAAGCATCTTTTCTCTTCAAATTTATTTTTTTATACGCGAATAATTTAAATTTTACTTTCATGTGATTATATGACTATATGTGTCTCTGATACGCCTTCGGGCCCTCTTAGTCACATAACAGTTTAAAATTTAGGATATAGAAATTACTATGGCTTGTCTGATTTTATATCTTAGTACTTCCATAGTAATAAAAAAATATATTTAGAAAACATTGACTCTTGTTCTGATATGCTTTGCAACACTCTTACTTGAGTCAATGTTTTAGGAATTTAGATAACACCATACATTGTTTTGATATGCTTGTCGGCACTCATACTTTGTACGGTGTTTTAGGAGACAATTAGATAGCATGTGCATTTGTTTGATATGTCTCACGACACTCTTAATTTGTACGATGCTTTAGGTAAAATAATCTCCAATGAAATGTGAGATTACAAAAAACATACTTCTTCCTACGTCTGAGCCTTGGTTCTTACAACGGAAGAAGATACTCCTAGACACGATGTGTGCGAATAAATTTTTTGTCTAGTGAGTCTTTAAGCTATACACTTTTCAATATACGTAGTCATGGACCACATGATTTGTAGATCTACAATGTACATTGTAGATCTGTATAATGAGAAAAGTGTAATCTTTAAACTACTCCCCGCGTCACAATCTTCGGTTCTTACAACGGGAGGATTTTCTCTTAGACACAATTTGTGAAAAAAAAACCATTATCTGATGAGCTACTGATTTTTATAGTGTAATTGTTCTCGACGTCTGGATTGAATGTTTATCCTTTGCTCTTACAACAGGAATAAAACCCTGCGTCTGGTGCTTAGGACTTGCTTAGATCCTTACAATGAGAAGGATACACACGTGACACCATATTTTACATTAATCTTTGTAATTTGTAAAACAATGTGTATTTCTATGACTTTGTCACATTCCTATTGATAATGTCTCATACATACGAGGTTTTTGATTCAAAAAATCATAACATATTTCTTTATGATATGAAAAATCATGCAACTCTGCAAACTTGCCCTATGATTTGACTCACATCGTGGCCCAACTAACCACCCGTAAGGACTTCAATCCCACGTGAAGCACCACAAAATTTTGCAACTAGTGTTGCATATGTAGCACTACATAACTCATCCAAAAATGATTTGTATGAGGACTCTTGCAAGACATCCTGCTGGAGGCAATCACTTTGTAATCCATAAAGATGAGTACATAAGAATTCTTCGACATATTTACACTCAAGTTTTGTTATCTTGCTTGTAGTACCCATGATGTGCGTAGAAGCTAAAACAAAAAAACAAAAAATCAAAACTTCTCAGTAGTATAAGTGACATGTAATACAACACATCTAGTCATTCTTTACAACACAACCATTGGGCAATCACCCTAAACCCTAAACCACAAGTGTACATGAATGTAATTTATGAGAAACCCTTGACAAGAAAATTATAGGGAAGTCTGGCTTGATGGACCACATGAAGGAAGTAGAGGTCCTCTACAGAAGCATGAAGCAATAGGGAAAGAGACCAAGGATCGAAGAAGAGCCCAAGGATATACCCAAAGTGCCTGCCACTTCGGAAGTACCAATCTCTAGCAATGATCCAATGCCTCCCAAAATAGGAAGTTTAGACCCATGCAACCTCGCCATCATGCATATGGCTTGCATTGAATTCCCACAAATGGCAAGCATTGGAGAAGGTAGATACGGCATGGTCACGAAGGTGAAAGTCAACCATGAAACCTTCACAGATGAATTTTACGCTGGCAAGCTAATCAAGAGTGATGGCCAGAAGAGTGCCAATGACATAGCGCTACATGAAGCCACAATTATGAATATCACTCATAGTGGAGTCATTGCTGCTCTAGGATTGGCGAGACACGCCACGCGAGCACCCACTCTCATCTTCAAGATGTGGAATGGTGGAAACCTCGACCACTGGCTAGAGAGACTCCAAAAGGAGGGGAAGAATGTGGCCATGAAGCAAGGGTTTCAGAGACACCGAGGGGACCGTTGAAGGCATCAAGAAGAATATATGGCCTATCATGAATGGATTGCTCCAAACCTTCATCTTTTTGCATGCGAATAACATCACTCACAATGATGTTCATGGGAGTAATATCTTGTTGCATTTTGGATGGGTTGGAGTATATGTAGACATATGTGATTGGGGTAGTTCAACCTTGTTCCCCATAGAGAACACATTTCCAAAGTTTCCAGATCTTCTCCCATCGACAAGGGAAGCGTGGAGTAGGAGATATTGGTGGGTGGCTCCCGAATGTATATTGACAAATCCTCCAGTCTTCACGTGTAGCCAAGATATCTACTCCCTTTGTAAAATACATTCAAGAACTCCTTAAATATTTACCTAAGGATGATGATACTAATTATATCGCTTTACTCAGATGCTTTGAAGAAGTCCCGCGCACTTGTGTATCTACCAATCCCACCTAGCGCAAGTCCTCACATGATCTCCTCAGCATGTTACAAGGCATTAAGCGTGTTGGTCGCACACTCCCAGATAGTGCAGGTTTGATGCCATCCAATGATTGAAATTTGAAATCATACCATGTAATTTGAAAACATGTCTATACTTTGCAATGATACAATTTTGCCTTGTCTCATGTCCATTGATTTGAAATTTCATGCTATTTTATTACATTGCTGTTGTCAAATTGATGAGAGAGATGTGAATTTTAACATTGATTGTACCATTGATTGTAGTTTTTTAATCAATGTGTATCTATTTTTTTGCTATAATTATTTATTTTCGTGTGATTCGACAGGAAATGGCAGCCCCATACGCTCCTCCCAATGTCGATGGTGAGCTCGATCACGAAGAGTCTCAACGCATCCTCAGAGAGAAGAGCATGCGTTACAAGGCTCAAGACCTCTCCGCATTCTTTGTTGAGGCCGTGGAGCCCGAAGGTTTGGAGGGTGAAACAATGAAATTGGAAGACGTATGCAAGTGTTGTCCGTCTTTTTTTGTGAAAGATGTACTGTTCAAGAGGTCAGGTCGTGCCAAGGCAACGACACCATTGAAAATCTCAGATCTGCAACACAAAGGGCTCGTGCGTGTGTTGCTCCTACGCTTGATCCAAAAGGAGCACAGTCTACTTAACAATAATCAAGTTGCCATGTACTTCATCCAGCAAGTCTTCGTGCAAGATATAATGAAGAAGCGCGTCCTTTGGATAGACCGTCCTTTGAACGATGGTTTCGGACTTGGAAGAGCTAAAGAAAGGACACAAGAGCGTCGTGGGGAGGAAGATCCACCTGCACAAAAGAGGACAGTTGTGCTCCTACCATATGAGTATGAAGAATTTGTTAATATTGTGTCTCAAGTGGCTACACTAGCTAGCCAAGGAGAGAGCAATTTCTCTATACAAGAGAAGTTGGCAGCCAAAGAAGAAGAAGTATTTGTTTTAAAGAGAAAACTTGCCAGATACGAAGCGTGGTACGGTTCTCTCTCTCCCTTGCCGGAGGAGGCATGACCAATTCACGAGGCAGATATTCAAGAAACGGTGGATATACTTGAGGTAGCATAGAACGCAGATCTTGAAGAAGCGATGGATATCACAATTTCTTAAAAACATTGTAGACTATAGTTGAAAATTTTAATGGCAATTTATCCCTTTTTTTTGAGACTCATTGTATTCTCTCTATGTTTGTGGCAATGAATTTGTTTTGGAGTTTCCAATTGATGACTTTGTTGAGAGTCAAGAAATGTCTTTTTATTTGATTGCCAAGCAATGTCCTCAATACTTATGTTTATGCAAATTATCTTCAATACTTGACTTTGTTGCTAATAAAAAAAGTGAGATATGTAGCTCAATAGGGAGCTGCAGTGAGAAAAAGTGAGATACATTATCATGAAAAGATGTTTACATTTCGTCATCTATCAAATTGAAGGTCCACAATCTTCTTGATCTACATTCACTTCTTCTATGTTGACAGATTACCCTTCTATATTCTCTTAGGAAGAAGTCCTGCTTGTTTGCATTTCTTTACATACCCTGCAAAATGGATCCATATGTCGTTAGGTGGTGCTCCACATTCTTTCACATTGGGATTAGTGCCGAATAAATTTTCTTTGATGCGATTTGCATTGCATGGCACATTATGCCCACAATGTTTGCATTCCAAAAACAAAACTGTCTTGCCTCTCTCTTTTTCCTCCACATACGACCACTCTTTTCCTCGCACCATGCTTTCTTACTTCAACAAAATATATCCTACAATCAATAGATACACTATGATTATAATTTTTCACCATAATAGCGCAATGAGAAACATAAAACTTTTATAGATATGATTTGCTAAATTAAAATGATGAATGAATAGTGTTAAGATAATATTTTAGGGAAGATCACCAATGGATATATCATTCTTGGCTACTAGGTGGTAAAGAGCGTTTGCTCAAGACAAGCTAGATGAGCGATGGAGTCATCTCACATTCCACTATCTATGTCTTTTGGAGGTAGGAGCTCGATAACATCCATGTGACTCCCAAATACTATGCATGACTAATATTCACTAGGAGGTAAGAGATTTCGCTCGATCACAACCTAGTGAATTCTATAGGTAATCCACCATATTCACTTAGAGGTAAGAGCATAAGCTCGATAACAACCAAGTGAATCCTACTTCATACCTTACACCTCACTTGGAAGTAAGAGAATCATCTCATAACAACCAAGAGGCATTAAGTGGACCTATTCTATGCAACCAAGTGAATCCTACTTCATGACTTAAACCTCACTTGGAAGTAAGAGAATCATCTCATAACAACCAAGAGGCACTAGGGGACCTATTCCATATGAAGGTAAGAACATTTGTTCATGAAAACCAAAAGACCCTACATGTATGTGTATATGTTCCAAACTGTATGAACTAACACTATTATTTGTGCACATATTATAGCTAGGATAGATTTTAACCATCAAATATCACTTTTAGTATCTATTCTATAACAAATAGAGCTAAGAGTATAGCTTCTTACGTTTAGAATTATACATTCGCACTATAGCTAGAAAAGTAGCCTCTAATGCATACAATTATTTATTTATCTATTCTTAAACAAGTAGAGCTAAAATATAGTCTCTATTGCTTAGAGTAATTTATTTAAACTTAGCAATAGAGTTAAAGAATAACTTCTATTGTTAAGAATTATAGGTGATTCAAATCTATATAATTATTTTATTTTTAATGTATAAACATTAAAAATAATATTTTCTTAAAAAACCAAAGATTTTTTAAGTTGACAACTCAATCTTTCTATGTCGGAGGTAACCTGACACTTTGGTGAAGGGAATTGTAGCTAAAACACGCAAATTTGGGCTTTATATACTACTACTATATCGATCGAAAACATATAGATCAATCTCACCTATCGATCAAAAGCGTATCGATTGAGACTTAATCGATCGATAAACTATCGATCGATATGTAAGCAATAAAACATTTTTTGAAAAAAATTGACGTGGTAGCGAATAATATGCACGAATAAATCAATTGATGTTTTGCGAATAATTGATGTTTGACGTGGCAGCAAATAATTATTGATGTTTATTGATGTTTTGCGTGATGTTTGTCAATAATTGATGTTTTGCGAATAATTGATGTTTTGCGTGGTGTTTATTGATGACTCTTGGAGTTGTTGCAATAATTACCCAGAGTTTAACCTCTTACACCGAATAGAACTTGAGGCTAATATTATGTTTTCTTATACTCATTGCATATGACCGCATTGATAGGCACTATATATATAATTTGTTCTATGCACAAGGTGCATGCACTACAAAAGCTGCTTTTCTTCTATAATTGGCATGCACAGTTTAGCTATCAAAGCAACTAATTCATGTGATAACATGAACCTCCTAAGAGACCCTCAAGGCATGCAATCTCTTGTTTTAATTGTAGTGCTAGGGCCTTGCACCCACACATTCACAATTGACTTATGTTGATTAGACATATATCTTGAATCTATGCAAGGCATACCTAAAATTAAAAACCAAATAATACCTAGTAGGACTAGTTTCTTTGGGGTTTTGCCAATGTTTCTCTCAATTGGGAGATATAATCATTAAAATAATCTAGTTGTGAATAAGATTCCAACTTGAGAGAATCTCCTAATTACTCTCTAGAACCATGGTAAGTGACATGGCCAAGCATAGCTACATGGTAGCAGTTGTGGGAAGCGCTAGAGGTTAGTGTATCGAGTACATCCTCTAGTTATTTTTCCTTATCCTATTTAATTTTCCTATGATGGAATCAAGGATCCTCTTTCGGTATTCTCTGATCTTTTCATGGTTTTCTCTCTCAAGATCACGTATTTTCAATCACAAGGTGTGCAACACGGTCTAGGATCTAATAGAGTTTGGTTGAGCTACTGTGGTGCAATGGTTATGGGGGTCCCTCTTAGTCCCATCTCTAAGTGTTTTCAATCACCTCCACACACAAGTACTTCTTGAACTTGACAAATGTCATATATTTTGGCAACATTATATAAGTAATATTCAACATGTAGAGAATATGAGTCTCTGGGACTGACACTGGTGCCTTTTTCTTAATTATGTGTTGTGACATAGTCCCTATGTGCTAGTCAAATCTGTCTCATAGACCACTTCAAGAATCTCATTGTTGCACACATTTTGAACACCCTTGTTTTGTAAATTTGTACATATGGATATGAGCTCAATGTCAAAAGGGTGTGTGGATGTCTTTTTGTGGGCTTTTTAGCTTGCTTTAGTAAGCACACGTACATGCACTGCAAGTTGCTGTTGTAAGGGTGCTATCACTTCACGAGCGGTGAAAAGCGAGCAAGGGACAAAAAACGAGCAAGGAAAGAGAGGAACAAATATATTTACCCCATATCAAAGTTCTTTGGAAGTATTTTTCTTTTGTATCTATGAGCATCATGTGGCTTATCTGTTAGTTATAGACACTGTTTGTGTGACTTTTTTTTCCTTTGTACATTGTGTCTACATATATGAATTATGTAAAGTGGTTTTTTTCTTTAGGGCCAGGTTATTGGGGGAAGAAAAAAGGATCACCAATTTTAGGAGTATCTGATAGCTTTTTTTAAAGCCTTGTTGGCCTTTCACTATTGAACTGATTAAAAATGGGACTAACATAAGTTTAGGAGAGAGAAGGACATTGAAGTTTTCATCAAATTTAAACCAATCAACTTTTCTACTATTGAGAAAGAATCTTGATATGCCTCCATAATCTCATCATGATAGTTTGACGCAACTATTCTACACCATGAGAAATTTCCTTCCTTTCCTCTACTAGCACTCAACTCTTTCACACTCTACTGCATGTTATGTAATTCTCCACATGTAGAGTTATGTTTGGCTTTATCTCTTCTTTTGTCAAAACCCCGTCAAAACACAAAGCTAGCAATTGAACACACAACGATGTTTATGTGTATGCAATGCTAGGGATCTTAATACCCATGTGTTGTTACACAATATACAATATAATTATTGTGCATCACATGATGACCACTATAACTAGCATATTGAAGAATTTCTCCAATAAAACTTTGGAAAGTACTAATTTAAGGTTTGATTATCAACTCAAGCTTTTTTAAACGTCGTTGCTCATGAGAAACCCAAAATTACATGCTTTCTAACATTCTAGTAGTTGACTCTGACTTTTATCAAAAGAAACTTATCAAAGCATACAACGGTCTTTAGGAAATGACAACAAGAAGAAAATGGTTTTAAAGCAAGTGACATGATCCAAGATAATTTGTTAAAGATTTGGCAAAAAATTATAGGAGATAGTAAAAGCTCACACCAATAAAGGAATTTTGAACTTATAGACTATGCCTAGGTTCAGAAACATGTTTCTTCTTGGTGATGAGGCAATGCAAGTTTCTTGGTCATATAGTGTCTAAGAATGGCATTTTCACAGACTCAGAGAAAAATCAACGTGATTGTAATATTACCTAGACCCACAACAATGAAGAAGCACAAGTCTTTGTGGGCCACTCTGGATACTATCAACGATTCATATACATGTACGCAATAGTTGCAGAAGGTCTTCACCAATTGATTAAAAGAATGCGAAAATTTATGATGCAAGAGTGTCAAAATAAATTAAAGATTCTATTTGACAAAAACTAATGGTGTTACAAAGCCTGTTATGTATGCATCATTACTTTGTAAAGGAGCTCGTTTATATGTCATCTAATGAATCTCAATTAAAGTAGGAAATGCTTGAAGTGTTTTTAATCTTTTCACTCCATGTAGATGTCATAAATTGCTAAAAGGATTTTATTTGCAAGGCTTGTTTAGGGAGATGATGGTGATGGACAATATACTCAAGGCGGTGGAATATTTCATTTTGTGGTTTTGCATGCTATGCTATTGCAAATAACATCAACTATCTAGGTTGTTAACACAGAAAAAAACCCTGTTATAAGAGGCAAAATGTGCCAACAATTTAGTTTTGAGACTCTTTCATTAATTGTATATCTAGTGAGTCATGACATACTTACCCTTAAGTATGACAATCGAATAAACTATCAGGCCAGCTTTGCTAAGCAGTGTTGATGCATGCTTTCTTTGGTTAAATTTGCTCCTCCTCCTTACTGTCGTGTGGGATGCTAGGGCCTTTGCACATGTACGTGCCATATTACAGCCTTAAGCAAATACAATCAAGAGACTCTCCCTTGACCATTGCTTGAGTACTCATGCCCGACTATTTATTGCATAGTTATCCATTTCTCTACCAATAAAACTCAACAGTCTTCAGGCGAGAAAGGCTCTTTGTGTGTTGCGTTTGGAAATGTAGTCCTCTACAACTTGGTGAAAACAAAAAATTGCAAGATACAGTTCACCACAAAACCACCCCAATATTCCAGGTTTCGTTTGGAGACGCAAGTTGAAGGCTATCCTTCAGAATGAGCTATTCTTGAATAATTTAAACCAGACGTTGCTCACCATAAACCTTGATGTACTTTGCTAGCAAATCTACCGAGAGGGTATAAGGCTCCATAAAGTGCATCGCAGACGTGTAAAATTATAAGAAAATTTGGGCGAAGACCTTGCCATAGCCAACCTCTCAGTTGGATGAACGTCGATGAAGTGAGGGCGTCCAAGTTGATGGGGAAACGGTGACAGTGCAGACAAATAACTGTCGAACAAAAGGAAACTCCATTCATTTCGACAAGGTGCAGACGAAGTTGGACGTCTAATCAGCCATAATGCATGAGTGATGGTCACGATGATGAGAAGTAGATGTTTATGTTTAGCTAGTTCACGCCCAATGCCTCTCTCCGTGCGTCCGTCGAGGAGTCGCACTCGCCCTTTCCCACCCAAGTGACGTTCTGTGCATGTTGATTGGAGCGGCTCCTTGCGCAATGCTTCTTTGAGTCGTGTGATGTGGCAGAAGCTGCAGACTATCAATGTGCAACCATCTTAAGCATTGTCTTAGCATTTGCCATCTCGCAAAGGGCCTGAGATAGAGGAGGAGGATTGGCCCATATGCTAGCTGATTTAGGAAGATGCAGGCACTGTCAACTGCCATTGGCTTGGTTCTATTGCGCTCGTACAAGCTATCGCCTCCAATTTTTTTTGTCTTCACCAAGCCCTTTTAACTTGCGTTTCGAAACGCAAGTGGGAAAGGGCCCGTGAGATCATCGTTAACATGGAAAGGCTCTTAAGTGATGAACACAGATTCAAGGAGTAGCGCCATGGGCGTCCAACCCATGCAACCTGAATATGTCTATGCACCATTGCGTCAACAAATGGTAATTAAAATGAATACGAGCGATTTTGGTGTAATTTTAACTTGTTAAAATTGAAACTTGCATAAACATATTACAAGCTTTAGAATAGATACCGGCAAATGCTTCAAATTTTGACATTGCTTCAACTTTAACCTAATACCTTGCATAGTTTTAAGTGTGATATTTTTTTATAACCAGAAAGAAGCATTTTTGACGGGCCCTTTATAGGAGGAGAGGGAGTGTAGCCACATGTCAAACCAAGCCTCAATCATAAAAGCCAATATATTTTCCAATTATGCGGCTTTGATTTCTCAAGATAGTTAAAAAAAGGGAAAGAGTGATCTAGTTTTGTCTTTTTCTAAATTTTTTGCATGACCCTCTTCAAGATCCCTTGCCATAGTTGCTTCAACATTAAAATTTATATTCTCCCTGCAATTCATTTGTACAGGCTAGCCTAGATTCTCGCCTTGTTGTCATGTCTACATTTGGCTAAGGAAGGAAGGAGAGTAGAAAAAGCCATTCATGCAATAAACCATCATCATTTACAAGAATCACATGAAATTTTCTTTAAAGAAATTACAAGAAAAATTTGCATTGTTGTGAAACTTAAATTGTCATAGGTTGATGAACAAGCATGTTGTTGTTTTTGAAAGAAACTTGTATCCAAGGGATAAAAGGGCTTTTCTCTCAAGGACATAGACAAGGCTTTATGTTTTGTTTGGCATCATTTGGCATGAAAATCGATGCCACTTTAGAATTTATACATCCTCTGGTTAAACATACCCACCATCTATTGTGGCTAGTCTAAGAGAGGGAGAAAACCACCCATTCAAAATTGATGAAGGGCATGTGCTCTTTGACTACCCTTGGAGTGTTACAAACATCAATAATAGTGGTCCACTTATGAAATTTATGTTTAAAACTTACTCAAAAATTATCACCCCACAATCATTCCCATAGCAAGCCTATAAAACAAGCTGAAAGCACCATTATCAAGCCGAAAAACTTTACCATGTAGGTACAACAACCACTTTTAAATTACAAGTATAAGTACAAACATATAAGACAAGCTGAAAGCACCATTTTATCAAGTCTAAAAACTCTCCCATGTAGGTACAAGAACCACTTTTAAAGTACAAGTATAAGTAATTTCATGTGAAACCAAGATAAATTTACCTCCATTGGATCATCCTCCCAATGTGCTTTGCCCAAAATTATTTTTTTCATGCATGTAAGTAAGCACAATGGGGCTATAATGCTCTAGATGTAGCTAACTAGTTTGTAATTTTTGTTTCTTATTCACCAAAAAATATCTTAAACAAAGTGGATTTTTAAGTACCTCGTACCATTGGACTTTGTCATTATCCCTAAAGCAACATTTCAAATATGCACATGTGGGCAGCTAGCTAAAAACTATTAAGATGACAAATCCAAAAACTTGCCGGTTAGCTTTAAAGTGGGATTAATAAGGTAATTACTCCTTCCCTCTCTCTCTATGTCCCTCCATCCCCCTTCCCCAGAGAATAAGTTTTGTGGGCCCTTTGTAGCTAGTGGAATACTGGTAACAAAGTAAAGCTTGATCTAGATTTTGGCTTTTTGTCATGGCATTTTTGGTGTGTATTTTTCTTTTGTGTTTGGCTCTAGTAAATGGATTTACCATGATTTTTAGAGTCCCTCTTGTCACACTATGAAAGCAATCACCATACTTGCGTCTGAGCATTGGTGTGTTCTAGAGAGGTATGCACACACTAATGCAAGCATGTGTGTGTGTGTGTGTGTGTGTGTGTAATGCATGCATTGTGCCTAAAATAGTGTGTGAAAACACACTAATTAGTGCACAAGCACACACTAATGCTTGCATTAGTGTGTGCTAGAGAGGTATGCACACACTAACGCTTGCATTAGTGTGTGATTGGGCACAAATTAGTGTGTGGAAACACACTAATGCATGCACACTAATGCTTGCATTAGTACGTGTGTGTGTGTGTGTGTATAATGCATGCATTGTGCCTAAAATAGTGTGTGAAAACATACTAATTAGTGCACAAGCACACACTAATGCTTGCATTAGTGTAAGCTAGAGAGGTATGCACACACTAATGCTTGCATTAGTGTGTGCTTGGGCACAAATTAGTGTGTGGAAACACACTAATGCATGCACACTAATGCTTGCATTAGTGTGTGCTTGTGCAAAAATTAGTGTGTGCAAACACACTAATTTGTGCATTTAGAGAGGTATGCACACACTAACGCTTGCATTAGTGTGTGCTTGGGCACAAATTAGTGTGTGGAAACACACTAATGCATGCACAGACTAATGCACACACACTAATGCTTGCATTAGTGTGTGATTGTGCACAAAATAGTGTGTGCAAACACAGTAATTAGTGCACAATCACACACTAATGCAAGCATTGGTGTGTGTGTGTGTGTATAATGCATGCATTGTGCACAAAATAGTGTGTGAAAACACAATAATTTGTGCACAATCACACACTAATGCAAGCATTAGTGTGTGTATAATGCATGCACACACTAATGCTTGCATTAGTGTGTGCTTGGACACAAATTAGTGTGTAGAAACTAACTAATGCGTGTGTGTATAATGCATGCACACACTAATACGAGAATTAGTGTGTAAAAAATAACTAGTGCGGCATTAGTGTGTAATTTGTGCACAAAATAATGTGTAAAAACTAACTACTGGGGCATTAGTGTGTAATTTGTACACAAAATAGTGTTTAAAAACTAACTAATGCATGCACACACTAATGCAAGCATAAGTGTGTGCTTGTAACGCATGCACGCACTAATGCAAGCATTAGTGTGTGATTGTGCACAAAATTGTGTGTGTGTGTGTGCATGTTAGTGCATGTGTGTGTATGCATGTGTGTATGCATTGTGTGTGTGTGTGCAATGTGTATGCATTGTGTGTGTGTGTGTATGTGTTTGTGTGTGTGTGTGCAATGTGTATGCATTGTGTGTGTGTGTGCATGTGTGTGTGTGTGTATGTGTTTGTGTGTGTGTGTAGAAGAACGAGAAGAAAGAGAGAGAGTTTGAGCACTTACATTCGTGACCTCGGTCGCTTGGATATGGTGGGGATGGAGATGAAGAGAGTAATAGAGGTTGGAGATGGAGAGGGAGAAGGAGAGAGAGCTTGGAGATGGAGAGGGAAACAAGCCCGCGCAGAAGAGGAGGTCGATTTTGAATTTTTGGCATTCAATTTCGTGGGGGCACGCAGGTGCCCCCTTTATATAAAAAAATTTGCCTGAAATATTTCCGCGTATATTACCGCGCCAGTTACCACCGGTATTACCGCCATTATTACCGCGGAAATCTCTCTGATGAGGCATTGAGGTTCCGCCGACTGCATGACCTCTTGTACCCACTCCGCTCTATCTTTAATGAGTGTCAGTCATGTCAGTACCAACATTCTTGATTTTTCTTTTTCTTATTTAATTTTTTCTTATTTAGTGTATGGTCGTGTGTGCAAGACGATTGGGATGACGTGGGTCCGCCGGTTGGCGCGGAACGAACTCCATGGTTGAGCGAGCGATTACCATGTCCATGTACGCGATGTAAGCGTGCAATTGCACGGCTTCGACATATATGCTTGGCTCACGTGGATGATTATGGGCTATGGGACGATCCGAGAAAATGTGCTCGAATGGAAACTAGCGATCCGAGGGTTTTGGCATCCATTGATGTCGCTCCCCATTGGAGTGTGATCGGGGGCGGAGGCGGGAGGAGGACGGAATAGCGATTGCGCCAGGAAGCAGTCATGGGAAGGGGGTCACACCCACCGTCCGATGTGGGTGGGTCCACACGAGCGCATGCGCATCCTACATCCACCACATATGGGGATCTCCCCACCACCCCGCCCCACATGGAGGTGGAGGAAGATCATTTGCACAATATGGTTGAGGATCTTCTTGCACGTGAGGCAGCAAATGAGTATGAGCCTGAGTGTGCATGTGAAGAAGCCGCCCAAAAAACCAAAGATTCATTGCTAGAGGCAGCACACACCGCTCTTTACGAGGGATGCTCCTACTCCATATTACAAGCGTCTCTTGAGATCTTGAATATTCAAGCAATGTTTGGATGGAGCAATGCAGGGGTCGATGCACTATTGAGGTACGTTTAAGTGTAATAAGTGTTAGTTGTGAGTTTTTTTCGTGGTTATATGCAATAACAAGTGTTATTTAATTATGTCATAGGCTATTAGGCAAGATGATGCCTAAAGGCAATCATCTTCCAGAAAATCGAAGGAAGCCACGATAGGTGGTGGACAGGGCTTGGGATGGACTATGATCGCATACATGCATGTGTCAATGATTGCGTGCTATTCCGCAATGAACATGCAGGGCTTGATGCTTGCCCGGAGTGTGGATAATCAAGGTACAAAGAGGGAATGCAAGGAACCACAATACCTCACAAGGTTCTTCGTCATTTCCCCCTCATTCCTCGCATCAAGCACATGTTCAGCACCAAAGGAACAAGCGAGCTTCTTACATGGCATATGACAAATCGCTCCACCGATGGGGTTATGAGAGTGCCGGCTGACTTGCCGGCATGGCAACACATTGAGCAGACATGGCCGGAGTTTAGAGAAGAGCCTCGTCACTTGAGGCTTGGTCTGGCTAGTGATGGGGTAAACCCATTTGGGCATCGGTCTACCTCATGGAGTACTTGGCCAGTGGTTGTTGTGAACTACAACATTCCACCATGGGAGTCAACCAAGAAGGGGAACATTTTGCTCTCTCTTCTAGTCCCACGAAAACACAAGGTGAAGAACATGGATGTGTATTTAACACCTTTGATTGAAGAGCTTCAAGAGCTATGGAACGGCATAGATGTTTTTGATGTATCAAGACCACTTCGTGATCGGCGCACAATGATCAAGTGCATTCTCATGTGGACCATGCATGATTACCCCGGGCTTGGAGAGATTTCTGGTAAGCTTATACTTTGTGATGCTCTGTAATGTCGTTGCATTGGTCACTTATATGCGGTTATGTCTTTTGTTTTTGTAGGACTATCGACATCTGGACATAGGGCATGCCCAACTTGTTTACCCTCACTAGTGACAGATCGAGAGACCTGCTCTACTTGGTAAGGTGATCTACCCCAATAATCATCGCTTCTTGCCGCCCACACATCCATCTTATGCTCCACCGTGCAATGGGATGGAGCCACTCCATTGGACCATGGACGATTGGGAAAGACATTGGAACGAGCATCACAACACATTGCCTCCTCCCAATGATCCACCTAGGGGTATGTCTAGGTACTTTGTTTTCTTATCACTACCCTATTGGGCTTCATTAAAAATCCAACACCTATTGGATCCAATGCATGTGTTCAAAAATGTTGGGCAAGCTATATGGGATCACATAGTAGGCAAGAAAGATTCATTGGGGGCTAGAGAGGACATGAGGGCCATAAGGAGGCTCCCTCCTTCGGCCACACCTCGCATGGGGCCTCGGGGGAAGATGGTTCTTCCAAATGCACCTTGGATTCTATCAAGGGTGGATCAAGAGCGGATGAAACAAGTCATTGCATCCATCCATACTCCAACAGGTTATATACGTTCGCTCAAGGGTGCCTTCACTAAAACTAAGAAAGGAGGATCCACACAACTGTATGGGCTCAAATCCCATGATTGGCACAAGATTCTTCAGGTAATGTGTGTGTGTGTGTATATGTGAGTGTGTGTGTATGTGGTTTAGGGTTCTGGATACTAAAAAGTCTTTTTGTTTGTGCAATAGTTTGTGCTTCCAATTAGCATTAGTGGATTTGCGGACATGAAGGTAAAGACTGCAATATTCAAGGTGGGAGAAGTTGTCAGGTATAGAACATTTGATCCTCCCTCCTAAACTTTACTTTGAAGACTAACTTTACTATGAAGATTATGAAGGGTTTTTTGGTTACAGGTTTGTGAGTTCCAAAGAAATCGAAGTTTCAGCCATTCCAACAGCTCGACTTCTAGCGATTGAAGCAACTTGTGCTATTGAGGATGCATTCCCACGTTCTATCCTTGTTAGCCAAGTTTACCTATTGCTCCATCTTGTTGAGGAGATAGCCATTTGTGGTGTGGTTCACTCCAGGTGGATGTTCTTTCTTGAGAGGTTCCTTAAGACCTTGAAAGACTTTGTAAGGCTACAATCACAACGAGAGGTATTCATCGATCTTAAGCGTTAAACCTTATTAGGATTGGATTGTATTCACAACGCTTTTTATTAGTTACTTTAATCACTAATGGTTTCATGTACATGTGTTCAGGCAAGCATGGCAGAGGGTTGGATTGTACAAGAGGCTTTTGTGTATGTCTCTCAATATCTTTTCACAATAGACCCATCATTGCCTCGTTTAAAGATGGAGGAAGAGGATCCAAAAATAGACGCAAACATTCCAAGTGGGAAAGGTTCTCTCTTGATTTTGGATAGGGAATTTCAAGCCATAGTCAACAACCATTGTCTACTCAATGCTCCCATCATGGGCAAATGGGTGGATATGTATGTGGAGGTGCGTACAACGAGAGAAAGGGAGAGGGAAGCATGGAAGAGGTCGCATGGCGGTAGGCGAGCACCTCCCTTTCCTAAAGAGCTTGACAAATACCCTGATCTAATTCCAGTTGGGTGGATACACAATGCCATGACCAAGGCCAAGGCACAAGGAGAACAAATAAGCCCTAAAGAATGGGAGTACGCGCGAGGATGTCTACCCAGGGTAATATACTCAATGTATTTAGTGTGTGTAGGCGAGTGTGTGTGTGTGTGGGTGTGTGTATGTGTGTCACCTCTCTCTCTCTCTCATCTATCTTGATTGGTTTTTGTAGGCCTTCACATTCAACTCTATGTGGTCCGAAGGACGTCATTTTCGAACCCGCAAGATAGATGAGCATCGAACCACTCACGATAGTGGAGTTATGGGCAACTTTGACACGACAACACAAGAGGTGAGGGAGTGTGGAACAATAGAAAGGATAATCAAAGTGGATTTCAGAACATTTCACAAATATCTCTTTGACTGCCGATGGTTTGCGGGTGAGGTTAAGAGACATGAGAATGGACTCTATATGGTAGACTCCGGGCAATTTCATCGTGGGAAGACCGACAACTCGGTGCAACGTAGTAGTTGTGAGCAGGTAAAGTCCATGTGCAACTCACTAAAACATTATATGATACATACAAAACTACATTCATGTTGTTGTTTGCTCTATGACCTACATGTGTTTTATGTGCCTTCTATGTATCGAAGATGACTATGGTATGTTATTCCCGTCACACCACGGCGCAGATCTATTTTTGCAGATACGAACATAGAGACTTTGGAAGATCCCACCATACCATCTCAAGAAGACGCCAATGACGGTGATGCAGTTGAGGTCGAGGAGAACCAACCATTCCCAATAACCAACCATAGTGAGGAGGAGGACGAGGATGGAGAGGATGATGATGATTCAATAGGAGAGGCTATAGAGGATGAATCAATAGATTTATTTGTTGATTTAGCTACCATGGGGTTGGACATGGATGTAAGCACTTGTAGAGATCTCCTTGAGGATGAAAATTAATAAATATCTTTTGGATTTTTACTTCTTTCTCTACTTATGCTGTACAAAAGGGCTATTTGTTTATGAACGCAAGACAATACAATTTTGATCATCGTTCGCTTGCCATTTCCATATGAATGCATAGTTGACATAAGATTTTGAGGTGGAAACAAAATATTTTTGTTTATAGAATCTCATGGAGTACAAATGAGTAGAGTAGGAGAATCATACCAATAGATGAGGCAAGCAAAGAGAAGAGAGGTACTAAAAATCCCAATGAGAATGGGATTTCTTACACTCCGTGCAAAAAGGGGGTGACAATACAATTTTGATCATCGTTCGCTTGCCATTTCCATATGAATGCATAGTTGACATAAGATTTTGAAGTGGAAACAAAATATTTTTTGATATAGAATCTCATGGAGTACAAATGATTAGAGTAGGAGAATCATACCAATAGATGAGGCAAGCAAAGAGAAGAGAGGTACTAAAAATCCCAATGAGAATGGGATTTCTTACACTCCATGCAAAAAGGGGGTACCAATTTCTGAAAAGTAACAAAATAGAATCGGATTTATAGAAAGGGAAAAGTGGGAGAGGAATGGGCCACTTGGATTCTTTTCCGGGTGCGGTAATTTCGGCGGTTATGATGGCGGTAATAAATGCGGTAATACTCGTGGTAAAACTGGGAAACGCGCCAGCGGGTCTGCACCATACAATCTCTCTCTTTCTTGCAGCTCTCTCTCTCCTCTTATGCGGTAATGTTGTGCGGTAACAACACCATTCTCCCATAGTGCTTGTTATGCATATTGATACCTTCTTCTTGCTATGATGTAGATTATGAGAAGAGACTTGTACTCAAATGCATTTTTCATATGGACATAAGCAATGGGATCTTGGTGGATAGTGGCAATCAATTAAGTTACTATTGAGCATGAATGCTCTAGTAGACTAGGGGTTTTGGCAACCTATGTTGCACGCATTTTGAACACCCTGTTTTTTGTAAATTTGTACATCTGGATATGAATCCCGATGTCAAAAGGGTATATGGGCTTTCTTTTTGTGGGATTTTTACCTTGCTTTAGCAAGCACATGTACATGTAGTGCAAGTTACTAGTGTAACACCAACTCTCGGGTTGCCTTTGGGTGTCCATAAGTGAGTTTTTTGAAGGGTCACTTATATATAGCTTAAACTCATGTACAAACATAAAAAAGTTCAACGAAATATCAAAATGCAAGTCTTGGATCATTTGCCTCCTCCATGCTTTTTGATGCATTTTTTGCCCTCGACTAGCCTTCCCTATGTGTAGTCTCTTCATGGCAGCTTGCTGTTCGCACCAATTTTGCATATAGATGTGCATAGATTTGAAACCTATAACTTGTGTTTCTACAAACGGAATGCATGGCTGTCCTACAAAATATCCAAAACAACACGCTGCTAATCATAAATGCACGATCAGCATACCTGGTGCCTTGCATAGCACATAATCAACGATGTACGCAAATAGAGAGAGACAGCAAGCGAGAGAGAGAGAGTAAGCGAGAACATGTAGGCGCACCTCCTAGAGCGGAGTGCTACGCCAGCACAGCGAGAGAGAAGAGAAGAACTACGCAGACACTGGGTGCAATCTCCCCCGTGCAAGAGTGAGCATTTTCCTCTTGCACGTATTTATTTATAGATTTCTTGAATGCCCAAAAGTACAAATTGGCTGGCTGAACATAAATGGCCAAAGCTCATAAAGAGCACTTGAATAATCAAATATACATAAAATGTAATATCCATCTGCATAATCCATTATTTGCTGATGCTTTTGCTACCTGTTAGCTGCAACAAATAGGTAAATATCAATTACATAACATACCTCTCTGTTGAAAAGCAACTGTCCTCAGTTGCAAAGATAAGAAATATGCAAATGATACTTGTCAAAAATAGGGATTAAAATATTTATCATAAATATCACATAGTAAAAGAAAAAATGAAACTGAACAACATTGATTATGCCTGTCGTCATCCACATACTACCTATTCTAGTGTCCCATACCATTAGAATAAGGAGTATATGTCATACCCTGATGAATCAGGATATCATTGGTCACACTCATCATTCAATAACTAATTTTCATCAATCTCAGGTCCACGTCGCGACAAAAAAAACATCATATACTCATTTCAAATCCAATTCCAAATATCTTTCATTTTGTATACACGGGTAACAAAATCACACCAGTTACGGTGGTGTCCAGCTAGATTGCAACATGATTTTGTGATCAGTGTTGCCTCATCCGGCAAGTCTACCAATAAAGAGTGCTTCCTAAATCGGCGAATCTGCACTAATGCTGCCTTAATCGACAGACCTGCATTGGATATTGTTTAAAAATCATAAATCTGAAGTTTATTGATGTGTTGCATAAATCGGCGAATCTGCACCAAGATGAGTATTTACACACTGCCTAGATTGGTGATCAATTTGTGTGTGCATGACCAATGGATTAGGTGAGGCATAAAAATATAACATTTATCACATGTGTGAGACCAATGTGGAGCATGGTTGAGTAGGAGGGTACTTACAAACCGTTGTTCACTATCCCACAACACCTTAACTCATATAAGCAGCTGCATAGCTTAATGATAAATCATCTCAATAGAAATTACATTTAGTGTAAGGGAACTCCACAATCTTAGGATGGTTAATTTCACATGCCATGTAAAGAAGAAAAAGATATTTTTGCTTTTAAATAGTCTAATGATATTATCCATGTTGCAAACTCCTTGACTGTGTTTCCTTAAATATATGTACAAAGAGAACACTTTCAAGGAAGATTAGAAAAAAGTTTAAAGTATTAACTACATGTCCTAATGAAATAAATATTAACCAACTTAAAATATAGTATTGACAAAATTATATTGAGGGAGGTATTTGGGAATGTATGTTGCATACTAAAAAGGATCGTAAACATCATGCCATGATAAATCACAATCAGTAAGAAAGGAACGAGAATGTAAAAGGATCAATAAGATCCTGTCACAATTGCTAGGTAGATACCTGAGAGATTTTATTTATTTATTTTTGTTCAATTATTGTTTATTTATTATCATTATTTTCCAAGTTAAGCTAGTCCAAGTGTAGAATAGTAGTCTCATTTTTAAAATCTTATGCATCAGTAATCCTACCTACCCAAAATGTATGGAAGACATGTGGTGCTTACTGTGAGAATTCCCTTTAGCAAAGGGAAATAATTTGTAGCAGTGCCCTTATTAACTATGGTTACCACGTAAAGAACAGAAGGTAGAATCGTATGAAGTGCCTTAAAGCCGGATTTTGCACTAGGAGAAGGCGTATACTAGGATCAGATGTTGGGCTTCTAGTGCCCAGGTCACGGGAAGGCTAAGGTTAAAGGTCCAAAATCACAGGGAAAATTGATTATTTACCATATATACCATCATATAGTGCCCTGAAAAATTAACTAACATCTAATAGAAATTTTACCATTATTCTTCATGGTTAGACCATCATCTACTATCATGAGCTATATATAACAGGATAATGGAACGTTAACTATAGACCAAAATGCCCATGAGTGACAAATTAATATATATTCATGTATTTTACGAGTATCATCAGATGTAGACAATTGAAAACTACAAACAATTGAAAATTGTTGACACTTTGTGTAGAGTACGAAATATTATTCGACTAATGAGTAGTCTGTGATTTGGTAGCTCAACTAATATATATTTTTTGTAGTATCCACAGATGCAACAAAATATCATTCAAATTGGTCCTCTGTTTTGAATTCTGAGCATGCGCGGCAAGAGACAGAACATGGATTGTGAGTGTATGAGGGAGGAGCGACCTGGCCATTTTAAAGAAGTGCGTGTAAGCGAACCTCCATACACAACAAATCTTGATCATCTTCCTATGGGACCAAATGCATACAATTCTTATGGATCGAATACAATGTCTTGGTACAAAAATAGAATGAAGTAAATTGTGAAACAAAACCTAAAAGCTTAAAATCAGCATCATCGTCGTCGTCAATGCCGGAGGATGCTAGGCCGTGGCCGTTGTCAGAGAAAGTATTCCAGAAGTTGTTGAAGAGCGTCGCCAATGTCCGCTTCCATTAGGATATTTGAGAGGTCTTTTGGAGGGCCTTTTGGAAGAGAGAGGAAAATAATCTCCTCCAATGAGAGAAGAGCCTACGTTACGTAGAAAAATAGATTGGTATTAACAAAAATATAAAAGGTGTCCCTCTCCTCATTTAATTATCTAGTGGTCCTTGAAGACGATCACTCTCTTTCATTTAATGCGAGCACCTTTTTCAGAAGGTAGATGCGGTACATTTGATACGGCTTATGTCATTACTAGAACTCAAAAAGTTACAAAACTATCAAGTGGTGGAAGATTTTGTAACTTTTGATACTGTCAATGCGTCCGGAACACCCAAATATCCTAGAAATGAATGTCCAATTGCCTCGCTCCGACATCCAAAGAGGCAAAAAATGTCAAAAACCCCTAAAAGAACATTTTACTAACAGTGCGCGAGGGGGCATTCCAAAATTTTGGAATGCCTCCTCGCGCGCCGTTAGTAAAAAGCCCCTTGTTTCCTCTTTTTAGGGAGCTTTTTGAGAGGAAAATGTCAAAAAACCTCTAAAAAGGGGCTTTCTTGGAAGATAAGTGTCCAAAAATCACTAAAAGGACTTTTGTACTAACGGCGCGCAGAGGGGCATTCTAGAATTTTAGAATGCCTCCTCGCGCGCCTTAAGTAAAAAGCCATTTTTTTGGTGTTTTTTGACATTTTTTGCCTCTCCGGATGTCGGAATGAGACAAGTAGACATTCGTTTTTAGGGTATTTTGGCGTTCCGGACGCATTGGTGGTGTCAAAAGCCTCAAAATCTATCACTATTTGACAGTTTGTGACTTTTCAACTTTCAGTGATGATGACGTAAGTTGCATTGAATGTGCCGCACCTGCCTCCTGAAAAAGATGCTCGCATTAAATAAAAAAGTGACTGTTTTCAAGGACGATTAGGAATATAAATCTACTTTTTAGAGTGTTTGGTTGTCCTTTTGGACGTACTCACAAGGTGCAAGTGCATTTTAAAAAAAGTTTCTAGAGAGAGAAATATAATTTCTTACAAGGCCCTCCAAATGACCTATGAAATTTTCTAATGTGTAAGTAGCCGTACTGGGAGGGGGAAGGTAGAGAGAGTTGGAACAATACCACAGTTGAACTGAAACAGCAGATTGAACTTGGTAGAACACCCGAGTGAAGACATAAAGGGGTGGAATCTCCTTCTGAGAAGCACTGGCTCGTCCATAGGCAGTTGTAACTGAGGGTAAGTATGAAGATCAAATACTGTTGCATCGCAAGGGGGAAGGTAAACTCTGCATGAGATTCCTAGTTCGTGGGAGACGAACCCAATTTAATTTTTTGTTAGCTTACCAAAAGTAGGGGCATCAAAGAGCAGGGATTTGAGAAGAGGGTGCATGTCGATAATGCCACATCGATTTTGTGTATAGAAATGAATTTCCACAAGGGATTTCATCAATGCGTATGCGGTACTAGCACCAAGAGAAAGTGTGCACAGTACAGAGGGTATACAAGACATTGTGACTGCTCACAAAACCATATACAAGACATTGTGACTGCTCACAAAACCATTTAAAGAGAAACAATCGCCTCCCAAACCATAATTGTGCAAGAAAAATTATCTGCAAGCATCTGCAGTCTCTTGACTGCCCCTTGAAATCACATTATTCTCAGTATTATGATTTCTTAGGTTTGGATGCGGACAACAAAATGATAAGGAAGTCTAATGCCTGTATCGACGAGTCAACTTAGACATGAAGAAGACTTTCCGATTTAAACATGAGATGCCAATCAAGTGACCTTTTTAGCAAAGACAGATGTTTCTATGGCACACCCAAAATATCAGAAAATATCATGACAAAAAATGTTGTGATGACTAATGAGGTCGTTGTAACCACCTCAGCAAAAATTGATGCCAGGAAAAGCGTGCTGGGGGCATCCAACCTGTCGACAACTCAGTCCTTGTTGGAAGCACCGACGAAGAGTGAAGGGAACTGCAGCTTTGATTATGAAGCACGATGATTCCTCATGCAGGGCGGGCAGACACTTGGTGGAGGGAAGTCTGCATGATGATGGTTGGTAGAAAGATCAGAGGTCACTAGGACCACTACCCCTTGACAACCTTAATTGGCGGGGTTTACTGCAAACTGCTCAATATGGAACCTGAGTATTCGGCCATGCCCGGACGGTTAGTGTACAGCGCTGCATGTGCAACTAGAGAGAGGGCGGGACTACTATCAACAATTTGAAGACCGTAGTCTGTGAGAGATTGCATGTTGCTGTGTGTGTGTGTGTGTGTGAGAGAGAGAGAGAGAGAGAGAGAGAGAGAGAGAGATGAGAGAAAAAAAAGTTGGTGATGCTTTGCAGCTCTCATAGTGGATGACACGCGCCGGTCGTTTTTGCAGAACCAGGATCAAGGTGGTCCAGTCGTGCATGGCGGGCTGCATCGAGAGACACAGAGAGAGAGGTTGTGTTGGTGGCTTGGGTGGCCGCCGTTTGGGTTCACAATGTGCATGCAGAGGTGGTGGGTAGCCCACCATTCGTAGTAAGTGATTTGCGGCTCTAGTTGATTGGTAGAGGGAGGGTTCGGCGGTGTCAATGCTGGTAGGAGTTGAGAGAGATCTTGGGGCAGGTACTCTGTAGATAGAGAGAGGTAGGCACTGTGCATATTGTGTGAACAGTTGATGCATGGGAAGAGAGGCTCAAGGGGCCGCCAGCTGACAAGAGAGAGAGAGAGAGCAACTATCTGGTTGGTTGAGGTTGGCCAACGCCATGCATAACACGAAAATTTAAATAATTAATAATAAAATAATGGACAAAAGTGATTGTGTGTGTGTGTGAGAGAGAAAAGGTAGGTTGGCCATGCGCACGATCTGGGACTGGCATGGTGGCGTACCTGCAGTCGTCAATCGCCTGGGACGTGTCCCAATAGACATGTTGGCGTCATGAAGTGTCGAAGGGTGTCGTTATCGGCACTGATGGTAGTCGTGACAATCAGCATGTCAGACGGCTCTACTGGCGCTATTCTTGCAGCTTGACACAAGAGAGTGGAAAGGTCTCTTGGGATTGTCCCTATTACATAAAAATCCTCTACTTGTTCATCTTCCGCGTCCTATACCGTGAATTCCCTTATATGTATACTATGACTCTAACACGTCTACTATTTCTCAGTGTATTCATTAGTAGATACATAGTAAGACCGCTACAGAAATTTGATAAGGCCGTTATCGAGCAAGGTGCTATCATTAGCAAGAAGCAGAATCATGTGTGTAATAATTATGAAAAGAAAATTAAATTTTTATGATAAAAATAATGTAGTTGCATTAATTGGTTTGTTGCATTAAAGTCCCGACCATTAGACTCCTCACTATACGAGTATTATAATAAATGACATTTACTAAGTAATTCTCTATACATACATATTTTACCTACTAATCCTATGCCTAGTATGCTCCTATGACAAGACATATAACTAAGGCTTGATTAGCAAATATGATGGATGATTAGATGAAAATATTAAGCAACTACTCAAACAAAATTATGCAAGTTTAGACCATAATTAATTTACACTTATCTTTGTATATACTCTTCTTGATCACGCATGCGTTGAGAGGAGTGGCTAATGCTCTGATACCATTGCTACAAACGGAATGCGTCGCTGCGCCCCTGCAAAATATCCAAAACAACACGCTGCTAATCATAAATGAACGAATCAGCATACCTGGCGTCTCGCATAGCACATAATCAACGATGTACGCGAATAGACAGAGATAGTGAGCGAGCGAGAGTGAGCGAGCACGTGCAGGCGCACCTCCTAGAGCGGAGTGCTACGCCGGCACGGCGAGAGAGAAGAGAAAGAAGGAGAGAAGAACTATGCAGACACTGGGTGCATTCTCCCCCCGTGCAAGAGTGAGCATTTTCCTCTTGCACATATTTATTTATAGATTTCTTGAATGCCCAAACATGAGTACAAATTGGCCGGCCAGACATAAATGGCCAAAGCTTATAAAGAGCACTTGAATAATTAAATATACATAAAATGTAATATCCTTCTGCATAATCCATTATCTGCTGATGCTTTTGCTACCTGTCAGCTGCAACAAGTGGATAAATATCAATTACATAATATGTGCTCTTCAGAACTTTTGTTAAAAAAAATGCAGAGAATTTTTTAGGCTTGAAAGAATCCCTTTTGGAGTTGTGGTTTGGGAATTATAGTCTATTTTCCATAGGGTACATGATATAGCAGTCCGCATGTAGTTTTGTGTAGAGTAAGTTGTGGAAGCTCTCTTGTTTTGTGGTGTGTATACACTTCAAAAGTGTGGTTTTGAAGAATAATTTGATGAAGGGGAAAGCTCTTTTACTTGAGTGCATTGGTTGGCATGCACGATAAATCCATGGTAGTGCATGTGCTTCCTAGTTTCATGGTGGCCTTTTGGGTGGGCGTGTGCTTATAAATTCCAAGGGGATCACTTACCTTTGAGTTGTGGTGTTGTGGGAGTTCTTTTGATACGGCTTGTGGTGCTGAGTTTGTGTCTTGAGTGCTATTGGGAGACATTTCTATAGAGGTGCCCCTTGTTCTTGTTTTCCCAACACCATATTGCTAACAATTTCAGTGGCCAAAAATTATTGGATACTTATTAGTAAGACTTATTACTATAATAAATGCTATTAAAAAACATTAATGGATGTTTTTTTCCTTTTTAGGCTGCAATTTTGCATATCAATTCTATCCATAGCAAGGCTATGTCATGTCAGTGAAAATGTTTCATTACTTATACCTATATGTGGTTTATGATCATATTCTGTTATGGTTTAAATGTTTTAGCAAGGCTCTCCAATACTTGTTTTGTATAGCCTATTATGAATAGATACATAAAGGAGAAAAGTATTTATTTCTTTTAACAAGAGTTATTTACACATCTATGCCCCCTAGTTTCATGTTTTCTATGAGCCTAAACAATTCTGTCATGGAAATGCAGGCTCAGAACAGTTTTTGCTAAATGCATGCACACTAGGTGTTATGGGCCCTAGTATTTAGCAAAGGCATAGTTGTAGCAATATGAAAATTTCTACATTTGATCGATTAAAATTTTTCAGTCATAGTAGTAAGTGGTCTCTCTATGGACTTTATTGTGAGTCCTTCAAAGATGGATGGATAGATTGAACATGTTAATTGGATGCTAGCGGATATGCTAAGAGAGCATGCTAGTATGAAGCAATCTGATTGAGAAGAGTGTCTCCCTATTTTCGAATTATCATGAATTTCAACCTAGATGAGTTCTACCAAACATCGAGCGAACTTATCCGAGCAAGCTCAAAACCGAGCAAAGTTATTAAGTGAGTTTCTCAAGTATATGTATACTTCTTTTTAGAGAGACATATGAGAGAGAGAGAGAGAGAGAGAGAGAGAGAGAGAGAGAGAGAGAGAGAGAGAGCTTTCTCTAAACCCAAACAATAAAAGTGAGCACCATTGCTCCCCAATCATGGTTATAAAAATCTAGTCGTTCTTATACATGTCACCACTGCTAGCAAAAATATATTTTCTAAAAACTTAAATATACATCAATTGAACAACTTAGTTCACAAAGAGGAAGATGCGTCTCCTTTTCATTTTGGATCATTGTTTGGGAAAATCTAGCGGATGTCAAGAAGGCCATAATTTGTTTGCGTCAAATTTCAGTCTCTTCTGAGCTTGTGTCTGCTCAAGACAAGATGGTAAGGAAATCTTGCTAGTTGGATGAGGGAAAGGGTTGCATCGTATTGATAACGCATTGTTTTGCAGATGATCAAGACTTGCCAAACCAAGAGCTCCCATGTATGTCCACTAGGAAGAGCGTTAATAAGTGAGAGAAGATGCTTAGATCTCACTCTTTCTCTCTCTTACAAAAAAAGAGAAACAGTATCACTATCATCATGATAATAAGCAATCTATTTAATTCAGTAGATACAAAATGTCTTCACAACAAAATGTTGAGCCTAGAGAATCTCCAAAAAAAGGTCTTTGCACTTTGAGAGACCGAAGATGATTAGATCTACTTCAATCTTTGCCTTATCATTCTTCTCTTTCTCTTCACCTTGCACATTATCCCACTTAAGTCTTAGTCCTCATGAAAACCAAGCCAACGCGTGAGCACAACCAAACTACTTTGCATGATCTTCTCTCTCTCTCTCTCTCTCTCTCTCTCTCTCTCTCTCTCTCACACACACACACACACACACACACACACACACACACACACACACACACAAAATCTTTGAAAGAGTCAGTGTCTCTTTTAGTTTTCACATGAAGGTTGGGTGGCAACCAATTGCGATCTTTTTTAGTTTCCATGAGAATTCTTTTGCTAAAAGCACGTAACTGGTTGGCAACCATTTATGACCCTACTCCTAGGCGCAAAGGTGGAGTAGGCTAGGAATCACAGACCACGACAAGCAAACCGACATTTGTGATGTACTTTTTCAAGCTCTCATAAAATTTTAATCACACAACTGCTCGCAGCTCTCACGGGAACGTAACATTGCTAGCTACCGCTTGTGCACAAATGGACAGCTGCCATTGAAGCCAATGTTCGGGAAAAGTGTGCCTTAGCTTAGAGCTGAGACCCCCTAGAAATTTATAACTTTAGTAAAATCAATCTCAAAAAAGCAGTCTCGATCGCTAGTCCGTAGCTGAAGGGGAAAATGAGACGAAAGGGAAAATGTCTCCTAATTCTAGAACGAGCAGCAACCATTGCCCTATAAGGAAATGTAAATGCAGATGAAAAAAGCTGATCTCTGCCTCATGTTCCCTTCATTGTGCTAAAATCCAAGTTAGGTGCAAGACCACAATTTAACAAAAATTATTTTATTTTAGCAGTGAGACTAGGCTCTTAGCAATGAGCCGATTGAAAACTCAAAACAACCAATTGAAGGGAGAAAAAGAAGATAAAATCCGCTTTGAAAATTCAAGAAAATATAGTTTAATTGTAAAAAATGCCGTTATTTTGAAAAATTTCTCTTTGGATCTTTCCTAGATGTTTGTGAAATTGATTTTTGAAAAATTACCAAAATACACTTCTAATTTGTGGAAATTCCCAAAATACCCCTCAAATTTCTAAAATTCTCAAAATACCCCCAATTCCAATAAATTCCCAAAATGCCCTTCAAATTTTCTAAAATTTCCAAAATACCCCTAATTGTGAGAGTAAATTTTTCCAAAAAAAAAAAGTAGTTTTTCATAAGATGACTAATTGTCTATCGTACAAGATGTTAAAACTAGAATTTGAGTTGGTTATGTAAGCTTTCAGGATGAATTGTTTCATTATTTTTAGACGTAATTATCTTTTTGTGAGGTAATTTGTAACAAATTACATTCTAAGCACCCGAAAATGGATCTCAATTGTCAAAAAGGAATAAAAATTAGAAAATGTCGAACAGTCCAACCAAAATAGATAAAAGAGTATTTTGAGAATTTCCACAAATTAGTTGGTAAATTTCCCTTGATTTTTTCCCGAACACTGTAGACTGAAGCTTGAAAACTGGTGATCTCTCTCTCTCTCTCTCTCTCTCTCTCTCTCTCTCTATATATATATATATATATATAAAAACTCCCTGAAAGAGCGCGCGCCGGCGCGCGCTCTTTCAGAGAGTTTTTTTTTGGGAGCAGGAGACCGGCGCTCCATATTTGGATGATGCGTCAGAGTCGAATGCTTGCACGTCTCCTTCTTGGGCTCCCGGATTTCTGACACTCATTTGCCCAAGCTTCGCTTCCTTACGCCTCTATACAATGTCATTGCCCCTCTTCCAGCAATCACATGAGTACCAGTACTAGCTGTGTTGTTGTTGCTTTTGCTGTCTATATCACTGCATGTGCTACTCCAAGTTACACTCTTGATCCTCCACACAGTAGCAAGGACCTGGTGATTTGCTGTTGCTGCTCCGGCCTGCATATGTCTCTGGCGTTCCGTTAATGCCGTTACCAATTCCTGGTTGCAGCAGGCTAGGAGGGTGCAAAGACCCGTGTTTATTGCTGTCGATGCTTGATGGGGGAGGTCCCGCAATTTGATAGTGGGTGGAGACTCCATATTGGTGGCCTTCCGGCATCATGCAATTCCGAAGGCAATCTGCATTGCAATTTGGTGATAGATGGAGTGCAGGAGCCCAATATGAGCTGATCAATCCCTCCATGATTGCTGCAGATTCCTCATGGATATTGACATGGAAACTCACATGAAGAGGCCTGCATTGGTGGACTGATGACATTAAACTAAGACCAGCTTTAGTTTTTAGTGCAGAGGAATGAGGACCACCCCTGGGGTAGGCTTGATGTAGTCGTGATCGATGGGCACCACCATCAGGCGAATGTCTTAATTACCGCTAGAGCTCGATTCCTGCCAGCGTCATTCCATCCCACAACAGCAGGCGCAGCTGATCATAATGAAGGTTTGTTGAAGATGGTCTCATAGGGGCAGCGCCGGCCAACTGGCAACTTGAGGACTTCGAGGAGGATATTGATGAGGACTTCAAGGAGGATGGGTGGAAAGCTAGCAACCAGCACTTAGCGCTGCGTTAGAGAGAGGCCGGCGAGAGTTCAGGAGTCGAAGTTATGGGGAAGAGCAGGTGCCAGGCACCTCTATACGTGTGTGAGTGTGTCATGTCACTTTGCATGCCAATATGAGCCGGCTGGAGCTTCCCAAATATGAGAGAGAGAAAGAGAAGAGGAGAGGGAAGACCTTGCTATCATATATAGTCTATCTCCCTATATAGATGCATCTCTACCCTATCCACACCACCTTGCTGCAACGTTTTCCGGGTAAGGGCCCCTCCCAAACTACTGCGAGCTAGCCTCCGACTACGTCAAGACCTTGATGCCTCTATATTTTGCAAAATCGTTGCCTCGATGCAATGATTTTCGGGTACATGTCCTTCCAAACTGTCGTGAACTAGGGTTCGACTACATCTATTTGTGTTGCCAACTCAAAGGCACATACTGGGGCAGACTACACAGGGCAGAGGTATGGGCAACAGATCATGGGTAGCATGGAGTGTCGAAAGTGGTAAATAGGCGGGCAGGCTGGCTAGTGCGGGTGGGAATGGGTAAGTGGTTAAGAAGGCGTATGTGTCTGAGATAGATAAGACGTCTCCCTAGTCTGCTGTAGCGAAGCGGGATGCGTTGCCTCCATAACATGCCAATCCTGCTACTGGGCAATAGTTTTGGGCATGCAGCACAAGATACAGGCGCACACAGGACGGCAGTACAATGCAAGATGGCTACTAGCAGCTCGTTTAAGCGTCAAATTGGACACTGGGGCTAGCTAACTTTCTCAAATGAGGAGAACGTGTGGTTGAGTGTGTCAGTGAGAGCGAGAGAAGGGGGGGCACAGGAAGGGGGAGCCCTAGTGCAGGAAGATCATCTCATGAGGCCCCAATTGTCGCCAGCTTATGTGACTTTTAGAGTGCGTGGTAGAGAGAAGCGGTGCTAGTGAGCAAGAGACACGGCACTGAAAATTTATTGAACTCGGCCGTTGATGCGCTGGGTCTCAGAGAAGAGAGGGAGTGTAACTGGCTAGATTGGCTAGACTTGCTCACTCCCTGCTTTTGTGGAACTCTAGAAGGAGGTGGAGATGAAGGGATTGCTGAAGCAGGGCATCGGCATATCAGGGTCATTAATCTTGATGCGAAACCAGAAAGGTAGAGTTTTTGAGAAGGGTTTCCTTAGCTGTGAGTGTGCAACTATGGAAGACGAACCTCGTTCTCTCTCTCTCTCTCTCTCTCTCTCTCTCTCTCTAACACACACACACACACACACACACACACACACACACACACACACACACACACACACACACACACACACAAGCTCCATCTTTGTTCTCGCCGAAAGATGGGGCCGAGGTGATTGCAAAGGCGTTACATGCAAGTGGTGATTATCGCTCATGTCGGCAATACTTTATGATCTTCATCACCTCCCCCGCCCTTGGCATGAAGTCCTCGTGATAAGAGCCTCCTCTTTTGTAACTCTCCATGAAAACTTTGAAAGAGTCCGTAGTCCTCTGAAAATTCTCAGAAAAGTCCACGTCGATGCGGAGTCATTTAGAGAGTTTTTTTTAAGGGTTTTGTTTATATCTGATCGCTAGTCAAAATGACTCCAGTTGACCTTCTTGCCTCAAGTTTGCCTCCAACAAGCTTTTAGCCTTTCCTTGCACAACCAAATCCAATGAATATGGATCTCATATTTGCCTTTCTTAGCAACACTATTGTGTCAAAGTTGTTGGTGGTAGTAGCCAATAACCCAGTGAGCCCTCGGAGAGGGGGTATCCTGTGGCCCGTTGGGTGCTCATGTAGGTGAGCACTAGGATTTCACTTTTTTCAAAGTTTTTAAAATAGAGCACCACTTAATAGGGGAGGGAAAACTCCACAAGGTAGTGGAGAGGCCCCAACATGAGTAGAATAGATAGGTTAAAAACAAGCCACAGGATTAGAGCTAAGTTGTTGCGCACATCGAGGGTCTCAATCTTGTAAGATTCTCACAAGAAGGGAGGGAAAGATGTTTAAGCCCTCTCGGAACGGAAAATTATCCCACAATCGCGAAGGTAGAGATGTTGATGACGGTGAATCTGTTTATGGAAATACCATGGATGCTATTGCATCCAACTCATTGAAATTGTTGATCGCACGCATTGCATGTGGGCTTGCGTCGCTACTGGAGGAGATCAGCCTCTTTTTTCACATATCATATCCTTCATGTGGCATTAAAAACAAATGTGGCGCTCTTCCATTTCTTCAAGTTGGGCTGCTGATGACTATGTGCATTGGCAGACGGAATCATGCGTCAGTCACCTTACATTAGCTTAGTATGTTTTTAAATTAATCAAAGCATGATTGAGAGAGAGGGGGGAGGGGGGGCTGGATAAAGAGAGATGAAAAGTTAAATGTTAGAAGAACAAGATTAAGAGAACTAAGAAATGCAACCAACATCGTGAAACTTTGCATCATTTCATTATTACATTCCATTTTGAAGACAATTGTGTTACCTATGTGCACATAGACTTGTGAGATTCACTGTAAAAGTGTATATTCCTTTTGGCTACTATTGCATCTGCTTAAAAGGAGTTTGACTACAACCAAGTGTTCAACAAAAAAGTCTTTTCTAAAAATACGAAGCTCCTTTTCATGAAATTTATAAAAGACTTGAAATTTAAGAATTTCTTTAATGCTTTCACACTATTCTTTTCAAGTATGTGATGCGAAGGATATTTTCCTTTTCCTCTTGGTTTCTCAATTGTCATGATAATACATTGAAAGATCTTTTTGGGAGCTAGACAAAATGGAGCCACTCACCAAAAAAATTTATCTCCGATTTCAATAAGGTACAATCTAGAGCCAAAGATTGCAAATACACACTGTTCATATCCACGCCAACCTTCCAATAAGATCTACAAATCTACTTCTTCTATAACTTCCATAAACTAAGCATCTCTTGACAACAATTTTTGTAAAACAAGCCTCTTCCTACAAGCACTTGCCATAATATTATGTATTGAGAAACCCTCCCCCCCCCCGCCCTTCCACAACATTACGCACATGCGCGCATACACACACACACACACACACACTTTTTTACTTGTCCAAGCATATATCATGGCTTGAATATTGATGACCATGAGCTGTGATTCGGAGGAGGGAGCATAACCTTGGATAATCAAGGAGTTAATATAAGGGTGGATGATTAAAATTTCCATGAGGAATGCTTGAGGCGTTTAGAGACAAATATAGATAGATTGTAATATGTAATTTGATTCTAAATGTTTCTATTATGATTTAAGCTCTACGTATCTTGTGGGGTTTTGCTCGTTTTTATGATTGCTCGGAAAAGTTTGCTCGAAATTTGAAATTCCTCAACCTAGATCACCAATTACGATGGGCTTGACTACGAAGAACATAATGACCAAGTTTGGACTCAACTACAATATAGCACATACATGTAGCAAGGATTATATCTTATATAGAGACCAAGTTGAGAGCAAAGAGACATTTACAAATATGATACCTCATGTAACTTAAGATAAGAATAAAAAGATTCCTTAAAATTGCTTCTCTATTTTCCATTGGCTATCTCTGCACAAAACAATTTTTTTAGATCCTAGACTTGGAAAAACTTAAGCAAAGAATGCAAGTACATATGGGATTATGCATCGAGGACCATATGGATATGCTGCAAATGTCTCGTCAAAATGTTTAACAAACACATACCATATATAAGAAGCATGCTGATGAGAAACATCGGCAAATCACTTTCATGGAAAGTCCAAAAGAGGTACTCTTACATATTCCAGAACCTTCAAAAAGTCTAAAAACTGGTCATTTATCTTGTTTCTGCTACAATATCGTGCCATCAACAAAATACTCAAGCGAGTTGGCGATATGGTTTGCACAATCTTGTATTCATTCAAACTTTCATGTAGACCATTTTAGTAAACATTCAGGGAAGGCAATGTAATCCAACAAGATTTTCTTATTGATTTTATTGAACCTCCCACTCAACCATGAGTAATTTTAGGACAATGGTAGGATTAGGAGGGCATGGCCTTGGTGGAAAAGTGATGACTATGCATGCATTATCAATGGATTTCCTAAAAAAGGCCAGGTAGCCTATAAAGAAATGCAATTGGGTGGAGATGAGCATGCAAAGTTTCTAGTGGCCTATATAGCATGCATTCCTATATAGGCCACATGGCCTATATAGGAATGAAATTGGGTGGATATAAGCATGCAAAGTTCTTGGTGGCCTATATACCATGCATTCCTACATAGGCTAGGTGGCCTATATAGGAATGGTGGTTGGGTAGATATGAGCATGAAAAGTTTTTGGTAGTCATTCATTCCCCACGGTGTATCCCAATGTATATGGAGGAGAAGATCTTACCTCTAGTATGGGGTAGTGTCTAATCTCTAATTCAAAAATCAATTAACTTTATATCCATAGGAAGGTCACATATACCTCACTCACTAGTGGTTTACAGTAGACCGTTGTACTAGTTTCCTCCATTATGTTGTTATTTCTTCCTTATGGATTGTAGACCTCTTATCTTGAGTTAGTGAAGAAGAAGAAGAAGAATAGTCTTTTGGCACACTTATCCACTCACCTCACTCACTAGCGGTTTACACTAGATTGTTGTACTAGTTCCCATTTATATTGTTCAATGACCTACAAAAATGAAAATCTGCATTCTTCCTACAAGTATGGCTGCAAAAAAAGAGCATACACACTTGCAATACTCTATCCTCTCAAGCTTGGGAATGTCCCTAAAGCTTCCATGAGCACAGATCTGGTGGTTGCTCACCGATCTCAAGCTCCCACCAAAAACAAGCTCACCTCTCTGTAGCACTCCATCTGCCGTGCAATCAAAGCTCTGGTACCAATTGTGAAGGAATGGATTGTAGGTGTGCGTGTGTGCATCAAAGATGGAGAGAGTAAGAGGGAGAGAGAGAGAGAGAGAGCACCGCACAGGGATGTGGGGTGGAGCTCCCAAATATCACTATATAAGCACAATGTGAGAATGAGTGAGAGCTCCTTATTCTTTATACATACAAAGAATAAGGAGATAAATGTGGACGGTTGTCGGACACTGGCCGATGGATACGAGCAAAGCATGGTGAGGCACACCGCCTTTACCTAACAATAAGGAGGGTGTGGATGCCCATATGAGCTTGGACGAGGACCGCCCAAAGGCATAAAATGGAAGAGGACCGCCCAAGGGAGGGAAAATATGGCCACCCTAAATTAATAGGGTGTGGACAAGGGGGGAAAAGAACCCCATGGAGTGCAGGCAACAAACGAGCTCAAGGGGCGAGGAAGATGCACTCGCATCGGGCTATGTAGGGCTTGGATGAGCATTGGCATGAAGCGAGAAGCTCAGAAGCCCATGGCGACTCACTTTGGCTCCACTCCTGTCGGATATGGTGTAGGTGTAGGTGCGACATGCCACGTCATTGATTTGTTTCCCATAGTAATGACTGTGCTGTCGTTGCTTAGAAAGTGGGGAGCATTTAAAAGGGGAATTTTTCAAAGGTAAAAATTCTAGGAGAATAGCGTGTGGGTGAGAAAGAAAAGGTAAAAACCAAAGGGGATAACAAGAGGGAAAGAGAGGTGAAGGAAGAAGGAGCTTGAGAAGGATGAAGCCATGGAGTCGGAGCTCGAAAGAAGAAGTGAAGGGCGAAGCCGGTCTCTCGGCTTAGGATGCAAGGCAAAGAAGGAGCTCGTCTCTCTCTCTCTCTCTCTCTCTCTCTCTCTCTCTCTCTCTCTCTCTCTCTCTCTCTCTCTCTCTCTCTCTCTCTCTCTCTCTCTCTCTCTCTCTCTCTCTCTCTCTCTCTCTCGGTCTCGCTCTCTTCCAAAATTATCATGAAAGAAGGATAATAAGGGCACCGCAAGGGAGGCGACTGGGCCAATCTCTCTTGCTCTCTCCGAAATATGTAAAGCATGAGGCTATGCTATTTCTCTTGGACTCGGCTTCAACATAAGCACGAGATTAGTACTCTTGGTCTAATTTGGGAGCATTAAAAACTCTAAACTCTATCAGCATCGTGAACGGCAAACACTTATTATCGAATTCCACTTTGGCTAATCATTAGATGCTGACCCAGCTCGCCTTGCGAACCCATTATCCCTCTTTGGTGAGCCCGACGTTGGAGAAGGAAAATGGGGGAACACACCCGGCACAACAACAAAGGCCTCCCTTTAGATCAGGGTATCCACAACACCCCTATCCTCTCATGAAACACCTTAGAAAATGCACTTTACACTAGCTGAACACCACCTGATCTTTTCCCAAGCTTACACACTCCACAAGTCCACCACAGAACGCACACATATTGGCATGATCGATCGATCTCCACCCTTAAACACACAAGCAACCATTCAATCTCACTCTCTCACACAAAACACTGATGGCTGGAGGGGGAACACACTTCCACACTACCGACACCACAGGGAAACACAAGAGTAGGAGAAAGAGAAGGGGGGAACGGGAAACGACAACAAAGTAGGGCAACAATGGCTTGCTTATGCTTCAAAAGGCATGTATAGAGCTTACAATGCCATCACAATGGCCATTTTCAAGAGAAATTACAAAGGGCTTTGACAGACGTGACTCTTCTGCCCAAGAGCTCCACTGTGCAAGATTTAAACGGCACAAAAAGGTCCCCATTTTTTTAAAAAAATGACCTTTATAGTGGGGGGGTCTTCAACTTTGGAAATTGCACTTTAATTGGCCCATATGGCACCCCAATTTGGAAACATAGGAAGGGGGGAGAGTTTGCTTTCATATGCTCTCTTTTTCCCTCTTTGGCTTGTGCTCTTGAAGGGGGGATGCACTAGCAATGTCGGTAGTGCCCCTTGGCATCATTTTTTATCTTTATTATTATTTTGTTCTTTATATTCACCTTTGGGAGGCTACCCTTTGACTGCTTCCACTTGCCTGTGACCGTCCACCCAATTTGACCTTTTGATTTTCCTTGGAATTTCCCTCTTTATCTCCTCATTTGACCTCTTTTTCCCTCCTTTGGTCGGCCTGGCCTTGCATTGCCCATCCTTCTTTGTCCAACAAATTCAAAGACCTTTTGGCTTGCCCACTAGGAGCCCTTGCCTTTGAATACACTCGAGTCTCTCCTTTTCTCTCACCCCATGGAAATCATACCCTCCTCCCAAGCACTAGCAAGGTCGCTAGTGTGTGTGTGTGTGTGTGTGTGTGGGGGGGGGGGGGGGGGGTTGCTTGACTTAATTCTCAAAAGAGGCCCCCCTCGAGGGAGCGGAAAATGTCTCCTAACGGGTGCGATGCCATGTCATCAATTGCCACCACTGGCGAGCCACCCGCTCTCCATCACTGGTTGTCAGCTACCGTTGCACACAGCTTCCACCTTCCAAAATCACCACAGTGCCCCGTTAGACCCCACACACAGTGCCCAGAGTGCGATCGGCATGCCCCGCCTTAGCCATGAGAACGGAGCTCTCACTCCCCAGCTCGACATTCTTACTCACGCTCCCATCTTGGACTTATACCCCATTTCGTGGAGACTGTTCTGTGTATGTGGGACAAGTCCATGACACGTGGCCTCACCACGAGGCCCAGGCCTCCTAAGGCCCTTGAAATTCCATCCAAAAAAACCCCTTTGAAGATACAAATCCCCCCCCCCCTTTTGAAGGCTTGCTAATCCGTGCTTCAAGATCGGATTCTCAAGCCGCAGAGTTTGCCAAAAATTCATCATAGCGACTCCGACCCTCTTTAGCCTTGCTGCATTTCGACTTCTATGAGCTCTCAAACGGAGGCTGCAAAAGAACACAAAAAGCATCTGATGTTGAACCGTATGCAATTGATGCTGACTTCTTGCAGTCGTATCTTGCTGATCAAGAATCTGATTGACAAGCGGTTGACTTCTATGGACTTCATAGGTCATGTACCACATTCTCAAACTTAGTTGAGGCCCAAAAAATTCCAGATGGAACGACTCTCCATGCGGTCAACCGGTCATAATTGGCCCCCGAAAACTCTTTTGATGGCCATAACTTGCTATCCAGAGCTCTAATTTGCAATCCAAAAAGATAAGCATGCTCCATAATTTGAGCACTATGTGTCTAAACACTAATATTCACTTGGGCCACCTGTCCCTAACATCCCTATCTGTTGGGGATCTGCAACACCTTCTAACTTTGAACTTCAGTATCTTGCACACCGGGGCTCTGTTTGATGAGCCGTCTGGACCAGCTTCTAGAGCACATCAAACCCCAAATTATAGAGCACAAATATGGCACTTCAAGCACCTTTACCTGCTATCCCATCTAGACCCTTCTCAAAGACTTTTTGGCCTAGGATGCCGCATTAAGCATACATTCCCGCTACCCTTTGGCTGCCCAGGACCTTGATACCTGCTCTAGCCTTTTGCACCACAACTGCTTGCAGGCTTAGCCTGTCATTACACACTTTCCAGCTTGGAACAACTTTGGCTGCACAAATGCGATAGTGAGCCGGGGTGGGAAAGTTTTGCAGAGAAGATGCATAGCTGCACCGCAAGAGGTGGCAATGCAGAAGATGATGCAACAATTTTCTGCCTACGTGAAGTAGCAGCAGACTACACAATAGCAATTTAATTCGCACTAGCGGATAGGAAAAGCTTGACAAGCAATACACGACAAACAAATTATAGCGGTTCGAGGTCGAGATGTTTCAAAATTTTGCCAAGTTTATGAGAAATCTATGGAGGATATGGGATTGATGATCATGAAGCAGTTGAAGGTTTTTAATTACTTGATTATTGTGCTAGAACTTAGCGCTTAAATAGGGGAGATACAAACTGCACAAGACCAAATTGGCAAAAAGAAGGCATTACAGGAGGAGTATTTCCTTGAAGACTCTCAAAGGGTAACTAACGAAAGTTTTATGAAGTGGATCCAACAAAAAAACAAGAACTTATGTGCTCGAACGAGAATTTGAAAAGAAATTTGAGCAGTTATCTATAAGAGAGCAACGGTCATTGAAACCAAAATGGGTAGAGCTATTTGTCCAATCTACCGACCCATTGCTTCAAAAGAGCAAGGTGTAACTACTTGAGGATTCAACAGGTGAATTGGGTTTAACATCTGATTGAAAGATGATTTTTGAAGCAGTCAACATGATTGTAAAGGGTGTATAAGCTAATTTTTGAAGTAGCCAACATGATCGTAGAGCGACATATGAGGGCGGATAAGCTTATTGTGGTTGATCCCATGGAGGAAACAGATGAGGAAATTAAGGAGAAGTCAACCTCAAAAATTAGAAGAGCCAGTTCCAGAAAAGCTGACACAACAAGAGGTTGTGTGCTCTTGTGATGCTGTTAGCGACGAAAATACACTGGGTTTTTATAACCCCCGGCGTCGCTAAAACCGTCGCTAATAGCGTCGCTACGAGAGCGTCGCTATAAGCGTCGCTATATAGAGACGGTCATAGCGACGTTTACACAGAAGTCTATAGCGACGCTCTAGAGCCATAAATAGCGACGGTTATAGCGACGCCTGAGAGAATTTTTTTTTGGTGACAGGGCATTGAATGCCCTGCCACCCATCAACCATATTGTACTTGATTCACTTTTTAAAAAAAGTGCAAGGGTAGATAATAGACCCAAAATAGTCACCCACAAGACGCATTGTTTGCAAAATTGACAAGCGTAAAATTGACAATTGTACACATCATAGGCAAAATGAATTGATTGGCAAATGTAATAATGACAATTGTACAACATCATAGGCATAAAGAATTGATTGGCAAAATGAACTGCGGTGACAAATGTAATAATATACATGGTTCAAAAAGACGTATAAAATCCGTCTCATGATACATAAGCTATGAGAAACCCTAAACTAATGCTATCTAGCTACGGCTAAACTGACGTCGTCTAGTCAGACGTCTCATCGCGTCCAAGCGGCGTATCTGTCGGATTCTGCAAAAAAAGACAATAAGACAGCTTTCAGTAAGTATAAACATATAACGACATTTATAAAACAATACAAAAAATAGAAAAGAGTAAACCCTAATACTAACCATGCCGCCGCGAGAACTGAGAATGTGCATCAGGGCGTTTAAGCCCTTCCTGCCTGCGTACTCGCGCTCGTACGGTGTGGGATCACGTCCTGTCATCGACCACTGTCAAAACATACAAAGATTTCATTATGTTAGAATCAAAAAACTCATAAACCCTAAACTATCGAACATAAAGAGCAATGCGAAAACACTTACAAAATCGGCCTCAAATGATGCCCATCCACCGCTCCCCAAGTGGTGTGAGCTCCCTGCCTCTACTCGCGCTCTGGCTGCATCCTTTTGTTGCTTCCGCTTGTCGGGATTCTCGCGCGCTGCTTTCTTCGCATTCTTCCAATCTTCTTTGGCCAGCCAATCTGGCCTGTTCCACCCATGCTTGATTACTTTTTGCACTTCGGAACGCTTATGTTTGCAGTATTTGCGCATTTGAATCTTCATCAGGTCTTCATTGAAGCGTTGATCCCGTGTTGGAACGGGAAACTCATCATGAAGTATGCTGATGACTCTGTTTTTTAAATCACTTGGTACTTCACTCCATTTGTTTAGTATGTAGTGTCTAAACAGCTGAGAGCAAAGACCACGCATGCGCGAGATCACCTTCTTGCCGTCATCATCCATGACGATGCCGCCGTTGAAGTCGACGGAGTAAGTCAAGCCCTCTGGCCGGTGACGCGTGAACCTGGGTGTCCTGGCAGGGGTCTCTAGCGGCGTGTCGATGGGGGTACGGACGTCAGGTGTCTCCACCGGCGTCTGGGCCCCGAAGCGAGGAGTGTCGAGTGGGGTGGCTCCTGGCGGAGTAGGTAGAGGTGTGTAGCTGCTAGGAACAGTCAGCCGTGCAAAACCTGGCGTAAATGGGGATGCTGTGGTTGGTGTGGGGGTGGGCAAAGAAGGGGAGGGTAAAGAGCCTCGTCGAACACGAGGCGGTGTGGAGGCATCGGCGGTGGAATCCCCACAACAACCGCCACCGCCACCACTAGAACGCCGGTGTCTAGACGAGTGTGAAGATCGTCTCGTCGACGCCGAAGCTTCGGAGTGCGCCGAATGCTCCGAAAGAGAGGGAGATGCGGATGGAGTAGGAACGCGCGATGATGCGCCAGAGCGATGACGCTCCACGTACCACTGTCTCTGTTGCGGTGACAAAGAAGAAAGAAACTTCTCATCATCCATACCTGCATTAAACACACGAATATTTAAACTTAATATTGAATGAATAGAGTAGACAATGATGCAAAGACCATTAAATACAATGACGTAATGACTCATATAAATACAATGACGCAATGAATTGAGTGATAGAAGAGGCAAGTCGAAAACTCAGAATTTTCAATCAAAAGATGTGAGCGCGAGTAGAAAAGAGCGTTATACACCATGGAAGGTACTTAGAGAGCCAGAGCTTTTACAACACGGAGCAAAATTGTTCAAATACAATATTTGTGGCTTTAAGAGATCTCTCTCTCATCCTCGCATAACTCAGCATAACTTCCTATATCTATATAGAGCTCTCCGTTTAAACACATATCCTCTGTTTCATTTTGTAGCTCCTCTGCATGCACCCCATATAGAGTAGTAGCATCTTGATGCTCGTCTGGCACCACCGCAGCGGCTTCTGATTGAGCATCTTCTCTGATCTCCTCCATTGATGCCATTGTGATTGGCACATGGTAGCCTTCATACGTCCTTGCACTACGAGGGGCTACCTCTATGACGTACCACCAGTTTGATGTAGACTTTGTAGGATGAAATATTACCTGCCAGAGCCACATAACCTACATGAGAGCTTTCAAGCACATAACTTGTAAAAGGGGGATGTTAACTATTTACATACTTACTTGTTCACAATGCTAGGGTAGTACGAAAGTGTCTCTTAGGTCAGTCCATTTCTTAGTAGAATCCACCTCAAGAAAACCAGACTCTCCTCTACGCACAGTAGCGTTGTGACCCTCCATGATTATCTTGAACCATTGCACGTCGAACAAGTCAACAAAAAATCCTCTATAATCAATCCTCAAAATCTCTTGTAGCGTGCCGAAGTAAGTGAGTTCCGCCACCACAGGATCTGCATCAGAGGAACGTCGTCGACTAGACTGTTCAAATTTTGCCATGATTCCACAATCTTGAGTAAAACGCTTTTTGTCGATCCGTTCCACCCTAAAATGTCGACCTTTACACCATGTTGCTGTGTATGACTTATACTACAACGAACAAAGATTATGAGTGGCCGTTCAAACGTTTAGAACTAAAGTCACTAGCTAGTCGTACATTGCAAACTTACCTTGGTCGCGCAACCCCGAGAGTACTCCCACTCTTCCTCAGTCACTTCGTCACCGCATTGTTGTGCGCTTTTCAATTGGTTGTGCAACCATCTTAAGCTCATGAATGTTGGTAGGCTCTCCAGAACCGTTGGATAGTGCATCGGTGGTCGTCTTCGCCGTCTCCACTCGATTCGTGCCCTTTGTCGCTCTTGCTTTGCATCCTCATATTGTGAAATCCACTTTTGCATCATTGGATTGTGAAGCATGCAAAATCGGTTGATTTTAGCCTCTAGATCTTCCGTCATCTTCTTCTCAACACCGAGATTGCACATGACAATCCCAGATATGCGCTCATCATCTATGGTTCGCCATAGCGTGTCCCGGGCTTTATCAAATCCGTCTAGCCACTCTCCAATGTATACTAGGGACTCTGATACCAACCAACCTTCTGCCATGCTACCCTCCGGACATGCCTTTTGACGCACATATCCCTTAAGCGTTTTCATGAAACGTTCTAAGAAGAACATCCATCTGGAATGAACTGTGCCAGCTATTTCCACCTCATCAACTACGTGAACAAGAAGATGCACCTGAATGGTTAGCATGGTAGTAGGAAAATGTTTCTCAAACATGCACACAAGCTCCGCAGCATTTAGTTTGGCGAATGGTATGGAGTCTACGTTGATCTCCTTTTGTGAGATCCATTGCACCAGCTTTGCAAGTTTGTAGATTGTGTTACGGATGTCGAGAGACAAACATCCCTCAATGGCAACCGGTAAAATAAACTGTAAAGTATGTGCAGCAATGATATTAAAGTTCACATTTTATGCAATGATATTAAAGTCCATTGTGAACGTACCTGACACATTTTATGCCAATCGTGTGACTTCAAATCGGTAAGCTTTCCTTCTTTAGTAAAACACGTTCGGAGCGAGTGCATTACGCCAGTGGGGGTCCGCAAAGATCGAATGGTCTCTTTTACTTTGCGTTCTTGGGCTCCTGTGAAAATCCATGGTGCTTTAGGGAGTTTTATCGATCCATCAGACGTTGGTTGCGGCCAATATTGTTCCATACGATCCACATTTCTAAGGTCAACTCTGGCTCCCAAAGTATCTTTCTTGCCGGTCAGATGGTCCCATAGTAGATTACCCACATTCTTGAATATGTGCATTGGATCGAGCAAGTGATTGATCATGAGTCGGGGCCAGTATGGTAACTCGTACCATAGAGATAGTCTCTTCATCCCTAGCTGGAGGCAATCCGTCATCGCACATCTCCTTTTGCTCTAACCATGCTTGTGCAGACATCCTTGGTGGCTCTCTTCCCAAAAAGCCGTCGCATAACACATGATTCTCTGGAAGATACGCTTGATGACCTTCATAGATTTGCTTCTTCAGTGAGGGCGCCCTACGTGCATTCAGTCTAGTTCCACATGTGACACATGCTCTGTATCCACTTGTTTGAAGCCCTGCATGTATACACATGATAATAGATCAACTATGGGAAAAAACAAGATTTACAGTGTCTGAGTGAGGAGTGTCAATAGATCACCTGAGCATTCTGTTAGCCCGGGATAGTCATGCATGGTCCACATTAGAATGCCTCTAATCAAAGCATTCCGTCGTCTTGTGTGTCGGCTCATATCCACCACCTCTATGCCAATCCACAATTGTTGTAGCTCTTCCAATAGTGGACAAAGATACACATCCATATTCTCCACTTTATATCGCCCTGGCACAATCAAGCTTAGCCATAGGTGCCCCTTCTTCGTAGTCAACCACGGAAGAATGTTGTAGTTCACGATGACAACGGGCCATACACTGTAAGATGTTGATCTTTGACCAAATGGATTTACGCCATCCATAGCCAGGCCTAAGCGCAAATTTTGAGCTTCCCTGGCAAAATCCGACCATGTTCCATCTATATGTTTCCAGGCTGCGCAATCTACAGGAATTCGTAGCACACCATCCGAAGATTTATTCTCCTCATGCCATGATGCTAGGGCGGCCATGGACTTACATTCGAAGAAATGCTTGATGCGAGGAAGCAGAGGAAAATGTCGCAAAACCTTTTGTGGAATTTTTGTCCCGTGGAGATCTACTCGATATCTTTCGGAATCACATTTCGGACACTTCTCCATGTCTATGTATTCCCCTCTAAAAAGAATGCAGTCATTAGGACAAGTGTGGATAGAATTGTAATCCATCCCCAAGTTTCGCAAAATCTTTCTTGCTTCATCTCGGGAATCTGGCATCACAATGTCAGCTGGTAGTATGTGCTCTTTAAGCAATCTACACAACATAAAAATACGATACAGTCGTGTAAAAATCTATCAGATCATTATACATTTAGAGTTTTATTAAAGTAAACTAATTGTGATATATCACTTGAAAAGCGTTGTGACGCTAGTGTCACTCCATCCAAACTTTGCCTGCATGTTGAGAAGAACCAGGAGTGCTTTCAATCTAGACATACGTGCTCCATTATACAATGGCGTATTGGCTTCACTTTTCATATCATCATAGATAAGCCTTTCTGAATCCATGATTGTCTCGATCATTTCATCAATCTCGGGCTCAAACATTGACTCGTTGGGAATGTGCTCTGCATGATCATCCCCCGAGCTGTCAGAGGCTACATCTTGTGGCCTCACATATGATGCTTGACCAAAGCGCCTGCAAACACGTCTATTGGGTTGCAAGATTGCTGCTTGTTGGCCAGCGTCAGAGTCCGACGAGTTATAATTGGCAAAAACTTGATTTCTAATAGATGGATCGAACTCGCCAAATTCGCGAACGTGCTGCAAAGAAACAAGTCTTGTCCGTCGCATAGCATGCTTGCCTTGATTACAAGGACATAAGACCCTCGTTGAGAGATAGGTGTTTTGGTTGGACGGTCCCACATCCTCGTCACTACCCATAATGAGGATAAAAATCTTATAACCTGGACAAAAAATTTAATATTCTATTGGCATTCTTCATCTTCTCTCTCTCTCTCTCTCTCTCTCTCTCTCTCTCTCTCTCTCTCTCTCTCTACCTCACATTCTCTAGTCATGTCCAATCCCCGCACACCTCGGTCTAGAGGTGCACGGAGATCAGAACCACCGGGTTATAATCTCGTCTTTATTGGTCAATACCTATATTTGTGGGTACAAGAAATCTACAGACCCATGTCTACATGATACTGCATGTAGATGGACAAAACCCCTTTGCCTCTTCTCTAGCTGTAGCACTTCACAGCATCTTAACATCTTTTCACAGTAGATCTTTTCACTGTTCGTCTAACTCTAAACCCTAAACCGTAAGTAATTCTTACGTGGAATCGATCTAACGTAAATAAGCGTAAATCTAAATAAACGTAAATCTAACTAAAAATAAACCTAAATCTAATTTAACGTAAGTCTACATCTAACCTAATCTTTAACGTCTTTTGGGATAGTTTCCTACGACGTTAAAACTCTCTTCTTCTTGTGTGTGTGTGTGTGTGTGTGGGTAAACCTAAATAAACCTAAGTCTAATCTAATATAACATAAATCTAAATCTAACGTAAATTATGTTATATTAAAAACAAAGAACTAAACTAACAGGGATTATAAGAACCTTAAAACTGATTTAACACATAATTTTTCACATAACTCGGCAAGAGTTGGCATTCTCATCACTAAAGATGTGAGAGTTAACTTCCGGCGGTGACGCTGCCTCATCTCCATCCACATCTGACGACAACAATTGGCCCTTTGGACCGTTCTTGCTCTTGTTACTAACTTTGAAGTTGTTGTTGAATGACTAGAGGTTGTCTAGATGGTCATTGTCGGGGATGTAGTGACTCTTGCCGCCCTGAAGATCCACCTTCTTCCCTATCTTCTGAAAACATTTCACCAGTACTTTTGGATCGACGGAGCCCACCATGAGTGAAGGCAGCAATACCCTATATTCCATTGAGGGCTTTCTTCACCCGCTTCATGCAGGCATCGTAGTCTATGGAGACCTAAACCTAATCTAATATAACGTAAATCTAAATCTAGCGTAAATAAATGTAAATCTAACTAAAAATAAACCTAAATCTAATCTAATTTAACTTAAATAAACCTAAGTCTACATCTAACCTAATCTTCAACGTCTTTTAGGATAGTTTCCTACGACGTTATAACTCTCTTCTTCTTGTGTGTGTGCGCGTGTGTGGATGTGTGTGCCAATAAAAAGAGATAAATGGTATAACCTTTCTATCACCCATGCCAAGTATGATAGATTGGTTATGCCATTTCCCTCTTGAATAATAGGTCTTGAGTTCAACTCCTCGTCGGCTAGATCTTTAGGTCTTTTAATTTTAATTAGTTTCCTACGACATTAAATTAGTTTCTCTCTCTTTCTCTCTCAATGTGTGCACATTTTTTTGTTTATGCATGTTTTCTCTCTCTTTTCCTCTCTCAATGTGTGCGTTTTTTGTTTATGCATGTTCTCTCTCTCTTTTCCTCTCTCAATGTGTGCGTTTTTTGTTTATGCATGCTCTCTCTCTCTTTTCCTCTCTCAATGTGTGTGTGCATTCTTTGTTTATGTATGTGTGTGTGCGTTTTTGTTTATGTTTGTACTCTCTCTCTCTCTCTCTCTCTCTCTCTCTCTCTCTCTCAAAAACACTATGTGTGTGTGTGTGTGTGTGTGAGAGAGAGAGAGAGAGAGAGGGAGAGAGAAAGAGGGGATGGGAACATGAGAGTGAGGAGAGGGAAGGAGCATACCTGGTTCTCCTTCCTCTCCTCGTGTGTGTGTGTGTGTGTGTGTGTGTGGAGAAGAAAGAGAGAGAGAGAGAGAGCGTTACCTGCTCCTTGCTTGAGGGCACCAAAAAACTCAGATCTGAGATCTGAGTTTTTGGGCGCTCTCTGTTATTTTTTTAGCCCAGCCGGCGTCGCTATGAGCGTCGCAAATTTACAAGTAAATTTGCGACGCTCATAGCGACGCCGGGATTTTTTTTTTGAGCGTCGCTGTGTGAGCGTCGCTAATATGAATAGCCTCTTGTAGTGTGATTAAAGGTATACAAGAATTAAATTTGAACTTGAAAACAATTAAGCTTGAAGGTGTAAGATCCAAATGTTTCACTTCAGAGCCCAGGCAACGACCTCCATGCAAGGATTGGGATGACCATTGTTGGGTTGAACCCTTGTCAGTATACCTGTGGGAACATATCCCTATAGCATGCAACTACAACTCCAATAATGTTTAGAAGCTTAGCATGGCTAACTTTATATTGTAAGGCTTTATAAGAAATACAATAGGTTTTTTTTTTTTTTTGCTGTGTCAAACTCCTCTCTCTCTCTCTCTCTCTCTCTACCTTCTCCTGCCTTGCACTTGCACGCCATGGATCCTCTATGCCTACACCCCTCCATAGCCGCTGCTCCCAACACTGGTATCAGAGGTGCACAGGGTTGCGCTTTGATACGCGTCAACAAGTGGACAGGTGAAGGCATTGGTGTTGGCAGGGAAGCGTTTCAAAATGTTGTGTCGATAGGGCATCTCAGAACGCAGCAAGGCCGCATACACACTTCAACCTAGGAGCAAGCGTTTCAGAATGCTTGGGCACCGCAGGAAGGCAAGGATGACATGGATGGATCTACAGAGAACTGTTTTTCACTAGCCATTTCAAAACGCTCTACATGGTAGTTGTACTCTCGCAGCACGCAATTTGATAAGCCTTGCAATTTTGCAGCATCTTGAAAGGCTGTCTTGCATTGGCCAAGGCATTAATGATGGCATATTTGGCAGTTTTGCAAAGGCGTGTTTAAGTGTTGTCTGCAAATTGATTGGTGAGATTACCAAAGCATTTCAAAACATTGCTTGAGAGCGGTTGGCTAGCAAGGTTTTCGTTTCATAATTTTTGTGGCATATGACAAACGTTGAAGACAAGCTATCATTGGGTAAATTTTGCTAGCATATCAAAATGAAATGGCATCAAAGATGGATAAATTCAATGGAAAGCTCTTCGATACTTGGAAAATAAAGGTAAAAGGCTATCTTATGCGGAAGAATTTATGGAGTGTCGTGAAGCTGCTATCAATCAACGAAGGAAACACATCGGCTGCAGTTACTAGAGTGTTATCTGTCGAGCAACAATGCAAGGAAGAGCAAGCATTAGGTATTATTCTGACATCTCTTGAAGATGATTTTATTCATTATCTGGATGACATGCAATCTACCAACGCTGCCTGGATACAAGTAGAGAAGGATTTTGGTGCTAAAGCTAAGTATTCAATGATGAGTCTAAAGATGGAGATATACTCTCTTGTTATGCATGGCGATGAAAACATTACATCTTTAGCTTACCGATTGAAGAGCATTGAAACTCAACTTGTTTATGTTGAAGCCTCAATGTCAAAAGAGGATCTCATAGCTATTTTGTTGAAAAGTTCTCCTAATAAATTCCATTAGATTGTTATTGTTTCAAAAGAGAAAGATCCGCTGCCTTCCTTGGATGGTATCATCAATTTATTGTAAGAAGAAGAAAGAAGGGTGTCCCGTACCAATTCTCCCATTATTCCTAGTGCATATACAGTCTCCCATGTAGTATCCCCCATCAGTTCTTTTGATAATCCCAGTGCCTATGCAGTCACTAATTGTGCTTCCACCTTAGTTTCATCTCGACCATCCATTGGTACCAAATCTTTTACTCCCAGTGCCTATGCAGTCACTAATTGTGCTTCTACCTCAGTTTCATCTCTACCATCCATTGGTACCAAATCTTGTGCCATTTGTGGGTGCAATAATCACTAGACAAAGGATTGTTTCAAGACGAATCCTTGTGTTCAGTGCGGTAACACAAATCATCCTTCAATTGGACGCTTTGAAAAGGGTAAAGATCAAATTTATGTGATTGATGGAGAAACTGAATCTCAAATATTTATGTTTAAAATGATGGTTTTTAGATCAAATCTTTTCACGTTTTTCCTAGTCAAAATAAATTGTATAGGCTATAGAAACTTCCACACATGAGTGGTAAGACCTCCCAAACTACCAGATGGTAAGACCTCCCAAACTACCAATTTTTTGTTCAAGTCCTATTTTTATTGCACTTCTTGTGAGGTCATTGGGTACATCTTAAACCCAAGTTTTGGCAGTGAACCAAAAAATCCATTTGTTGGTAGCTAATTTTACAACCTACACCCTATCTGTTAAAGGGAGAGTTTACTATCATAGCACTAGGTTATGGATACACCAAAATCCTTGGTTGTGAGAGAACCTAAAACTCATGGTGAGTACACCAAAAACTCGAGGTATTATGAAAGTATTTTTTTCTAGTTCAGGCTTGAGGGGGGGATTGTTGGGTTCAAGCCCTTGTTGATATACCCGTGGGAACATATCCCTGTAGCATGCAACTGCAACTCCAGTTATGTTTAGAAGCTTAGCATGGCTAACTTTATATTGTAAGGCTTTACAAGAAATACAATAAGTTTTTTTCTTGTTGTTGCTGTATCGAACTCCTCTCTCTCTCTCTCTCTCTCTCTCTCTCTCTCTCTCTCTCTCTCTCTCTCTCTCTCTCCCCCCCCCCCCCCCCCCCCCCCCCCTCTCTATCTCTCTCCCTCTTTCTCGTTACCTTCTTCCACCTTGCACCTGCACGCCATGGATCCTCTCTGCCTACACCCTCCATAGCTTCTTCTCCCAACAACCAGCACTACAAGAGGTCACTTGAATTTCGGCGCCACATTACCGGTGTCACTAGCGGGCGTCGGTATATATGTGTGTATTTATGGAGGGAGATAAGGTTATTTTAAAAAATTCATTTTCAAATTTCCGACGCCTCTTCCAGCATGTATTTCAACGACAGCACGAATGCGCATACCGACGCCTCATCCGATGTCTGTATCGTCGACGGTTGTACCGACAGCTTTAACGATAGCTGTACCGACGACACCTGCAAAAATCAACACCGCGGGCTTTCTCTTCGCATTTCTCTTAGTTCTTGCGTGTTTTCTCAAGCTCTCCTCTTCCCCATCTCTCACAAATTTGCTGCGATACACGCCGTCGGAGGTACTAATCTTGCTTGTGGGTTAGCGCATAACACTAAGGTAAGATTGTTTTCATGTTTACTTGTAGATTTAGGGTTATAGGGTTTAACTTTGTGTTTGTGTGTGCGTTTTTGCAGGTTCCAGGACTTTTACAACAACTTTCATTGCTCAAATAGGACGAATGTGAGTGCTAAAACCTTTGAATTTATTTAAACTACTTTGTCTATTAAGAAAATAAAATTTCATGCTTTAAACTTTGAATGCTTTAAACTTTCAATGCTTTAAAAGAAATTAGGATTTGCTATGTGAAATTTCATTTTAAATTATGGAAAAAATTTGTTTAAGTTTATGAAAAAATCTTGTTTTGAAGAAATTTTTTATTGAATTATGTCGTTTTTCAAATTATGTAGTCGATGGGGTTTATGTTTTAGGTCAAGTTTAGGTTATAAGTTAAGTTAAATTAGGTTAGGTTACGTTAAGTTAAGCTACATTGTTATGTTAGGTTATACGTTAGGTTAGGTTAGGTTATCTTATACGTTAGGTTAAATTAAGTTAAGCTACATTAGGTTAAGTTATATTATGTTAGGTTAGGTTCAGCTATATTAAGTTAGGTTACATTATCTTATATGTTAGGTTAGGTTAAGTTAACCTACATGAGGTTTAGTTACATTAGGTTATGTTAGGTTAGGTTAGGTGAAGCTACATTAGGTTAAGTTAGGTTAAGCTACGCTCGACAATACGGCAAGTCATAGAGCTTACCCACAGCGCAACAATGGCGATCCGCTCGTCAATACGACAAGCCATAAATCTTACCCACAACACTTGTGGGCAAGCTCTATGGCTTTCCGTATTGCCAACGGCTCGCCATTGTGTTGTTTATATGTCCACAAGCGTTTTCAAGTCCTAAAATAGCACCATGGCGAGCCATTTGGCAGTATGGCAAGCGGCTATAGATCTTGCTTACAATGCATATGCATTGTGGGCAAGCTTTATGGCTTGTCGTATTGCCAAACGGCTCGCCATCGTGTTGTCTATATGTTTGCGAGCCATTTTCAAGCGCTAATATTACATCGTGCCCCTAAAAACAACACAATGGCGATCCGTTTGGCAATACGGCAAGCCATAAAGCTTGCCCACAAGGCTAATGCATTGTGGGAAAGCTCTATGGCTTGCCATATTGCCAACGGCTTGCCATTGTATTGTCTATATGTCTGCGAGCAGTTTTCAGGCCATAAAATCGTTTCGCAACTCTAAAAACAACACAATGGTGAGCCGTTTGCCAAATTGGCAAGCCATAGAGCTTGCCCACATCGCATATGCATTGTGGGTAAGCTGTATGGCTTGTATTTTTGCTAAACTCTTCAACATTGTGTTGTTTTTATGTTAGGTTAGGTTTAGGTTATATGCTAGGTGAGATTATAGGTTAGGTTAGAGCTATCGATGGCATAATAGTCGAAAAAATACAAACGGACTTCGAATATGATTTATGTACTTCTAAAAATGAAAACGGACTTCGGTTAGGTTAGGTTATAGGTTAGGTAGATGTGATAAGTTAGGTTACATTAAGTTAAGTTAGGTATAGGTTTTATGTTAGGCATAACGATTATAGGTTAGGCATAACGATTATAGGTTAGGTTAGAGCTAGCGTCAAATTAATAGTAGAAAAACACAATCGGACTTTGAAGATGACTCGTATACTTCTAAAAATGCAAACGGACTTCGGTTAGGTTAGGCTATAGGTTACATAGACGTTATAAGTTAGGTTAGGTATAGGTTTTACGTTAGGTTAGATTATAGGTTATGCATAACGACTATAGGTTAGGTTAGAGCTAGCATCAAACTAATAATAGAAAAAATACAATCGGACTTTGAAAATGACTCCTGTACTTCTAAAAACGTAAACGGACTTCGGTTAGGTTAGGTAGATGTTATAAGTTACATTACATTAAATTAAGTTAGGTATAGGTTTTACGTTAGGTTAGATTATAGGTTACGCATAACAATTATAGGTTAGGTTAGAGCTAGCGTCAAATTAATAGTAGAAAAAATGCAATCTAACTTCGAAGATGACTCGTGTACTTCTAAAAACGCAAACGGACTGCGGTTAGGTTATGTTATAGGTTAGAATTAGGTTATAAGTTAGGTTAGGGTTATGCTATAGGTTAGGTTAGATTATAGGTTAGGTTAGAGCTAGTGTCAAATTAATAGTAGAAAAAACGCAATCAAACTTCAAAAGTGCACACAGACTTCAATAACCTTAATATATAGTCATTGAACAATAAAGACGAGATTATTACCCTGTGGTCCTAATCTCCGTGCACCTCTAGATCGAGGTGTGCGAGGATCGGGCCACGCTAGAGAATGTGAGGTTGTTAGAGATAGCAAAAAATAGTTGAAAAAATGCAATTGGACTTCAAAAGTGCACACAGACTTCAAGAACTTTAATATATATTCATTGACCAATAAAGACGAGATTATTACTCTATGGTCCTAATCTCCGTGCACCTCTAGACCGAGGTGTGTGGGGATCGGGCCTGGCTAGAGAATGTGAGGTTGTTAAAGCTTGTCATGTACTTAGTAGTGTGTAGTTATAACAACTAGAGTGTTTTAATTATTTGTTGCATCATTGGTAGATAAAGTATGGATGATAGGATGGCGTGTCCTTGTGCGCATTGCAAGCATCAGATCTTTCGAAAACAAAAAATCTGCGACCAACACATATCCAATCACGGTCTCTTTTTGATAGAGCAAGTACAAGACCTATGTTATCGATCTCATGGTCTAGAGATTGAAGGTGAAAGTCCGCAAGTAGATATTTCTCCAACATCATCCCAGAGAAGAAGATTTTCAAACGAGCAGCCATCAACTAAGTCCTCCAAACTAATACATGAAGCGGCATTTCAAGAAGTAAAGATGGAGCAGATGTTGGACGCATTCTTTGACATGGATTCCAACATAGAATGCGACAACATTGAATGCAATACTGTGGACCAACCTCAGCCATCCCATTCACATTGACGGCATGATAGCAACGATGAGGAGGGCGAGATGATGCAATGTCTTGCACGAATGCTGCTCTACATTGGTGCAAAAATCTCGGTTCTCCATACCACATTGGCAATGCTTAATTTGCAGTCTATCTACAATTGGTCTGACGCCCGAGTCACAGAGCTTTTCAGGTAAACATATTTATCCTAAGCATGGTAAAGTGCAAATTACAGTTCATATAAAGTGATCAAAGGCCTGACTTGTTCATGTAACGTCAGGTTGCTGAATGAGCAAATCTTGCCAGAAGCGAGTCACATGCCCCCTACCCGTCCAGCCACTAAAAAGCTTCTTACTAATTTGGGCTTGGATTATCAAAAAATTCATGCATGACCTAATGATTGTATACTTTTTTGCAATGAGTATGCAAACCTGGAACAATGTCCCAATTGTGGATCAAACAGGTACAAGGAGGATACACAAGAAAAATTTATCCCTGCAAAGGTCCTTCAACACTTTCCTATCATTCCAAGAATAAAGAGCATGTTCAAGTGCAAGTCCATAGCCACTTTGATGACATGGCACTCAAATACTAGATCGACAAATGATGTTATGCGGGTACCTGTTGACTCTCGTGCATGGAAGCACATAGATTAAAGGTGGCCTACATTTAAGAACGAGCCTCGATGTATCCGCTTTGGTCTGGCAATGGACGGAGTAAACCCATTCGGATTACGGAGTTTGTCATGGAGCACGTGGCCTATTTGTCTGGTTAATTATAATCTTCCACCATGGCTCGCTATCAAGAAGGGCCATCTGTTGTTGTCATTGATCATCCCAAGAAAGTACAAAGCAAAAAACATGGACAGGGAATCGATGTGGTTGATATGTCCCAACCAATCGGATGACAGAATGTACATGTGCAAGGAAATCTTATGTGGACCATGCATGATTGTCCAGGCTTCGGTGAGTGCTCAGGTAAGTGCCTTTAAAACCCTCACATGCATGTGATTCATGGCTATGTCAACGCTTTTAAATATTAATATGTGATGTTTCAGGCTTGAGTTACTCGGGCAATCATGCATGTCCGAAATGTGGTCCTCGACTTGGCTTCCGCCGCTCTGAGCATTTGAGCAAGACAATTTACAAGGATGGTAGATTTTTGCTTGAAGGACATGAGCTACGTGGACCAAACATATGCAAATATGACATGCATCCACTGAAAGCGAGCGATTGGAAAAACATGTGGCTGGAGATGGGAGATTGGATGCCACCTGGAATGAAAAGACTTTCTATTTTCCATGATCTCCCGTACTGGAGTGACCTGCTGATTAATCATTTTCTGGACCCAATACACATCTTCAAGAATGTGGGGGAGATCATCCGGAAGTCCATCACTGGAAAATGCGAGAGCAAGGCCCAAAGAGATGACTGCAGGCTGTGGGTCGAATGCCAGAGATGTGGCCTCGACTTAAACCCAATGGAAAGTGGTCTATACCAAAAGGTCCATGGGTTCTGAGTCGCGCAGAAGAGCAACAAGTGAAGAAGACAAGATCTTCATTCAAGACTCCCATAGGGTGCATGCGATGTTTGAAAACGGCTTTTACAAGAGATGACAATCTCAGTGGTCTTAAGTCCCACGATTGGCACAAATTTTTACAGTTCATCTTACCAATTTCCATAAAGGGTTGTTTGACAAATGACATTAGAAGAACAATCTACAAAATCAGTGAGTTGGTACGCTGGATCAGTTCAAAAGAGATAAGAGAAGACAACATCGATGCAACATGTTTAAATGCTATTGAAGCAGTGTGCATGGTGGAGAAGTACTTTCCAACAAACATTCGTACCATCCAAATGCATGTACTTGTGCATGTGGTCGATGAAGTTGCAGTTGCTGGGGTGGTCCATAGCAGGTGGATGTTCTTCTTGGAGAGATTTATGAAGACTTTAAAGGGGTTTGTTTGTCAAAGAGCTCGCCTGAGGGTAGCATGGACGAAGGATGGCTTGTACAAGAGTCTCTTGTCCTCATCAGTGAATTTTTGGTCTCAATTGATCCAGAGATGCCTCGAATGTGGACTACTGAGGTCAACGTCAAGGGTGACAGGGGACGAGTTGCAGGGACAAGGCATCATTAGGAAGATGGACATCACAATGCGAGAAAAGGTTATGAGATTTTGCCTTCTCAACTCAGACATCATGCAAAAGTGGCTAGAGAGGCACGAAGGGGAAAAGCAACAATGTTTGACAGATCGCCTTCAATTCAAGAGCAATTGTGCAACTAGAAACCTTCCTTTTCCAGATCATCTTCAAAAATTGCCTGACTTTCCAACTGGGTGGTGGTTAGATGCGACACTCTCAGAGGCAAAGAGGACTGGAGTGTTGATTATTGAAGAGGAAGAGGAGATGTCAAGGGGTTGCGATTGGCATGTACATTTCACAACTTCCTTTTTGATCTCCACATGCAAATTAATTTTCTTTAATAACTTTTAGTCTGTTTCAATTTTGTGGCTGCAGTATCACAAATATGGAGCTTTGTGGTCGCATGGGAAGCACTTCAGAGTGCAACGGATCGACGAACAAAGGGTCACTTTCAATAGTGGTGTTGGGCAAGCTTCGTCCAAGAAAGTAGGAGTAGTGCCAGGGATGAGAATACAGAGACTAGCCAGCTTGAATACTTTAACTACATCCAAGACATCTTGAAGATTAGCTTTAGAAAGTTTGATATGTTGATCTTTGATGTCAAGTGGTTCAAAGTTATTACCAAGGACCCTAATGCAACTGTGCGCAAAGACAAGAGTGGATGGATTCAAGTGAACTCTAGGTGGTGTTAGGAGTTTTTGAAAGAAGGGATTGTGCATATGTACATACACATGCATGGTGCATTGAATAAAGGATTGCCCATTTTCCAGAGCCAGGTGGTTACGTGGGGCCCACATGTGTACAGGTAGGACAGCATGTACATAGTGCATCGATTTTCATCGTCACCAGTATCAGTGTGTTTTTTTAATAATAATGAGGAGTTGGTAGCATGTAAAACTTCTCGAGGAAGCTATCCGCGGGCTGATGCCATGAGGTAAGCAGGTGCGTCAGATGGCATCCAGTGGCGTCAGGAGGTCGAATGGGGTCAATATTTGCACGTGGATAAGTACGGACACAACGTGGGTGTTTTCTTCTGATAATTATGCAAAAAGGTCATCATGATAACTGTATCTAGGGTCCACTTCACGTGGTGGTGGGATGCATTATTGGAAAAAGTTGAGTGCCAGGTGTGCGGATGGATGCAGCAGGGTGACAACTATGCACTGCGAGGCCACTTTTTGGCATGTTCGGGGTCCGTTTGAGGTCAACTAAAAGGCCAAAGGTACCCAAGTAATAAAGCTAAGTGTGGTAACTGAAAAACCTGAGAGAAGACCATAAAAAATGTGGAGGGAAGAGGAGGAACAACCGCAACTGTGTTTTTGCTATTTTTGGAGCCTGTTTTGGCCATAAACTGCTTATCCGAGGTCGGATTTGAGCACTTTGACATTGTAGTCTGGGGTTTTGGGCCGTTCTGGACATGATGGTGCTTTCCATTTTGCCAAATTACTCAATTTTTTTATGTTGTTTTGGCTGTGTAAGTTTCTCCTATGAGGGAAGCCTCTGCTCCAATTTGTGATTGTATCTGGTATATTTTACCCATATTGTGTGAGCTATTTGCCCCATTGGTGTTGTCCCAAGCTCAATTCCATCTAAACATCATAAATTATTCTCTTTTGAGCTGAGTTTTTTGGATGTGTGTGTGTGTGTCTCTCTTTGTGTGGAGTGGGAAAATGGGTAGTCTCTCTCCTCTCACTCCATCGGTGTGTTCCCTGTCTCAACCAGGTGGGTTGTGTAAGCCGAGTGTTGCCCCATAGTGTGTGTGTGTGTGTGTGTGTGTGTGTGTGTGTGTGTGTATCATCCCAAGAGTGTGTGTTGGGTGATCATAGAGGTGTTGTGTGTGTTTCCATCCCGCTCACATTCTTTTGGTGCCCCCATGGAGGATCTTGTTTGAGTACCTTCAGCTTCGGGATTGCAGGTTACAGAGGTAGATACAGGTGATTCACACAGGTATAGGTAGCTGAAGTAGAGTGATATACTGGCAGCGGAGTCACTTGTAGTTGTCGTGCGTATGCATCATTTGGCGCCTGTTTGAGTGCATTGTCTGGTATTGTACGTACTTGTGGATACTGCCATTCTACGCCTTTGTGGATCCATACTTGGTTTTATTGGGCAGTCCTAGCCATTTGTGAGACTTGGTCTGGAAAATAGTCATTTCTGAGACTTGACTATACAAGATTTGCATAAGCTTTTGTGAGAGGGTTGATAGCGTGAGGTTTTATTGACCTGGGGGATTCTCAAATTTGAGATCCTTTCGATGATACAGGTGGCTGGAGAACCCTTTTTGTGACCTCGCCATAGGCTATGTACTAGTGATTCCTACTTGATGCTTGAGTTCTATTGTTGGCAAGTTATGCATACATATACAGTCTATATTTTGGGTTCTTACTGCTCTAGTTAAGGGGAAACTCTGCCAAAAATTTTCCAAGTTGTGATGGCTGGTTTTTTGGTCCTTTGAGCCATTTATGTTGTTATGCTGCTGAAATTCTCAAAAAATCAGAGGATAAGTCAGGTGTGCCTTCTTGGGAGCTGCATAGTTGGCTTTAATGGATGATCAAAATGGACCTCAATTCACTCCTTTTCATTTAACACAAAGAATCCAAATAAATGTTCATGTGTCTAAGAAGATTTTTTTCCAGCAGCGCATAGTCTTGATAGCCGATTTTTGGAAATCAAGAAAAAAAAGAAAAAAAGAATATCTTTCCTCTGCCTAAAGCCTTGGCGACACTGTCGGAAGGCTCGGAAATGCCCTGGTCAACCTCACGCCCTAGCTTTTACTGGCATGGCCTCGTCACATGGCCCCCCTCACTTGGCCAGCCTTATCACCTTCATGCCCTCGCTCGTCCATACCCGAGCCTAGCGGGCCTCATACCTCACCCCTCCCACTTCCCTCTCGTCCACACCCCCTCAGTTTTACTCTCCCCTCCCTCTCTCTCCCTCTTGTTTTATTTCCCTAGAGGGACGCCCTCATCTCTCTCTCTCTCTCTCTCTCTCTCTCTCTCTCTCTCTCTCTCTCTCTCTCTCTCCCGGTTCAAGCCTGTGCAGGAGCAGATACAAACATATATATCTCTCTCTCTTATCCACACCCACACACACTCACTCCCTCACCTTCTCCCTCCCTCGCCACCTCACCCCGCTCTCTCTCTCTCTCTCTCTCTCTCTCTCTCTCTCTCTCTCTCTCTTGCTCTCAGCCCGAAGGCACATAGCCAATCAACAGGAGCACTCTCTCTCTAACACACACATACACCCTCACACTCCCGCTGTTCTCTCTCAGCTCTCTCTCTCTCGCAGGCCTGTGTAGTTGCAGTAGGGTAACATAAATTCTCTCTCTCTCTATCACACACACACACCCTTGTCATAACACACACACACACACACACACACACCATCTCACCCTCACTCACACACCCTCCTCACGCCATCTCTATAGCAGGAATCACGTAGAAGAAAAAAACCATAATATATATATATATAATATATATATTTATATATATTTATATATATTCTTTAACTTATACCCCCTCGTTCCCACGCACACCTTGCCATATACACCTACACACCTATACACTCACACACACCCGATCCATACATATAGACACAATCCCGAACAATGTGTGCACACACTCACAATGTTTTTTATAAATAAATTAAAAAAAAATACATACATACACGCACGAGTATAAATACACACATACACACGCACGCCATACGCACCCACCAAAACTGAAATAAAAAAACCGAAGGACATCGATGTCATCAACAAAAAGAAAGGGGACGGCCAAGACGCGCGTCGCCGACACCAAAACAAGCAAAGGCACCGAAGGCATGCCCCAACCAACCCCGAAAATGATGAATGCGCTACACCGACGCACCAGCTAGGCTGCTATTCACTAGCATGGCATCCATGATGCCCTCTTCAGTAAAATCCGTAGGTTGTCGTCATTTTTCCAGTTTCAAACCAAATCTTGTAAAAAATCCCAATTTTGTAAATTCTCATCTCTCTAGGTGATGGTCGCAAAGGCCCACCTAGAGGTTTTCCTTTATAATATTTCCCAAGACAAAGCAAGGGTCAACCACCCAAGGCCCACTGCCTTCCTTTGTCTCCCCTGATTAGATTACCCTAATCTAATCATATGACCCTAATCTAAAGCAGCCAGCACCTATAAAAAGGCACTGAGAGGTCACTATCGGGGGGGGGGGGCAAGCTCATCAGAGGTCAGCATTTGGTAGTATTTTGGTGGGAGGGATTGGCAACATTTGCATCACAAGAGGGGGGACTTAGTGTAGCGATTTTCTTTGGAAATTTGCACGATGTAAAAGAAGCTATGTCTACATCTTGACTCCAATGGTCGATGCACACACATTCATGTTAGCAAGGTTTTCATGTCGGTGAGTCATCTCTAGAGAACGCACCGGTAGGCTCACCATCTCTCCCTTTATCTCTCTATCACTATGATTTCCACCTCGCTGAAAATAAGGTTTCTGTAAATATTGCAAGAAAATAATTCTCCCTCACACCCCCGAGGGTTTTCATCACCTGTCATTTTCTCTCTGTGTGTGTGTGTGTGTGTGTGTGTGTGTGTGTGTGGAGAGTCCGTGATATTTCAAATCACCGTTGTCTACGTCCTAGCCACTCAAAGTTAGGTGGTGCCCCCAGTTCGCTTCACCGTGACCGGGTTGCGACATGCATCGACTCCCGGTGTTTTCAAGGCCGTCACGGTCCGTGTCACGCTTTGCGCTCGTCATTTGGTGCCCCCACAGAGGAGGGCTTCTTGGAAACCCTCAGTTTACAATGCTGAAAACAACACACATCATCAATCATGGATGAATGGCTGAAAGAATTCTCTAACTAGAGAACGGAGGAGGAGGAGACTGGAGAAGCACTGGCCGCCTTCATCGAAGTGCTGCTCCCAGAATACACCATCGTAAATGTCCAAGAGGTAAATTCGCCATCTCGTAGTGCTCGTGCTAACCGCAAATTGAGAGCATCAGGTGGGAAGGCTTTGAAGTGCCATCACTGCTATCAACCAAAGCATTTTGTCAATGAGTGCTGATAGAGGAAGTGAAGAAAGAACGGTGAGTTTTGCTTTTGGAAATTGCGGCACTCTCACGACAGTCAGATTTTCTGTAGCACCAAGTGTTTTCTCTCTAATGGTTCAAGAGGAGTCGTCAACTACATCAACCACAAAGTCTAAGTCTGAAACCCTAAAGCATTTGGTGGACGCAAGTGGGCCTACATTCTATCTAGGCTTGGAGATTTCAAATGAAGTTCGACCACCCAAGCGCCGTCGCCGCGTGCAGAATGGAAAGCTGATTGAGGTAGACTCTTCTCACCCAGTCTGCTTTGAACCTAATGTGGAGGATTGTGCGGACTTCTACAAGAGGTAGAAGCATGTGGTGAAGGTGTCACCTCGTCAACACCTGAGGTACGTAACCCTAGTGGTCAAGATCCTTACCCTACACCCGACAAGGATAATAACAATAGGCCAGAAGTATTTCCTTTCCGTTTCTTGCAACACATGCATTGATATTCTACCAGCAAAAGATTGTTTTCCTATTCGGAGCCGAGATGCTTGATGAAATCCTGAGATCTCCACGTCCCATCGTCTTGTCCCTTCTGGATTACTACCACTCTTTGGATCTAGCTTTGCGATCCATTCTTTATCCTATTTTAATCTATCCACCCAACCCTGTAAAAAGCCGCTATGAGCCGCTAGTGTCATTAATGTTTTTTTTTATAAAAAGTTTGTAATTTCCTAAGTTACTACCATGGCAAGTGTTTCTTTCCCCACGTTCAGTGGAAAGAAAGGAGAAGACATCACCACCAACTTTCTGGATGATTTTGACATCGCTTGTGTGGTTTCCAACAAGGATGACGATGCCTCACGGCTACAAATTTTTCCTCTACTGATGAAAGTAGAGGCCAAGTCTTGGTACAATGCTTTGCCCCAAGCTACCAAAAATGCATGGGATGTACTACGTGCTGCCTTTGTGAAGAGGTTTGGTGGAGGCACAACCTCAGAAAAGCTATGGCAACTCTACTGACGGAATTAGAGTAGGGAGGTCTGCTAGGGTATGCCACCTACGAGTCCAAGTTTGTGGATTTGTGGGAGAGATGGGTTGCCTCATTGGAGGAAGGTGAAGGAGCACCTAATTTCTTGAAGAAGGACTGTTTCATTGCTGGCCTGTGGTCTCCGCTTGAGGAGAAGGTAAAGGGAAGGTTTCCTGCAACATATGAGTTGGCAGTGGAAGTAGCCCGCCTTAAAGACGAAGCTGCACATGCAAGCAAGAGTCAACGAGTCAGAGGAATCGAGCTCAGTCCGACTAACCCCAGTGACTGCAACAACCGTTCATAGAGACCAACCATAAGAGGCATCAGAAGAGCAACAAGACTTGTTGAGTCGCATCATTACCCAACTTGAGATTTTATCCGTGCATCTTGCAGCAAGGGCATGCACCTGTGAGAAATCCAGAACAAGGGAGAGGACAACAAAGGCAAAACCAAGAGCACCACTGCTATAATTGCGGGAAAGACGGCCATGGCATGTATTACTGCCCACATCCGAGAAGACATAATTTCAATAGAGGAGGAAGACAGAATCAGATTTCTCCACCAAGGACAAGATCACCGCCGCCCAGGCAACCAATCTCACCTGTTCAAATCCCACCACAAGCCATGCAACCACAGCTAGTCCCACCAGTTCAAGTCCTACAGCCACCGATGCAACCACTTCCACAATCACCACTTACACTCATCCTACACCCACCACCAATTGGTACCCGCACACCAAGTATCATTGGTCTTGCAGAAGAGGTCAAGATGAAGATAACAGAAGAAGGATCAAGCGAGAAATTTGTTCAAAGGACTAAAGCAGTGAAACAAGAGGTTAAAGAATCAAAAGATGCTACCCAGTGGGGGAGGTAAGTCAAGAAAATTGTGTTACAAATGTGAGTACATCTTTAACCCTGTATGAAATAGGCACCAAAGAGATCAATCAATGTCATTGGGCAGTAAGGGTAAGAAGGTGTAGAGTGTTGATCAGGCCTCGTTAGAGTAAGAGGAATGCAAAGGGCATGGAAGATACAAGAGAAGAGGAAGACCAACCTGCTAGCAAGGCTTCGCAGAAGATAGACAACATATCAAGAAAAGGGGAGGGCTTTAAAAACAGAAGCCTGTGCACTAGTATGGACCAAGAACAGTGTAGCAAGCTAAAGGAATCTTGCATCAAGGAAGTTTCACTAGAGGACCCTAACAAAGAGGTAAGTATGACTGAAGGTTTGGAGTTGGATATTGCTCTAAGGGCTTGGCACAACTGAGCAAGACTTTATTGTGTAGTGTCATAGACTTAGAGATGGGTAATGCCTCTAGTCTATTGAAAGGTGTTATAAACTTGGAGATGGGTAATGCCTCCAGTTTATGTAAGGATGTTCAGAGTAAGTTTGATGATCAATATTTTGCCAACCTTTTAAGGGTGTTCCAAACTCCTCCACAACACAGCATTGTGTTTGCATGGGATGCATCAGACCTACGATTATGGTTAGCCGCTAGAACATATAGAGGTAAGATCACCATGGAGATAAGAGTTAAGGAGCCATGGATAGAAAAAAGGCTGATAGAATGCAAGAATGAAGGCCTCATTCCCAATTTGGTGCAATTTTTTAACAAACAATGCATCCTCTCTATGGAGAGAGATAAGTGGGTTATGCTTGTATTTAAGCCGCAAGGTAGATGGCTTACTATTAGCATCAGAAAAGACAGCTGACATGTTTGATCACACCCAAGAGAAGCATGATATGCTTGTAGGTTTTTCCAGTCATAGTAGTAAGCAAGGTTCTGAAGACAACTAGAGCTCACCACACCAACAAGGCGGCCATATATGGTGGATTCTTGGCACACTCTTGGGAATCATAATTTTCAGTTCGGTCTTTGCAGGAGCCAAGATGCTCATTTCCCCTCTCGCTCTGGTGGTTACAAATTTTGGTCCTATTTGGCATGCAAATTTTATTGTTCGAACACTGCAGACAATGATCCTATTCTTCACTTGGTATCCAGGAGGACACTGGCACAAAGTTTTGGAAGCCATGGGCTTCCCATTTAATCAACCGACACTATTCCAAGGAACAGGCTATCACCAAGACCTGTTCCAGATTCATGAATATCCCAAAAATCTCACCAATGGCCAAATGGAATGGCTAGTTCAGAAGGCAACTTGATATCGTCTTCTACAGATCAACTGAAGAAGAATCAAAATCGGGGCTAGAGACATGAATGCCCCTAGCCAAAAGGGGAGGTCTAATGATAGTTGATTTTTGGAAATCAAGAAAAAAAAAGAAAAAAAGAAAATCTTTCCTCTGACTAAAGCCTTGGCGACACCGTCGGAAGGCTCGGCAATGCCCTGGTCAACCTCACGCCCTAGCTTTTACTGGCATGGCCTCATCACATGGCCCCCCTCACTTGACCAGCCTTATCACCCTCATGCCCTCGCTCGTCCATACCCCAGCCCAGCGGGCCGCCATACCTCACCCCTCCCACTTCCCTCTCGTCCACACCTTGGTTTTACTCTCCCCTCCCTCTCTCTCCCTCTTGTTTTATTTCCCTGGCGGGCCACCCTCATTATCTCTCTCTCTCTCTCTCTCTCTCTCTCTCAACAAAGGCTCTGTGGGCATGGAATGAAATATCCCACTCTCTTTCTCTCTCATTTTCCCTACACACCTCCCTCTTCCCTCTCTCCCTTCTCGGCACACACTCTCTCCCTCATCCATTCCTTCTCTCTCTCATCTCTCGGTGACAACTCGCTCTCTCTAGCTCTTGTCGGCGACCCACATGGCACAGGGCTCAGCCGTCCTCTCTCTCTATCTTCCTCGTTGCCTACAAGAAGCCGAGGCCTCTATCTCTCTCTCTCTCTCTCTCTCTCTCTCTCTCTCTCTCTCTCTCTCTTATCTACACACACACACACACTCACTACAACCACATTCTCCCTCCTCTGACCCGCTACTCCCTCTCCCTCTCCCCCATTGACTCTCTCCCCTCCTCTCGTTTTTGAGATTCCATGCAACCCATCCGGGCGGAGGATAATATTCTCTCTCTCTCACCCACACATCCCTACCCTTACACCACTTTGTTGACAAAACCACCCCCTTCCCTCGCTGGAAATAAGGTTTCTGTAAATATTGCAAGAAAATAATTCTCCCTCACACCCTCGAGGGTTTTCATCACCTATCATTCTCTGTGTGTGTGTGTGTGTGTGTCTGGAGAGTCCGTGATATTTCAAATCACCGTTGTCTGCATCCTAGCCGCTCAAAGCTAGGTGGTGCCCCTTGTTCGCTTCACCGTGACCGGCTTGCGGCGTGCATCGGCTCTCGGTGTTTTCGAGGCCGTCGAGATCCGTGTCGCACTTTGTGCTCATCAATTTTTGGGCCAAGAAGATTAAGAGAGATACTGGAATGTCGTTTGCCTGTTGTAATTCCAATGATTAACTATGAAAACTCTCTTGATGTGCATGTGTTTGTCCTTATCTAAAGACAAGCTCCATTGAAGTTTCTAGGGATTGAGTTAGTCAAAAGTTTTGGATTCTTGAACGTGTGTTCGAAGGGGTTCTCAAAGCATCGTAACTTAGGTAGCCATGGCTTTCTCTTATCCGGAATTTCATATATGGAAGAAGTGATGAAGATGTGGAAGACTTTTTGGAAAAGATGGAGGTTGCCTGCATTAGCAACCAGATTCATGACCTGGCGCAGATGTTACGTCTTCTTTAGATTTTTTTGAAGAGTGATGCACGAGTTTGGTCCAAAGCATTTGAAGAGGAGTTGCGTGCGGTGGATCCACCTGTAAGATTGAGTTGAGACAATCTACGGTATGGATTGGAAATGGTGTTTGTGAAGAAAGAAGATCCTGACAAAGTGTGGCAAGAAGTACAAGGTTTGGTGCAAAAGGAAGGTGAGCCAGTAGATGCGTCCATACATAAGTTTTCATTGGCATGGGAGCGGATGTGCAAGGCCTTAGCACCACATGTACCTCCACCTGACATGATGAAGAAGGACATGTTCTTGGCTGGTCTTTGGGAGAATATACGTTGGAGTGGAGCTAAAGAAGCCTAGAATATATGAAGATGCATTGGAGGTGGCAAGGAACAAAGAGTGGAAGCTGAGGAAAATGAGCCAGCTAGGGGTGGAGTCTTTGTCCAAGAGGTCTGAGTTTCAGCCTATGGATTCTTTACAAGGTCACATGCCAACGGTTCATCATGAACAAGTGGTTTTTGTTACTCCTCAAGTTATGCCAACAATGGTCACTACAACAGTGGAAGATGATGGGCTAAGGCAAGACATGAGGCAAGTGGTAGATTTAATGAAGAATCTCAGCCTAAACATGCTGGGTAATGTGGGAAATAATCGAGGTCGGGGAGGTTTGCAAATCAGCCAGGAGGTGAAGAAAGACCTAGGAATGGTGTTAGACAAAGCAATGGTAGGTTCTGGAGGCAGAATCCCACATGTTATAATTGCGGAGAGTTGGGACACATCAGCCCACAATGTGATAAGCCACCAAGGATGGGGGGGAGACATGTATCCATTGCCAAGACAGGTTCTAACTAGGTCAAATGATTATGGCATTGAAATTAAGGGAGAAGAAGGAACCAGTGGATTAACCCAGGAGGAAAAGGGAAAGAGAAAAGTGATAAGTGTAGTCACCGTGGAGAAGGCATCAAAGCTAGAGAATACATTAGTGATGCCTATTGGGAAGAGGACCATAGAGTACAAGGGAGGAATAAGTGCACCAGGTCCTAGTAAGAAGAAGGGAAAGATCCATGAAGGCGAGGATGTCAAGGCCAAGAGGAAAAGAAGGGATCATCGCAAGTTTCATGTTTCAGATTTTCCACTAGGGGATGGGAAATTAAGCTATGACTTGAAGAAGGATCTGACAAGCAGGAAGGCAGATGTTACTTTTGGGCAGCTTATAGAGATGGTGCCTAAGCTAAAGCGACAGTGGAAGAGGATGGTTAACCCAATGGAGAAAGAACCAGAGAGAGGTTAAGTGAAGGTGCTGACAATGGATGAGCTACTAGACATTTGCCCAATAGTAGATGTGTGGCACAAAAGAAAAAATCTAGGACAAGGTTATGTGGATGGCAGAGCCCAAATATGTGTCATTACACACTCATGTGTTGAGAAGATGGGTCTTACAGTGACTGGGGTGTTAGGCTTTTGGATCAGATTGGCAAACCATCAAAAAGTAAAATGTTTGGGTGTTGTAAAGAGCTTAGAAGTGGAGGCGTATGATGCAAAGGTGGTGGTTGATTTTCATGTGATGACAGCGGGGCTGGGAGCATATCCTATTATATTGGGCAGACCATGGTTACATGCAGTGGGGGTTGTTCAAGATTGGAGATGTGGTACGATTAGCCTCTATGGAAAGAGAGGTGCCAAGAAGCTATATAATATGGACACAAGGAAAGTATTGGAGGAGCTTTATGAAGTTGAGAACGAGCCTAGTGATAAAGACTATTCCACAGTGTCTGATGAGGACAGTGATAGTACTACCGACAGTGATAAGGATGTTGATGTTGCATTTCTTTTGATGGACAAAGTAATCCAGGAGTCTGGTTTAGTCGCAGTTGCAAATGAGGTTGAAGATGAAAGTGAAGGGCCTTATGAAGTGATTGAAGGGCTGATGCAAACTAAGGTAGAATTGTCAAAGAAGTAGGAATTGATGACACAAATGATCAGTGGAGACCTCTCAGCTATGGAGAAGGAGATATATTTGCACATGCTGGCTAGTTTTCCTGATTTGTTCATTACTTCATATGAAGAGATCAGAGGGTTCAAGGGCGAAGAGATGCATATAGAGATGAAAGAAGGTGCTAGGACAGTGAGGAAAAGGCTAAGAAGGATGGGCCAAGAGTAGATGAAAGCCTTGCTGGAAGAGGTGGACAAGTTATTGAAGGCAGGGTTCGTAGTTCCAGTGGAAACCACAGAATGGGTGAGTGCAATAGTAATCAGCCCAAAGAAGGATGGGAAGTGGAGGATTTGTGTAGATTTTAAACCCTTAAATGCAGCCACTAAGAAGAGCCCATATCCTCTTCCATTCATTGACCAGATCTTGGATTCAGTGGGATGGCTATGAGAGGTACAATGTGTGATGGTTTTTCAGGCTATTTTCAATTGAAGATTGCTCTTAAAGACCGAACAAAGACAACTTTCATTATGCCATGGAGCTGTTATTGCTACACGGTATTGCCATTTGGGTTGTCAAACGGACCGTCTTTCTATCAAGAGAGAGAAAATTGGGTATTGGCACCATTCATTGGGAGATGTGTTAAAGCTTTTATGGACGACTTCTTTGTCTACAGCAGTAGGGCTGAACACCATGAGAAGCTACAAATGGTATTGGCTCGATATGATGAATGTGGAGGACAACTAAATCCAAAGAAATGTCATCTAGCACAACCAAGGGTGAAGTTATTGGGCCACATGGTGTTAGAAAATGGCATTGAGGCTGTCCAGACAAGGTTAAGTCTATTATTCTTCTTCCATCACCTACGAGTACAAAGAAGTTGGCAACCTTTATACACAAAGTGAAGTATATGGCGTGGTTTATTCCATTGTCTTTAGAGCTCCTTTATCCATTACAAAAAGTGGAAAAGCATGATTCATTGCAATGGGATGACAAGTGTGAATAAGTATTCAAGAGGTGAAAGAGGTTTTAGGGGGGTTGTCAGCCATGCAAGCTCCTGATTGGGAGCAAGCGTTTTATGTAAATCCATTAGTTGGGGATGATGACATTGGAGCCATGCTATTGAAAAAGGGAAAGGAAAACCATTATATGAGGCCATTGTATTGTGCAAGCCATGTGAAGTTGGTAGCAGAGAGAAAATTCTCGGAAGTAGAGCTAGTGATGGCCAATGTAATATTTGCTTGGTCGACGATTTTGTCATTACTTGCTGCCATGACCTTTTGTTTTCTTGATGAGTTATGCCTTTTTTCCACAGTTAATTAATGACACTAACATGTCAAATGTGGTGAAATAATGGGTAATTGAGCTGCAAGAGTTTGAGTTCTCTTTTCTAGTGGAAGACAGTACAAGAGCTACCCTAGATGATTTGTTGACTTACAAGGAGAATCACCTTCTTGTTAAGGAAGAGGTGGTGAGAAAGGTAGTTGAAGAAGTTCCACAGATCATAAATACACATGTGTTGTTCTTCGATGGCTCGTACAGAAAGAGCCATGATGCAGCTTCAGGGGGTATAGCACTTTATGATCTAGAAGGGAAGCTAGTATGCAAGAGAGGGTTCAAGTTGGATGCGCATAGTAACAATGAGGCTGAATATGCTACGTTGGAAGCCCGATTATACATTTTTCTGAAGCATGGGATTAGAAGGTTGAGCATAAAAGGTGATGCCTTGTTGGTTGTGAAGCAAGTGTTGGGTGTGTGGAAGAGCAAGAACACCTCATTGAAGGAAATGTGTTTCAGAATTAAAGGCCTGTTAAAAAAGTTTGAAGCATGGAACATTAGACACATTGAACGTGCTCTAAATGGAGAGGCACATGAAGCAGCTCAAAGCATAATTGGGGAGCTATTTGTGTTGAGGACCAATTTACCCCTTTATTATGGCCGGGAAAGTTTGGCTCAAGAAGAGGAGTTTTTGCCTAACAGGAATCATTCCGAAAGAAATTCAGAAGTCTAAGAAGTATGGTTTTGTGCGTAGAGCATACAGGCACAAATTTATTGGTGATGTCCTGTACATGAAAGGGGCTGATCTTGTGTTGACACGTGTACCTCGGCGGGAGGAGCTTTATAGAGCGTTGGAAGAGAATCATGAAGGTGCATGTGGCGGACATTTTGCTCTAAAGATCACCTTGCATAAGATCTTGCAAGAGGGGTATGTATGGCCTAGTTTGCACAAGGATGTGCACCATTGGTGTAGGTCTTGCAATAGGTGTCAAGCATTTGGGAAGAGAGTATTGAAGCCAGAGCTACAAAAAACCATTATGACGTTTGATGTGTTTGAAAAGTGGGGGATTGATGCAATAGGCCCGTTACCTATCACAAGCAGGGGCAAAAGCTATATTTTGACTGCAGCGGACTATCTCTCTAGATGGGCAGTGGCTATAGCAGTAAGACAAATCACTGCAAAGGATGTGGAAAAAATTGTGTATGATGAAATATGTTGCAAGTTTGGGGTGACATTGGAGCTACTTTCAGATAAGGGGCCATGATTTATAGCTAAACTACTAGACTTTTTATGCACGAAGATGAAGATTAGGCACCAGCATACCACTCCTTATTACCCGCAGTGTAATGGCTTCAATGAAAGATTCAATGATGAGTTGGTACAAATTCTTTCGAAAGTGACAGAGCACCAAGGAAAGAAATGGGATTTGGAATTGCCTAGTGCATTATGGGCTTACTGTACTTCGGTGAAGACAAGTACAGGGTTTACTCCATTTCATTTGGTATATGGAAAGGAAGCACTATTGCCTATGGAAGTAGAGTTACCTACGGTCAAGATGTTAGAAAAGTTGCTTGGGCCGCCTAGTGATGCATTCAAAGAGAGGCTCTTACAGTTACAAGAGCTTCAACTGGATAGGATGAGTGCATTGGAACATTATGGGCAGATGCAAGATAAAGCTTTGGCAAAGATAAATGAAAAGATCAAAAGTAAGGGTATCAAGAAGCATGACTTGGTTTTGCGGTACAACAGTAAGTTGGACAACGCCTTCCAAAAGAAGTTTCAAATTAAGTGGGAAGGCCCTTTCAAGGTAGTGGAGTGTTTTTCAAATAATACTTATCATATGGCTAACCTGGATGGGATTCTACATAATCAAGGGTAAATTGATTGCGTCTTAAAGTATATCATGCTAGATTAATGATGGTGAAGCAAGATGAGTTGCCTACAGAACAAGTAATGTATGCGAGGGATGAGGAGACCTGTGATGCGGCGAGTCTTATATCTCTTTTTGCTGCTGCTGATCATGAATGATCTAGCAGGCTAGGGGATGGGCAAATTATGTTAGGAGTTATTTGAAAGAAGGGATTTTGCATATATACATACACATGCATGGTGCATTGAATAAAGTATTGCCCATTTTCCAGAGCGAGGTGGTTACGTGGGGCCCACATGTGTATAGGTGGGACAGCATGTACATAGTGCATCGATTTTCATTGTCACTAGTATCAGTGTGTTTTTTTTTATAATAAGGAGGAGTTGGTAGCACGTAAAACTTCTCAAGGAATCTATCCGCGGGCCGACGCCATGAGGTAAGCAGGTGCGTCAGATGACATCTAGTGGCATCAGGAGGTCGAATGGGATCAATATTTGCATGTGGATAAGTATGGACACAACGTGGGTGTTTTCTTCTGATAATTATGCAAAAAGGTCATCATGAGAACTATATCTAGGGGCCACTTCACGTGGTGGTGGGATGCATTATTGGAAAAAGTTGAGTGCCAGGTGTGCGGATGGATGCAACAGGGTGACAACTATGCACTGCGAGGTCACTTTTTGGCCTGTTCGGGGTTTGTTTGAGGTGAACTAAAAGGCCAAAGGTGCCCAAGTAATAAAGCTAAGTGTGGAAACTGAAAAAACTGAGAGAAGACCAGAAAAAACTTGGAGAGAAGAGGAGGAACAACGGCAACTGTGTTTTTGCTATTTTTGGAGCCTGTTTTGGCCATAAACTGCTCATCCGAGGTCGAATTTGAGCACTTTGACATTGTAGACTGGGGTTTTGGGTCATTCTGGACGCGATGACACTGTCCATTTTGCCAAATTCCTCATTGTTTTTTTTTGCTATTTTGGATGTGTAAGTTTCTTCTATGAGCGAAGCCTCTGCTCCAATTTGTGATTGTATCTGCCAAATTTTACCCATATTGTGTGAGCTATTTTCCCCATTGGTGTTGGCCCAAGCTCAATTGTATCTAAACATCAGAAATTATCCTCTTTTGAGCTGAGTTTTTTGGGTGTGTGTGTGTGTGTGTGTGTCACTCTGTGTGGAGTGGGCAAATGGATAGTCTCTCTCCTCTCACTCCATCGGTGTGTTCCCTGTTTCGGCCAGGTGGGTTGTGTAAGCTGAGTGGTGACCCATAGTATGTGTGTATCATCCCAAGAGTGTGTTTTGGGTGATCATAGAGGCATTGTGTGTGTTTCCATCCCGCTCACAGCGGGTGGGGACACATTTGCGGGATACATTCGTACTGCCGCAGCATTGTGAACAAGTTGTGTACATACACGATCCACTATGGATAGAAAATGATGAGAATGATCTATCTAAACCCTGTTGGCTCTATGTCGTTCAAGTTGCTCCATGTAGCAAGCAAGTGTGTGAAGGATTGGATGTTGAGCTCGAAGAGGTGATTCATGAACAAAGTGCAGGACCGACTTCAACTTTAAGTTTAGATTTTGAGGTGGATGTCAGCATTGAGCAATTGTTTGAACCTAAAGATGAGGTGTCAAATAGTGAAGCTGATGCGGAGAGCAACGAAGAATTAGAGTTTGATGATGATGAAGATGCATAAGTACAGATTGAGATAGACATCTTTGGTGCATCAGATTTCATAGAGGATGAGAGATTAACTAATGACTTTTGCTAGGAAACCTTTTGTAAAGATCTTTTTATTAGTCTAAAATACACTTTAGATGTTTTCATTTGTGTAGTAGTTTTGTTGATTTGTTATTTGTATTGATTAAGCATTTCCTACGTAAACTAACGTATTTTGTGGGTGTTGTTTGTGTATGATTAGCCATGGCCAATGACGATGAGCCATATTCTCCTAGTTTTAGTTTTTCAGTCACTCCGGCCGGCATGTCACCCGAGCAAATGGGCTCGTTTTTGTCTCAGTTCACACTAGAGCAGATCGCGATGGCACAACACCTTTGGGATGCAGGTCACTCTAGACCTACTACGGACGACCCTATGCCTGGGACTAGTGTGGTCCCTACACTGAGCCCACACCTCAGTCTAGTGTGCCCCCTTACGCCTAGGACTCGTGTGCCCCCTACACCGACGGGTGGTTCCTCCTTGAGACGATGTAGCCATCGTTCTGGAGGCGGTGGTTGCTGTGGTAGTGGTTCTACCAATGCATCCATACCACCGAGAGAGCATCGACCACTCTCTTCAATAGATAGTTCACCGATGGGCACACCACGTACACGTTGGGGATCACACGAGCATGATCCTAGCAAGGTGTATAAGAGCAGGGATGGGGTTGTTGTTGTAGATAGGGTCAAAAAGGAAATGTGACAGAGAATTCCACAGCTCTGTACAATTTAGTTTGGTCACTCTGTGATGGAGATTTGGGAATAACTCGATGCTGAGAGAAAGAATTACATCGTTGACGCCATTCAGAGAGAGTACTGGCTGGCAGAGGGGTACGATCAAGTCTCGAATGCCTGGATTTTGAAGATGGTGAGGTCCACAATGTCACACCGTCGGTCAGAGGTGAGAGATAGGTACAATGACGGCAGTCCCAAGCTGGCATGGTTGGACGCAGAGGAGTGGATGGGGATTGCACGAGAGACACAAGACAATCCCAATAGATTTCAACAACAAAGAGATGCAGCCAGAACACGTTTGGAGTCTGCTGGAGCATCACATCTTGGGAGTGGAGGCTACGATACGCTTCGACATGAGTTTGTAAGTATTATACGTATGCTTTAAATTATTGATAATATATATGTTATTTTAAGATTTATCTAATGATTAAACCATAATTTTATAGGAAGTTGCCGTGAAGCACCTTCCGACATGCCAAGAGGAGAAGTATGGGTACAAGCATGGACTTGTGGCCCTTTTGACCCAGTTACAAGGAGGAGGGAGAGGACGTCGATTGGGAGGCAAGGTTGTGCAAGGTTATGGTTATGGTTTTTCTATTGTTATGGTTTTGCTATGATGGTATAGCAATCGTGTGATGGTTATGGTTATGGTATGACAAGCAAGTTATGGTAATGGTTATGGTATGGCAAACAGGTTATGTTTACGGTTACAGTTTTCGACTCATGTTTTAATTATGTTAACAAGTTATGTTATTCTTACAATTTTGCTAATTTCCATACACTCGCTCTTTAGCGTCAGCTTATAGGTGGAGTGCGGTTGCTTGTGCACTCTGCCTTTGGGCAGAGAGGGTTGTTTCTTTTGCTTTAGTACATGTAGCATTAGTTCCCAACCCTCTCTTCCCAAAAAACATTTGCAGGTAGGGGCAACGGAATGAGTGTCGAAATTTAGTATATTAATATCGGTGCCTATTACGTTGCATATTCCGACGCCTATTTAAAGGTGTATTTCTACACCCGCTATACCGATGGTCATATCGACGCTATGATACCGACCTCTCTTATGAGGCTTATTTCAACGCTTTTTAGTTTGAAAATTAACGCTATTTTGTCAGTACCTACACCGACTTCTGCGCGACGTCTTGTAGTGCAGTGCATATGTGGTGTGATAGTAAAGTCCATGAACGCAAAGACTGTAAATATTTTGATGAATGTTACAAGGAAAATTTTGTCTTTTGTAAAAACAAGAAGATTCATCTCAAAGCAACAGGTGAGCCGCTTCACTTGAACTTTGGAAGGGGTGGTATGAAGAAGTTAGTGGAGGAAATACAACATAATGTTGCTATGGTAGAAGCAGCTACATATGGGTTGCAGGTATACAATAATGCAGATGATGAAGGTGCAAGAACTAAAGGTGATTTGTGGCCTTATGCTTTGAAGACTGTAGAAGTAGGCAAGGTGACTCATGGAAAATTATGGCAGATTGGAAATTGCATTGGGGAAAATATAGGATGGGCTGACCTAATGGATACTCTTTTCGTATATGCATTTATTGCCAAGTCCCAAGGTAATGAAGCCATAGCAGAAGAGAAGCACAAAAGATATGAGGATATTGCAGGAACATCAAAAAGAGCAACCATATCTAGCAGTAAGAAAGATGAGGGGCCTATTTCCAAACCTGCTCTCAAAGTGGTAATGGAAGAGGGATCAAAAGATAAGAAGCAAGGTAAGCCCAAGGGACCTTCCTATAAGCTGAAATCTGACATTGAGTTGGCTACATATCTAAAGAAGGTTTTTGAAGAGCGCATTCTCAATATAAAGGCAAAGCTCAAGTTGGGTGACATCTTGGGAATTTCCAAGCGTGAGTTTCATGAGGCTATTATAGACATTATCAAGAGGAAATGGCAAATATCAAGTGAGTAGGAACCTGATGGAGTTAAAAGTCAAATGATCCATCACATTGAGTCAATTTTGGATGCTTATGAAAGAGGCATTTGAAGATGAAAAGTCAAAGGAAGTGGTGGTTTCAAATCCAACTATATTTGAGGTAAGGCATGTTCATTTTAATGACGATGGAGATGAGAAAATTGTTCCCAAGAGTCACTTTTCTAGGACTGATTGGGCCAGAGCAATGACAAAAAATGTTGTGAAGCTAGGGGACATTGAAGAGCTAGTTTTAGCACTTGTGGACCATGGGTCGGGAATCAATCTTATGGCAAAGAGCTTGTATCAAAAAGGAAAATGTCCTATTGATGTTGACACAATTGGCAGATTCGAGCTGCCAATATGCTTCTAGGGGATCTTTATGGTGCATGTGCAAATGTTAAGGTAACTATTGGGAATGTTTTTTACGCACAATTTTTTTCTATACAAGAGCATTTGTCCTATCTACTCATATTGGGACAACCCTACATTATGGCTGTGCGCATGGAAAACCATTAGGGAAAATTTGGACTCACAAAGGGGCCTTATAAGGAGTTAGGCTTCCTCTCTCATGTCCAAAACGGGCGTGCGGTAAAATTTTTGCAAATCAACTCTAAACTTGGCAGAGATTTGGTAGTTAGAATCTACTCTTCAAGCTCTTTCTATTGATATATAGCATGCCACGAGATTCCTCATATTTTGAAAGATTCTATTTTTTATTCTATAGATTCTAGATGGAGTTGTCACATCACAGAGAATCAAAACATAGAATCTTTCAAAATATAGCATGCCATGAGATTCCTCATATTTTGAAAGATTCTATGTTTTGATTCTCTTGTGATGTGACAACTCCATCTAGAATCTAGAGAATAAAAAATAGAATCTTTAAAAATATGAGGAATCTCATGGCGTGCTATATATCAATAGAAAGATCTTGAAGAGTAGATTCTAACTGTCAAATCTCTGCCAAGTTTAGAGTTGATTTACAAAATTTTTACCGCATGGACTTTTTGGAAATGAGAGAGGAAGTCAAACTCCTTATAAGGCCCCTTTGTGAGTCCAAATTTTCCCTAATGAAAGGTGCTAGATGATGGCTCGCCCTATATGAAAGTATTCAAAGAAGGGATAGTAAAAGGGATGTTCAATTTTTGAGTGTGTGTGTATAGATCATGCCAGAAACAAAGATAGCCTATGTAATCATCCATTGCCAAAGATACACAAAGAATTCAAAAAACACAGGTTTTTACAGGATTTTCTTGGTGTGTCACTATAAAGCGGGACTATGGTGGTACGGAGATGGGAAAGCTCTCTCAAAGAGATACTTTCTCTTTGGGGTTTTTGAAACTAACATCTGAGGGTTCCGTTTCATACAAGAAGTTTAATGAGCTACCAAAATGGGCAAAACAATGTGAATTGCAGAGATGTGATGTGCTTGAACCCGATGATGTGATTTCATGGATCTTTGAAGATTTCTCTTATGTGGATACTATGTCAAAGCTAGAGGAGATCATGCAATACAGGTTACAAAGTGGAACTAACATTGTTAAAGTGCATCCAATGGACATGTATGAAGGACTGGATTTATATGAAGCACTTGCACATATAAAGGAGGATTTGGGTGAACCAGTTGAAGTCCAGGTAGAGAGAAAAACTTCTATTACAAAGAAGGTGAGGCCGGTGGCTACACCTTGTGATGGTTTAATGGAGAAAGCTTCTCACCATCCTATAGTGAGAGATCCAAAGAACATTGGGCATAAGTTCACTGAAGAGAGATTGAAGCATTTGAAGATTGGAGAGGAGGATTTCCTTGTTGAAGAGGAGATCAAATGCTTTTGAGAGATGCTTTAAAAAATATGGTAAAGCCATTGCTTTTGAGCCAAGTGATATTGGATTTGCAAATCCAAATGTTGTTTCTCCTATGGTTATATTTACTGTTCCTCATATTCCATGGAGTTTATGCCCTATTCCAATACCCAAAGCTCACTTGCCAAAGCTCATTAATTTTTTCAATGAGAAGATAAGGATGGGCATTTTGGAACCATCATGCACACCATACCCTAATTGGTGGTTTATTGTTCCAAAGAACAATGATACCCTAAGGTTCATTCAAGATATGCAACCGGTCAACAAAGTAACAATCCGCAACGTAGGAATAGTCCATTAGTGGATGAGTTTGTTGAAGCCTTTGCAGATAGATCTATCTACTCTATGGGTGATCTTTACTCAAGATATGATCAGTTTCAACTTGCTTTGTAGAGCAGGGATCTTGCTCATTAGGAAGAGAATGGAGTGTAGGAGGGCCTCTTTATTTTCCATGAGCTTATGGAGGTGATTAACGAATAGGTGTATTCCATGTGTGCAAGAATGGTGGGTGTGTAAGAGATGTGTAAGAGTGGTCAAAGGATGCACTCCCCCCCTCACCCCGCCTCTAAGAGAAAATCAAGGAGCTCATTAGAGAGTTACATGAACCACCCTCAAAGAAGAGAATGAAGGCATGATTTTTTAGCATCTTTAGAATTAAGAAATTGAGGGAACATCAGGTGCCAACGCCAACAAAGAAGTTCAATGATTTGGTTCAAAGATCTTCAAAATTGGAACAATGAGCAAAGAAAGACAAGGGAAGGATGTATGCTAAACTGAATTGACCACTCCAGAATATGTGAAGGAGAAAGAATCTATTGAGAACCAAGAGAATGGAGCTCCTATCAAGGTAATTGCAAGAAGGAGAAGATATAAAACCTTCTCTTGTAGATGTAGAGGAATAAGAGGTTTCATTAAAAGAGACTTCAACTATTGCACTGTGGCAAGTATGGACATTTTTCAGTACAATGTCAAAAATATAAAAGTTGATGTGGTTGGAGTGAAATGGCCGAACCAGTACCAGTGAAAGCAATCACTAGGAGCTTTGGTGTTGTCGTCAAGGAAATATTAGGGGATCATTCGGTAAACCAATGCAAAGTGAATGGTAGAAGTAAAGGGTTATGTCTACTTAGATCACACAGGATCTAGAGAAAATGAAGCCAAAGAAACCAGAATTCTCTGAGGCTAGAACAATTCAAAGTATTCCACCCAAGACTTCAACAATGTAGACAACAAAACTTGTAGAAGCTAATCATGGGATTTAGACAATGGGACTCCGAGAGACTGGACATGGAGTTCAAAATGATGAAAAAGAACTTCTACAAGTTGGAGACAACTTGGTGGAAGCTGAGACACCGGATCTGGAAACAAAACAAATTCGAAAAGAACAAATTGATTTTTTGTTCAAGGATTCACCACCAAAAAGATAGGAAAGGAGTACATATGTGGCACTATGAGGGAAATTATTGTGAAAGAAAAATCCTCTAGTTTGATGCAAGTTCTGGAAAATGACCACGATGAAATATTCCTAAAGGTTTTTGAAACGACCCGTGTTTGCCACACTTAGAAAGCCTCTTTGTTTATATCTCTTACGTCTTAGTTCTCATCCCATAACTAAGTGGTTCCCCTTCACTTCTTTGGATGTGGGTTTGTGTTGTTTTTTTGGCTTGTGGTGAGAGACGGAAGTGCAAAACAGACTGGGTGGCCTCTACACCAAGACTATGCACGATGGCCTCATCATGGGAGGTACACAATAGGGGCACCACCTAGCAAGATATGCGGCTAGGATGCATACATATACACAATCAAATATGCCATGGAAAACAATTTCAAGATCCACGTCCAAGTGTGGGATGGGGTTGTTGAAAAACAAGATGAGAGTAATGGTGAGCGAGTGAGAATGGGCTTGCTACTTGTGTGTGTAATAAGGAAGATAATGAGGTAAGGGAAACATGCAAGTATGCTCACTTCTCATACCAAAGGTGGCAAATTTGCACTACTTAAGATGCAAGTAGTAAGATGATAAGAACATGAGAGGGAGAGATAGAGTGTGTGTATGGTGTAGCCTATGGCAAAATGGAAAGAAAGAAGCATATTCCATACTCACAATGAAGTATATCTCAAATGACACAAGGTATGGAACCAAGATGGAGTGTGTTGATTGCTTGCAAAAGATGAATACAATAGGTAGCATAGGGCAAGAAAATGAGAAGGGGACAAGATCGTAGGATGCATAATGGAGGGATGGGAGTTGATGGCGAGGAATATCATGAGTGTAGCCATCATTTTTCTTCTTGAAATCATGCCTTCAATCCTTCATTACAAGTGTGTGGAGATATGGTACTCATTTTGTGCATGATGATGGTGATGGTGTTGTGATTATGTGATTAGGGTTCATGCTACTAGCATGTAGCACAAGGGTGTGTATGTGTAGGTGTGTGGGTATGTGATAGTGTGCATATGGGGTAGTGTGTGTGTGTGTGTGTAGTGTGTGTTTGTTTACAAAAGATAAGGCCTCCTTTTATAGGCTAAGAGAATGATTAGGAGAGAGATTATGAGAAAAAGGAGTTATCACAAAGTGACCTTAGTTAGAGGCATTACCCCTGAGAAAAAGGAGTTATCACAAAGTAACCTCAGTTAGAGGCATTCCCCCAATGAGAGCTCCGTGTGCCCTGCTTATTGACCAATTTCCTCCTAATCACCTTCATCCTGGCGAGCTTTGTCTCCATGCCACCTTCCATAGCTTGAGTCCAAGAGCTTCCTTATAATATTTGCGAGAATCATGATAAAATAAGAGAAAATACAACAATAATAGAGAGAAACCTATAAGAAATTGTGTGTGTGGAGTTGGATAATCAAGAGTTCTTCCAATGTGTACAGATAGGCTCCACCATTTTGGCCATATCTCCCAAATCGTAGCTCCAAAAGTTATAAAAAAATAAGAGCCAAAAGATCAACTCAATGTCTACAAGTTTTGTGTTGAAAACGTTTTCCAGTTCAGAAAAAAATAGAGAAAAATCCCACAAAAATATGTGTCCGTCTTTTCCCTTCCAAAAGTCTTCCAGGTGGTCCCTCTTGACTTCATGTGCAAGCCTTGTGTCCACAAGTGAATTAGGCTTGAATTTGATAATATTTTGTTGACTCCAATTCCATAATGCATAAGATTCTCTTCCCTTTCACTATTGACTTTTACTATTTACTTGTAGTGACCATCAGGTAGTGGCTGTCGGGTAGAATCGGCATCCAGTGAAATTTTCTTTTTCATAGGGTTTGTTCCTACCTCTCATTATTTTTGAGATCCAAATGTGTCAAAACCATAGCTATGTACAAAATAGATATAAAGATTTTTGTGATTTTCATGCATCAGGTTCGTCCTCCTCTTAGGGTCCTTGAAGCCTTTCCACCAAGTATATACCAAGAGAGAGGTGGAGCAAAATTTGAAAAGCGGCCCTCATTAGCCCTCCCCCTGAATCTAGAGGCATTTATGTGTCTATCTCTGTAATTGAGTTGATTGAGTAGTAGAGGAGCCCATATTCTAGTTTCCTTTTGGAATAGCCATTGCGTCTGGCCATTAGTGAGATCTTTGGGACATTCATTTGTTCTCAAGAAAAGAAAAACATCCTGACAAAGCTGCCTGGCTAGAGCATCAATGATCAACAACTCAAACTGCCTGTGAGTAAATGGGAATCCTACGGCTTCCAAAACTTTGTTTCAATATCCACCAGGATACCAAGTAAAGAATAGGATTGTCACCTCCAATGTCCTAACAATAAGATGTCTTGCTTCATGCCAAAAAGGATAGGATTTGTAACCACCATAAGTGAAAGGATAATTTAATAAAACTTAGAATCATGATTCCCAAGATTGTACCAAGATTTCTCCATCTACGGCTTCCTTGTTGATGTTGCAAGTCCAGTTTTCTTTGAAACTTAGCTTTCCACTACATGTGAAGCTAGATAAAGAGTCACTATCCTCTTGGGTGCTGTCAAAAAGGTCCATTGCCTTTCCTGAAATTGGTAATAATCCACCAACCTTGCAACTCAAAGTCAAGCTTGATACATGTTGTACCAAAGCGCATAGCACATACAAAATATAGGATGCAATCCACATGTTGAAAAACACTTCATCTCGACTATATGCATGCAAGACCATACTGCCATCTTTCTCACATTGGGATCCATTTTTTGTGACCCTTATGCCCACCCCTTGTGCTAAGGGTTCTACTAAAGTTTTTCTTAAATGCATCTAACCAATATGATCAAACATAATCTCTATACATAGGTTTCCAAACCTAGATCTCCAATAAGCTACCACTGCATCCACTTGCTTAAGAATCTCCTTAGGGTGGACTTCAAAATCCCACTCCTTGGTAACAACCATTCTAGTTTGGTCTGCAATGGCTTCCTGTGATTGGTGTAGTGCCAAAGACTTCATGCTTCTTCTTGCAGTTGGATATCCGATGGATCCACCTTGTTGTGGTCTGTGAGAATGAGACCCATGATTTCAAGAGAGTTGTCACTATTATTTGTTGTGGTATATTCCTCCTCCTCTGATGCTGTAGGAGAATTGTTAAAGAGTGCACTAGTCTCTAGTTTCATTCCTTGTTGCTTACTAGTCTTCGTGTTGTATAGAATGTCCTTGCCCTTTCTACCTTGCTTCTTGATAATTCCTATGTCTAAATATTGGGTTGCTCTCATGGCCATGATCCATGGTCTCTCTGAGATAATTGGGTAGCCCTCCCCCTTAGGGATGCTCATGCCCTGTATAGAACATCCCTCACAAGATCACAAGATTCTATAGACTCACCAATTGTGAAATCTAGAATGCCAATTTTTTGTCGTGGCTTAGACTTCCTCTTAATTGACTCTCCCTTGGCCTTGATTTTTTCTTCCCTCTGTGAACCTTCCTCCTTTCTAGAGTGATTAAATCCCATGGTGTCTGCCTCTTCTACCTTGGTCTCACCTCTTTCCACTTCTTTGATGTGTTTCTTCACCTTCACGTTTCCCTTATCTTCAAGACCGATGAAACTCATTGCTTGGTCATTGGCTAGTGGTGGGAGAAATGGTAGAACGAGGGTATGTGGTGGTGGTCGTGGTTTCACAAGTCGTTGTAATATTTGCATGGTGGTGCTTGTTGTGGTGCCCTTGGTGATGGTGATCTTGCTCTCGGTGGTGAAATCTGGTTTTGTCTATCTCCTTGGGTGTGGGCAGTAATACATGCCATGGCCATCTTCTCCACAATTATAGCAGTGGTATTCTTGGTTTTTCCTTTGTTGTCCTCTCCCTTGCTCTTGATTGTAGTTGTGTGCATATCCTTGTTGCACCAAATGCATAGATAGATTCTCAATTTGAGTAGTGATGCAACTCAACAGGTCTTGCTGCTCTTCTGATGCCTCTTGTGGTTGGGTTCTCTGAGCGGTTGTTGCAGTTACTGGGTTTAGTCGGACTGACCTTGATTCCTTTGACTCGTTGACTCTTGCTTGCATGCGCAACTTTTTGTCTTTAAGGCCGACTACTTCCACTGCCAACTCATACATTGGAGGGGATCTCCACACCTTCTCCTTAAACAACAACCAATAGCCAACAATGAAACATTCCTTCTTCAAGAAATTATGAGCTCATTCACCTTCCTCCAGTGAGGCAACCCATCCCTCACAAATCCACAAACTTGGATTCACAAGTGGCATACTCTAGAAGACCTCCCTGCTTTAACTCTATTAGTAGCTGCCATAACTTTTTTGAGGTTGTGCCTGAACCAAACCTCTTCACAAATGTAGCACGTAGTATGTCCCATGCATCCTTGGTAGCTTGGGGAAAATAATTGTACCAAGTCTTGGCCTCTACTTTCATCAGTAGAGGAAAGATTTGTAGCTGTGAGGTGTCATCGTCCTTGTTTGGAAACCATACAAGCAATGTCAAAGTTATACAAAAAATTGGTGGTGATTTTTTCTCCCTTCTTGCCACTAAATGTGAGAAAAGAGACGCTTGGGTGGTCATACTTGACTTGAACTCTCTAGGCATATAGAGAATGTTGGTGTAGCAAAAGTTGGTCCGAGCTGGAAAGTGATCTATTCCATGCAAAGGCTGCAGGCAGGTGCAGTGGATAAGGCTAGATCCTGGACAGAACAGGGAAGTGGGGATGTATGTCTAAAGTGTCTTTTTAGGCCAAAAGGGCTCAAGGGTGGTCCAGATGGGATGACAGACCAAGGTACCCAAAGTGCCAAGTGAGTGCTCTGAAATGTAGCGTTCGATGTGCTCTAGAAGCCGGTCTAGATGGATTTCAAACAGAGCCCGGATTCTCAAGCTATTTCAGTGCAAAGTTAGAAGGTTTAACAGATCCCTGATGGACAGGGTAGCTGGGGGCAGATTGCCCAAGAAGATGTCAGTAGGTAGATGTGTAGTGCTCAAATTATGGAGCATGCGTGTCTCTTCTTGGATTGCTAATCATAGCTTTGGATAGCAAGTTATGATCAGTTGAAGTTTTGCCAGGGACCGGGTTTGAGCCCACTTGAATTCATTGGAAATCATTCCATCTGGCATTTTTTAGGCCTCAACATGGTCCTCAAGCAAGGTATGCATCATGCGGACTCAACAAGAATTGACAGATCGCCAAACAGAGTAGTGGTGGCGGAGATATAGAGGTCAAAGTTGGGGGTGCTTTGCAGAGGGAGGGTCAACATATGGTTCTCCTCGGTTATTGGGCATTTCTTTTGAGGCCATTGAGGAGGTTAGATGTAGAGCTAGCCGAGGAAAGTAAATCTCGGAATGTACACTTTTGGCGGGTTTTGTGAAGGGGGTCAATCGACCAACTAGGTAAAGTGTGGTGTGATGCCAAAGTGGGTCACAAAAAACCATTTTGAGCCATTTTTATGTAAAGTCTTGGCCCTCAATGGGGTGCAATTGAAGGGGAGGGCTCCATGTGGCCCGCCTTTGATCCCACATGCGTGGAACGGGAACAGGAGGCAAGCTATATAGCCCAGGTATGTATACTCCAAGGGTATAAGGTGGAGAGAGAGGAGCTTGGAGCTCTGGTGGTTATGGAGTTCGCGACCGCAGCGCTGTGTTGGCTTTGATGGCAATGATCGCGGCCCTATAGGGGTTCACGGCACTGGTCTTTTTCCTGGATAAGGTAGTGTGCAAGGCGGACTCATGGCGGTGGTGGCCAGTGGCGACTCTTACTTGGCGCCTGCGTTAGGTGATGTGGCAGAAATCCGTTCCCACGCCCATGAGGGCTCCCCTCTTTTTGAAGGCTAGGGGATAATGGATCAAGCAAGGGGCCGGACAAAGATAGTCAAAGGGAGGAGTGAAAGGTAGTCCAAAGGGTGAAAAAAGAAAAAATTAAATGAAATATAAAAAATGCCAAGGGGCACTAGTGACATTTCTAGTGCACCCCCCCTTCAAGAGCAAAAGTCAAAGAGAGCAAAAGAGAGCAGATAGAAATGAAGTAGCTCTCCCCTCCAAAAGATGCCAAATTAAGGTGCCAAATGGGCCAATTAGGAGGCAGTCTCCAAAGTTGAAGACCCCCCACTATAAAAACCATATTTTTAATGAAATGGGGGCTTTTTTGTGTCGTTTGAAGCTTGCACAAGGGGGTTTTTTGGCAGAGGAGTGTGCCTGTCGAATCCCTTTGTATTTTCTCATGAAAATGACCATGGTGATGGCATTGCAAGCTCCATATATGCCTTTTGAAGCATAATCAAGCCCATATTGCCCAGTTTTGGTGTCGTTTCCGCTTCCCGCTTCTCTTTCTCCTGCTTTTGTGTCTCTCCTTGGTGTTGGCTGTGTGGATACGTGTGCCCCCCAGACCGAAAGTGTTTTATGTGAGAGAGTAAGATTGAGTGGCTGTGTGTGTGCGTGCGTAAGGGTGGAGACCGATCATGGCAGTAGGTGTGCGTTGTGTGGTGGACTTGTGGAGTGTGTAGACATTGGGAAAAGAGCAAGCGGTGGTCTGCTAGTGAGAAGTGTATTTTGAAGGTGTTTTGCTGAGAGGATAGGGGTTTTGTGGATACCCTGAGCTATAGAGAGGTCTTTGTTGTTGTGCCGGGTGTGTTCCCAAATTCCCCCTCTCCAGCGTAGGCCCACTTGCTTCCTCCAAATGCTTTAGGCTTTGTGGCTTGGACTTTGTGGTTGATGAAGTTGATGACACTTTTCGATCTTTCTTCACCTCCTCTATTGGCACTCATTGATAGAATGCTTTCGTTGACAACAACGATGACATTTTCTAGCCCCTCCCTCAGTGCTCTTGAATTGCAATTAGCACGAGCAATGTGAGATGGGGAGCTTACCTCTTGGATATCGACGACACTACAACCTGGAAGTAGCACTTCGATGAAGGCCTTGCATGCTTCTACAGTCTCCTCTTCTTCGGTCCTCCAATTTGAAAAATCTTGTAGCCATTCATCCATGATTGATGGCATGCATCGTTATTATTTGTTGACTGAAGGTCTTTGCAAAGCCCTCCTTAGTGGGGGCATCAAATGAGAGGCGGAACTGCAAAACAAACTGGGTGGCCTCTACACCAAGACTATGCACGATGGCCTCATCATGGGAGGTACACAATAGAGGCACCACCTTGCAAGATATGCGGCTAGGACGCATAGATATACACAATCAAACATGCCATGGAAAACAGTTTCAAGATCCACGTCCAAATGTGGGATGGGGTGGTCGAAAAACAAGATGAGAGGAATGGTGCGCAAGTGAGAATGGGCTTGCTACTCGTGCCTGTAATAAGGAAGATAATGAGGTAAGGGAAACATGCAAGTATGCTCACTTATCATACTAGAGGTGGAAAATCCGCACACCTTAACACTAGAATGGTAACCTAACAAGACATAAAACTGTCCTTTCAGGGTTTTGGGAAAAAATTCCAAAACCATAGTAGATCCACTCATTTTGAAAAATCCTTTCATGAGCTTATAGTTCAATAACTACTACATATGGAAAAAATAAGAAACTTGTAATTTTTCTCCTCCCTTGGTCACTACAAGCCTCCAAAGTTGATGGACCAGTGCTTTTTGCCCAAAACAGCAATTTCTTATGGTTGATTGCATATATATAAGAGTAGGGATTTTTCTAGGACCTGAGATAAAATGCCCCGTTAACTTCAATGGGTTGGTGACCAAAAAATATGGTCGATTTTACCTCACTAATTTGTTTTTGGGCAAAAAAATTAGGTACAAAAAAGTTGCATTTTTGCCATTCTGCGGACCTATCATGAAAGTTTCTATAGCCACGCTCAATAAAGATACTATATACATGGTTTCTTAGTTCCCTTTGGGCCTTTGGATTCAAAAGGAGCCATGGAGCATGTCAAAAGGATAATGGATCTCTTACAATTGTAACCTTGGGGGCAATGATAAAGTGCTAAATACACCAAACATGAAAAAACTGGGTTTAGAATTATGACCTCTAGAAACCCATAGAAACTACTCAATATCTAGCCAAGTTTGTAGTCTATGATTAGATATGGTTACTACCTACAAAATCCACACAATTGGCCTAAGAAACTAGCAATATTGAGAAAGTTATACTTGCTACTCTAAAATGTATCGTATTCTTCACCAATCAAAAAACTCAACCATCATCATATACTATGCTATATAGCATATTAGGTCCCCCAAAACTCAAGGAAGATTAGCTTTATGCTATACATTACACTTACACAATCAAAATTGAATTTGGATATCAAGAAAGCCACCAAAAAAATCATAAAAGTTCTAATTTTGGCCAAAAAACAGGATTATGCAATTCTTGTAAATTGGTCATAACTTTCAATTTTAACACTTAGCTCTCCCTACAAGCATCAAAACATGTTGAGAACTATGAAGGCCTAACCTCTAGCCATCTAAACCTACAAACATAAAGTTTAGAGTGGTATAGTTGCCAAAAATTGAAAAAAAACGAAAAACAGGACCCGTTTTTTCACACAGTTTAGGTTCAAAAATTTTGTGCAAGAGTAAGGTTAATGGTGAGATCGATACTCCCAAAAAAATGCTAAGTTTTTTTCAGCTCATAAGGCAACTTTGTGGATATATAGAACCTATAAATTCATTTTCATACTCTTCAAATAATTCAAGCAAAATGGTCACTTAACAGGACACAAAAGTGTCCAAGGACATAAAAGTGTCCTGTTACCATTCTAGTGTTAAGATGCAAGTAGCAAGATGATAGGTATGAGAGGGAGAGAGTGTGTGTGTGTGTATGAAGGCAAATCCGCACACCTCAACATAAGCAAAATGCGGAAGAAACAAGCATGATCCATACTCACAATGAAGTATATCCCAAACGACACAAGGTATGGCAACAAGGTGGAGTGTGTTGATTGCTTGCAAAAGATGAATACAATAGGTAGCATAGGGCAAGAAGATGAGAAGGGGACAAGACTGTAGGATGCACAATGGAGGGATGGGAGTTGATGGTGAGGAATATCATCAGTGTAGCCATCATTCTTCTTCTTGAAATCATGCCTTCAATCCTTCATTACAAGTGTGTGGAGATATGGTGCTCATTTTGTGCATGGTGATGGTGATGGTGTTGTGATTATGTGATTAGGGTTCATGCTAGTGGCATGTAGCACAAGGATGTTTATGTGTAGGTGTGTGGGTATGGGATAGTGTGCGTATGGGATAGTGTGTGTGGGTGTAGTGTGTGTGTCTGTTTTACAAAAGATAAGTCCTACTTTTATAGGCTAAGAGAGTGATTAGGAGAGAGATTATGAGAAAAAGAAGTTATTACAAAGTAACCTCAGTTAGAGGCATTCCCCCAATGAGAGAGCTTTGCGTGCCTTGCTTATTGACCAATTTTCTCCTAATGACCTTCATCATGGCGAGCTTTGTCTCCATGCCACTTCCATAGCTTGAGTCCAAGAGCTTCCTTATAATATTTGAAAGAATCTTGATAAAATAAGAGAAAATACAACAATAATGGAGAGAAACCTGTAAGAAATTGTGTGTGTGGAGTTGGATAATCAGGACTTCTTCCCATGTGGACAGATAGGCTCCATCATTTTGGCCATATCTCCCAAACCATAGCTCAAAAAATTATAAAGCAAATAGGAGCCAAAAGATCAACTCAATGTCTACAACGTTTGTGTTGGAAACTTTTTCGAATTTGGAATGAAAAAAAAAGAGAAAAATGCCACAAAAATATGTATCCGTCTTTTCCCTTTAAAAAGTCTTCTAGATGGTCCCCTCTTGACTTCATGTGCAAGCCTTGTGTTTACAAGTGAATTAGGCTTGAATTTGATAATATTTTGTTGACTCCAACTCCATAATGCATAAGATTCTCTTCTATTTCAGTATTGCCTTTTACTCTTCACGTGTAGTGACCGTCGGGTAGAATTGGCATTCAGTGCAGTTTTCTTTTTCATAGGGTTTGTTCCTACCTCTCCTTATTTTTGAGATCCAAATGTGTCAAAACCATAGCTATGTACAAAATAAATACATAGATTTTTGTGATTCGCATGTATGAGGTTCATCCATTCTCTTAGGGTCCTTAAAGCCTTCCCACCAAGTACATACCAAGAGAGAGGTGGAGAAAAATTTGAAAAGCGGCCCTTAGTGGTTTCCGCAACCCCAATTGAGTAGCATGAGAGCCTTGAAGGGCATTTAGAGGTACACCCACACGGAGGATGACTTTGTGTATTTTTCTAGTTCCTATTTCATGATTGCTTGGCATTTAGTATAATCAAGTAGGTTGTATGAATCAATAAGATTTGTATGCTATTTTGATTACTATTGCAAGGAAAAAGATATACATTATTGTTAGCACTAAACTACAATTCCAACATGGGATTTGGAGAATTTTAGGTTCTCATAGGTTAGCAAAAAAAACTGCATCCGTGAATCCGTTGATATTACCTCTCATTAGGTACGACCTTATTTTGGAAGTTTATATTTTTGTTTTATTTTAATAATGGACCAAGAATAGAAATTTATCCGCTTCACTCTACACCACATATTAGGATCTCGAGATTAGGATAAATGTTTTCATTAGTAGGAAGATTTGTTTCCAACAAATGTATGATATTTATATTTGGCTCTCAAAGGGCAGGTGAAATCCTTGCATCGCCACAACATGTCATCTTGCTGCTTATTGACTATCACAGATCATTTGATGTGGATGTTTTTATTTTACTTTAGAATAGATTGCAACCTAGAAAACATTGTTGTGCAAATCTTTTTATGAAACATGTTGTCACTTTAAAATTGTTTCAATGGAGGCCCAACGCCAAATGTCAGGATATCCTCTATTTTTTTGAGGGACTGGCGAGGATGCCGATTTATTTTTAGAAAATTTAAAAATGGCTTGCCGCATACAAAGAGTGATAGGAGATGCGGAATGCTTGGAAATCTTTGAGGTAGTTCTTAGAAAAGATGCTAGTACTTGGTTTTCCTCTTTGTCTAAGGAAGTTGAAGGAAGCTATAGGGAGACTTTAGTTCACTTGAAGGAATATTTTTTCAACCCCAAAATACTCAAAAACTATGGCAAGACATTGTTTCCCATAGGAAAAAAGACCTAGATGACTACTACACCTACAAGTAGGAGTTTCTATGTCTTTGGGCTATATGGATGAGAAATATTGATAACCCAGGGGATGGTATGGCATTTCTAAAGAAGGAGAGATTCATAGTGGGTTTGTTCCCCACAATCAAGGTCAAAGTTGAGTCAAATGTACCTACTACATTTGATGCCACCAAAACTAGGATTGCCTTGAAGTACACGAAATTGAAGTGCATTCAAGGAGAGCTTCCAAACGAGGGTCCTAGACGTAAAGAGACAACACAAGTATCAATTCCAAGGAGATACCCGAGGTAACGACCAAGGAGATTGAAAATTTGAACCAATCCTTAAGAAACTTGTTAGTTCACCTTGCACAAGATGTAGGTCCTAAGGAACAAATGAAGAAAGTTGAGGAATGATAGCCACGACCCAAACGAGTATTACAACGTTGGAATTACAAAGAATCTGGGCATGTGATGTAGTATTGTGCTTGGTCTTGTGGGAGCTGGAGACACCTAGCTTTAATTATCTAGTGATGAATGAAGGTGAAGGAACTATTTACCAACCAATGCTTCCACAAAGACCAAATGGAGCAAGACCACCTCCACTAGGAGTGGAAGGAGTTCCACCTTTGGCAGATTCAAATGTGCATGTGGTAGAGGTGACAAATTCAAATGAGGTGGACATGGAAGAAATTGGCATTAAGAATGGCCATGGAAAAGGTAAGGAGAGAAAAGGAGTTACATCACAAATTGACCATGGGCAAGGCAAGCAGGTGAAGGAGACAAAGGAAACTAAGAGTACTTGATGCCGTATCAACCTCCAAGACTTCCCTCTTGGACATGGTGTGGATCCATACAACCTATTGGAAGACATGAGAGGTAAGGGTCCTTATACCTCATGGCATCAATTTCTTACCTTGTGTCCCCAAGTTAAGAGGGAGTTAACAAAGGCAGTGAGCACTAGGAGAAAGGTGAAATAGAATGTGCTTGTTGTGAAGATTTCACAAGATGACATGAATAAGGATGTTACATATGTGCTAGATTGTAACATCAAAGGAAGGTTGGTTAGGAAAGGTCTAGTGGACGGGGGCGCACAAATTTTCATCATGACAGAGGGCCTCATGCAAAAACTAGGCATGCACATCCATGAGACACCTGAAATCAAAGTCAAGATGGCAAGCAATATCAAAGTTGTGAGGTCCCTGCCCCTTTTTCAGAGGAGCGGAGTACCTTTGATAGGTCTCCAATCCTAAAAAAGAAAAACCAACGGACATTGCCTTAGCTAATACATAGCCACGGGCATGAACCGTTAGTGAAGGATTGGTCCTATCTCGATATGGCAGAGCGTGACCACCATAACCCTATCTAAAAACTATCTATAATCAATTATACCTAAAAGTGTAAATCTTAGAGTGACCAACCTGTGTGCTTTTTTTCCCATGTTTCAGAAGCACAGCCATGCCCAGGTTTGTCTCTTTTAAGATTTATGACTTAAAAACCCGACTCATCGGGTTCACCCGTCCATAGAATGATACCGTCGCGGTATCATTCTCCCACTTTCCACACCGCACTCACCCTTCTTTTGTTATCTAATTACTACCACACTGTTTAAACATACATGTTCCTTTACTTTATTTATGATACTGGTTCGTTAAAACAACCCTTCAAACAGTATTACAAATAATAGTCAAACAAGATGTCGTCCAATTTTAAACCAACAACCCTTAGATTAGGTTCACTCAAGAATCTCTACTGGCGCTATTATGTCCGATCGGTATATACATTATTTATAAAAACCCTTATCCTCATGAGCGTCGCATACCGCTCGACAAGTACTCATTGTGCTAATCTAGACGTACTCTCGTCACAGCAACAACGGTGCCAATCTGGGCATCATCCTCACGCCACGGCAAAACAAAACTGCAGTATCCAGCTGGGCTAATCTGGGTGTACTCCCACATCAGCGGTGCCATCCTGGGCACCATCTCATGCCTCGGCAACTGCCACATAATGCCAACGCTAATAAGTAGAGAGACTTGAGAGAAACCATACCGAAGGTTTTGGACAAACATTCTTTCCTATAGCAACCAGTTAAACCAGACATTCTTTCCTACTTGTCAAACATATGCCGAATTTCTTGGGGTTAAGCCCCGTGGTTTCGGTCCGTGTTTTCTTTTCATTAGGTAAATAATATATTCCTATGGTCTCGCATATGCAATGATCCATAACTTGAAATTGCAATACTAACCTTTACCATAGCTCCGATTGGTCCGATGGTGGAGACATAGCATGTTCTGCAAGAATTCCCCCGTTACTTGTACCGGCTTCATGATCATTAGCGCCTTGTGTTCGAGCACGCTTTGGAACCATTTTTTTGTACTACACTTATGTTATACACTTAGAACTTTAAATTGGTCAATTTCCCTAGTAGTCTCCTTGTTTCCAAAGAGACTCTGTAATTTGAACCCTCGCCAACTCGGATTCACACTAGGTGTTGTTGTTCTACATCTAATTTCTATACATCAAATATTTGTTAATCTTAATTAATCAAAAATTAAGTGTGTAAACTACGAGTGAAAGTTTAGGAATGCATTACTTTTATGCTTCACATTTCTAATCCAATTCTAACTTCAATTTCTATACTTCAACTAAATCAATTTTTAGTATTATTCAAAATTCTACTTAATCTGATTGACAATAAAATTGGTGAATGAGAATTTCATCATGTATAATAAGAATATGATGAGTTCTCTTATGTATTAACTTTCAATTAACTATACATAAGTTAATAGTGAAGATGTACTAACTAGAGAGAGTAGGTATACTTAGAGAGATTAAAGTAAAAGAAAACATACGCACACATCTTTTCTAAAGTTAATTGAATCTTACTAATCCATTAGAAAGATTAGAGTAAAAGAGAACACACACACATCCTTTTCTAAAGCTAATTGAATCTCACCAATCTATTAGAGAGATTAGAGTAAGAGATAGCACACACACACACACATATCCTTCTGAAAACTAATTGAATCTTACTAATCTATTAGAGAAATTAGAGTAAGAGATAGCACACACACACATATCCTTCTTAAAACTAATTGAATGCTCAATTAATACGCACCTTATTAGTCCACTAGAGTTTTTGCTCTCTTAGTGGTTTGTGGACGCCTTCTCTCTAAGAGAAGTGGCAGCATTTCGTGAGCGCTATAGAGGCAATCTCTATGTCTAAAGTGTGAGCATGGATGCTCTATTTATAGCAGAAAAGAAAACATCCAACTTTTTTCCCAAAAAAATTATTTATATTTTTTAAAAATTTTTAAATTTTTTTAATTTTTTTTAAATTTTTTTAATTTTAATTTTAATTTTCTTAAAAATTTCCCCCCCAAAAAAATCATACCTACATTTTTGGTACCCTTGTGGTACCCATCAGCTTGACCACTTTATCATTATCATCAAAAGATAATGTCACACAGGCCCCCCTCATTAAGATTAGTCAAGACTAGCCTCTCCTTTTCATGTGACAGTGTGTCCCACTTTGTCCCCTCCTATGTGAGTCCATGTGCCTTCATTTGTCATCCTTGTGTATTCTTTTGTCTTTATAATTATTTTACTTATTTCCTTAATGATAATTTACTTTACATTTTTAAGTTAAACTTTACAGTCTTATATTAACTTTACAGTAGTAAAAGAAAATTCTACAATCAGTAACTAAGTCTTTCAATAAGTTAATTAGTGATTCATATAGCTAAACATGTCAGCATTTTGTAGCGTAAATTTTAAATTCTAGGTTTTCTCAGCCAACGATTCATAATTTGAACTCAAATATCTTAAATAATAAGTGATGGTTAAAAAAATTTCAAATGCGTAATAGAACTTGTGTGAAATTTGAAAGTAGAGACCTTACAATCTCCCCAACTTAGAATTTGAGATGCCCTCATCTCAAGAACAGTGAAGGGTAATCCTTAAGAAGGGATATCTCATCTTCCCAAGTAGCATCTTCTATAGGGAAATCCTTCCATAAGATAAGACCCTCGCAAGTGGATTCAATACCTACCCTTGGTAGAGTATGCATACAATTCCTCTACTCATAGAAGTATTGGAATGACACCTTTTAATGCTCTTTATGGTCAAGAAGGTTTATCACCTCTTAACTTTTCTGACCCCACTATAAGAGTAGAAGCCTCAAAGAAAATGCTTGAAGAAATGGAAGCTCAAACCAAAGCTATTCGAAGGGATATTCAAGCGGCTCAAGATCGACAAAAGAAGTATGCCGACTTAAAAAGATCTGATCGGATTTTCAAAGAAGGTGACAAAGTTTTCTTACGTGTAAAGCCCAAAAAGAGCAATCTATCTCTCGGAAGGTATAAGAAGCTTAGCTACCGATATTGTGGACCTTACGAAATAATCAAGGTTGTAAGTGATCAAGCTTATAGACTAAAACTCCCTTCTCATCTCAAAGTGCATGATGTATTTCATGTAAGTCTGTTAAAACCTTATGTATATATTAACCCTGACCATGTCCTTGATGATGAGCAAATCATTTTACCTGCTCAAGATGTTCTACAACTCCAACCTGATACTATCCTAGAAACTCGGGAGAGAAAGCTTAGGAATAGATCCATCAAAGAACATCGATGATAAGCAGTACTAAAACATAATTAGGTTCTAATAGCTTGAAACAATGATACTCAAAACTTAGAAGTAAACTTGGCATCACAATCGCTGACAATCCTCTTGGGTAAACCATGAATTTTGAAAACCTCCTTCACAAACAAACGAGCAATATCTGAAGCTGTAAAGGTTGTCTTGACTGGGATTAAGTGAGCCACTTTAGTAAGCAAGTCGACTATGATCATGATTGAATCATAGCCAGCTTGAACAGAAGGAAACCCGGTGATAAAGTCCATGCTAATACATTCCCATTTCATTTGGGGAATATCTAAAGGATGTAATTTACCTGGCATCTTTAGTCTTTCTGCCTTAATCCTTTGACAAGACAAACACTGCTTGATATAGAGAAGGACATCACCCTTCATACCTTGCCAATAGTAACTTCTGCGAATTGCATTGATGGTTTTGGCATAACCTAGATGTCCTGAAGTTGGGCCATCATGTGCTTCATATAGGATAGAATTCCTTAGGGTAGAATCCTTAGGTATGAATAGTTTAGGCTGATTTGATGATACCCTCTGTTCACGTAGGATAGTAGCAAGCATCTCGTAATCTACATCTCTGACAGCAGCATCCGAGACCTTGTCTAAAATAGGGTTATTAGTCATGGAAATTGCCCCCACAAAAGCTTTACGGCTTAGGGCATCTGCCACAACATTATCCTTACCTGGTCTAAATTTAATATCAAAATCATATTCGTGCATGAGCTCTATCCATCTCCTCTGTCTCATGTTAAGGTTAGGTTGGGTAAAAATCCACTTAAGACTCTTGTGATCTGTTACCAATTGGAATTTGCGTCCCAATAGATAATGTCTCCATAGCTTGAGAGCATGAATAACTGCTAGCAATTCTAAATCATGTGTAGCATAATTCACTTCATGAATCCTAAGCTTCTGAGAAGTATAAGCTACAGGCCTTCCTTCTTGAGTAAGGACTCCTCCTACTGCAAGGTTACTAGCATCTGTAATCACCTCGAATTCTTGGGTGAAATGTGGAAGTTTTAAGAGAGGTTCTGAAGCAAGATACTCCTTAAGCTGTTTGAAACAAGATTCATGTTTTTCTTCCCAAAGTATCGTAGCTCCTTTCTTTAGCAAGTCGGTTAGTGGTGCAGCTTTAAGAGCATAGTCCTTTACAAAGATCCTGTACCACCGTGTGATACCTAAGAACCCTCTGACTTCGGTTTGTGAAGTGGGTTGAGGCCATTCCACAATATCTTTGACTTTGTCAGGGTCAACAGAGACTCCTTCATGTGAAATGATAAACCCTAAGTAACAGACCTTAGGGGTAAAGAAGGTACATTTTCTTTTCTTTGCATACAGCTTATTTTGGCGTAAAATCTCTAACACTTTCCTAACATGTCCTTCATGCTCTTCCTCTGATTTGGAATAAATTAAGATATCGTCAAAGAATACTAGTACAAAATCATCCAAGAATTCTCTAAAGATATCGTGCATTAGACGTTTGAAAGTTGCAGGAGCATTCATAAGTCCGAAAGCCATCACTGTAAATTCGTAATGACCATAACGAGTGTTGAAAGCTGTTTTGGAGATATCAGCCTCCTGGATTCGAATTTGATGATAGCCAGATCGAAGATCAATCTTCGTGAATATTTTGGCTCCATGTAATCTGTCCAGCATTTCATCAATACGAGGAATTAGATATTTATTCTTGATGGTAACCTGATTTAAGCCCCTATAATCTATGCAAAGTCGAAGAGAGCCATCCTTTTTCTTTTGGAAGAGAACAGGTGCACCCCATGAAGATGTACTAGGTTGGATAAACCCTTGCTCAATCAACTGCTTGAGCTGCTCCTTGAGCTCTAGAGCCTCTGGAAGTGACATCTTGTACGGCGCTCTTGAGACTGGTTCACTACCTGGAAAAAATTTGATTTCATGGTCTACCTCCCTAGGTGGTGGTAGTTTAGAAAGTTTAGCGGGAAAACATCCGAAAATTCTTCTAGCCACATTGGTTCAGGGTTGGAAGAAGATTTTTCTACTTTGTTTAGCTTGACTACAAAAATTTGTTGACCCTTGCGTAACCCTTTCAAAAGACGATTAGCTTTGACCAAGTAAGCTTTTGGTCGTCCATTCTGGCCTTGAATAGTGACTTCTTGACCTTGGTTGTCCACAAAAGTAACACTTCCTTGGGCACAATGGATATTGGCATTATGACTGGCTAACCAATCCATTCCAAGAATTCCGTCATAGATTCCTATGGGTAAGGTTCGAAAAGTAGCAGAAGTAGAGTATTCTCCCAACTTGAAATCTATTTTTCCCACGGTGTACTGAGATAACACCTCCTTTCCATTGGCTAATTCAACTCTCATTTTTCTTGAAGGGTGTTGATTAAGTCCTAACCTCCTTAAAAATTTAGGTGACAAGAAAGAATGAGTACTACCACAATCAATAAGAAGCTCAAATTTTTCACCTTGGTGATTTGTAGGTGTTTGAATGACAGCATATTGTTGTCTTGCTCTTGGGTTATCAATTGCAGCATGTAGAGTTGCTCTTTCTTCTTGTTCTTCTCCCAATGTTGGTTCTCCTATGATAGCGTTGACTCTGGCAACCATTCCGCGCCCTCGACCTCGTCCTCCATTTCTTCCTCCACAATTTATTATTTGGCCTCGTCCTTTAGCTCGATTAGGTGTATTTGTTGCGGAGACTCGCCTAGGACATACATTCCTGAAATGTCCTAGCTCGTTGCATTCATAGCATCTAAGATCTGCATTTTGAGCTCCATTTGCTGAAGCTGCAACTATTGGATGAGTTTGGTGAACTGGGTGAACTTGCCTTTGGTTCCACATCATAGGCCTTCCTCTCCTTCCAGATTCCTTAAATTTCCATTTCGTACCCTTTGAGAGTTTGACATCTCTTTAGCTAAGGGTTTAGCTCTTAAAAGAGCATCTTGCAAATTTACAGGCCTCGTGGCTTCTAAACGAGTATTTAAAGGAGCATTTAGACCTCGGCAGAAATGGGCTACTTGTTGATTTGTGGTCATTGGCGGAGCATAGCGCCTAAGAGTTAAAAATTTGGAGTAGTATTCTTCCACTGTAAGATGAAACTGACGTAAGTTGAAGAATTCATTCATCTTAAGGGATTCGTGTGCACGTGGAAGATAACGTCCTTTGACAACATACTTAATGTCTTCCCAAGTTTGAGTGTTTTGAGCTACTTGATTATCTTTGTAGTGTTGTTTCCACCAAAGCTTGCATCCCCCGTGAGACGAAACATAGCCAACATTGCTTGGTTATCGGGAGTAGTACCAGCAGTAGCAAAATAATCTTCCATCTCTTTGAGCCACACTTCTGCATCGCGCTCAACTAGGGCTCCTTCCCCTTTGAAAGAGGGAAGTTTAGCTTGCTTGAGAAGTAGCTTTTTCTCTTGAAGGGATGTGTACACCGCACTCTATGCAATATAGATTAAGTGAAACTTTATTGGATACTCTAACTTTAATCCACTTTAAGGAGAGACTTGATCAGACAATAATACAAACAAAAGATAATATTAATCCAAACTTTATTTATATACATATTATTTGCTACCAAGGTTGGTAGTCTTTAGGTACAAGGATTGTAATGTCTCTATATTTTGAGTTTAGTGACTACAAAAGGATAGGCTAAAGGATCAAAATAATAAGTTTCTTTTGACCCTTGAAAGCTACGAGATACACATATGGGTCGAATCCTACCACCATGGATAACTTTTGTAACTTGGTCATAGACCCATTGAGTCTGAGATATCTTTTCTCCTCCCAAAGTAATGGTAGCATCCGGATTCTTAGTACCAAGAAAAAGATACACTTCGATGACTTTTAACTCCTCTGCCCATCGAAGTTTCTTAAGGTTGGTATCCATGCACCATATCTTGTCAGCATCGATGGTATAGATTCCTCAAGATGGCAGTTGATGCCCCATCCTCTATGCACCCTTGGAATAGGTGGTGCAAACACCCTATCCAAAATCATCATCACCCTTTTTCAAAATTGATAATTTGGTGATTGGCATGCATTTTCAAACATGATGGTGAACACCTGGAATTTCTGGTAGGTTGAATGAACATTTTCCTGTACCAGGAAAGTTCAGTCTTCAATACATAAAAATTCAAATCAATTTTTCTAGGTTCTTCTATTATTTCAAACATTCGCATCCTTCAATATCCAAACATCAATCTAAAAATCTCCCCAAGCTTTAACCTAGGCTCTGATACCAGTGTGAGGTCCCTGCCCCTTTTTCAGAGGAGCGGAGTACCTTTGATGGGTCTCCAATCCTGAAAAACAAAAACCAACGGACATTGCCTTAGCTACTACGTAGCCACGGGCATGAACCATTAGTGAAGGATTGGTCCTATCTCGCTATGGCGGAGCGTGACCACCATAACCCTATCTAAAAACTATCTATAATCAATTCTACCTAAAAGTATAAATCTTAGAGTGACCAACCTGTGCGCTTTTTTCCCCATGTTTTAGAAGAACAGCCGCCCAGGTTTGTCTCTTTTAAGATTTATGACTTTAAAAAAACAATTTCTAGCGTTGGAAAGTTACCCGACTCATCGGGTCCACCCGTCCATAGAATGATACCGTCGAGGTATCATTCTCCTACTTTCCACACCGCACTCACCCTTCTTTTGTTATCTAATTACTACCACATTGTTTAAACATACATGTTCCTTTACTTTATTTATGATACTGGTTTTTTAAAACAACCCTTCAAACAGTATTACAAATAATAGTCAAACAAGATGTCGTCCAATTTTAAACCAACAACCCTTAGATTAGGTTCACTCAAGAATCTCTACTGGCGCTATTATGTCCGATCGGTATATACATTATTTATAAAAACCCTTATCCTCATGAGCGTCGCATACCGCTCGACAAGTACTCATTGTGCTAATCTAGACGTACTCTCGTCACAGCAACAACGGTGCCAATCTGGGCATCATCCTCACGCCACGGCAAAACAAAACTGCAGTATCCAGCTGGGCTAATCTGGGTGTACTCCCACATCAGCGGTGCCATCCTGGGCACCATCTCATGCCTCGGCAACTGCCACATAATGCCAACGCTAATAAGTAGAGAGACTTGAGAGAAACCATACCGAAGGTTTTGGACAAACATTCTTTCCTATAGCAACCAGTTAAACCAGACATTCTTTCCTACTTGTCAAACATATGCCGAATTTCTTGGGGTTAAGCCCCGTGGTTTTGGTCCGTGTTTTCTTTCTATAAGGTAAATAATATATTCCTATTGTCTCGCATATGCAATGATGCATAACTTGAAATTGCAATACTAACCTTTACCATAGCTCCGATTGGTCCGATGGTGGAGACATAGCATGTTCTGCAAGAATTCCCCCGTTACTTGTATCGGCTTCATGATCATTAGCGCCTTGTGTTCGAGCACGTTTTCGAGCCATTCTTTTGTACTACACTTATGTTATACACTTAGAACTTTAAATTGGTCAATTTCCCTAGTAGTCTCCTTGTTTCCAAAGAGACTGTGTAATTTGAACCCTCGCTAACTCGGATTCACACTAGGTGTTGTTGTTCTACATCTAATTTCTATACATCAAATATTTGTTAATCTTAATTAATCAAAAATTAAGTGTGTAAACTACGAGTGAAAGTTTAGGAATGCATTACTTTTATGCTTCACATTTCTAATCCAATTCTAACTTCAATATCTATACTTCAACTAAATCAATTTTTACTATTATTCAAAATTCTACTTAATCTGATTGACAATAGAATTGGTGAATGAGAATTTCATCATGTATAATAAGAATATGATGAGTTCTCTTATGTATTAACTTTCAATTAACTATACATAAGTTAATAGTGAAGATGTACTAGCTAGAGAGAGTAGGTATACTTAGAGAGATTAAAGTAAGAGAAAACATACGCACACATCTTTTCTAAAGTTAATTGAACCTTACTAATCCATTAGAGAGATTAGAGTAAAAGAGAACACACACACATCCTTTTCTAAAGCTAATTGAATCTCACCAATCTATTAGCGAGATTATAGTAAGAGATAGCACACACACACACACACACACGTATCCTTCTTAAAACTAATTGAATCTTACTAATCTATTAGAGAAATTAGAGTAAGAGATAGCACACATACACACATATCCTTCTTAAAACTAATTGAATGCTCAATTAATACGCACCTTATTAGTCCACTAGAGTTTTTGCTCTCTTAGTGGTTTGTGGATGCCTTCTCTCTAAGAGAAGTGGCAGCACTTCGTGAGCGTTATAGAGGCAATCTCTATGTCTAAAGTGTGAGCATGGATGCTCTATTTATAGCAGAAAAAAAAACGTCCAATTTTTTTTCCCAAAAAAAAGTAATATTTTTTTATTAAGAAAAATAATTTTTAAAAAAAAAATCCCAAAAAAATCATACCCGCGTTTTTGGTACCCTTGTGGTACCCATCAGCTTGACCACTTTGTCATTATTATCAAAAGATAATGTCACACAGGCCCCCCTCATTAAGATTAGTCAAGACTAGCCTCTCCTTTTCATGTGACAGTGTGTCCCACTTTGTCCCCTCTTATGTGAGTCCATGTGCCTTCATTTGTCATCCCTGTGTATTCTTTTGTCTTTATAATTATTTTACTTATTTCCTTAATGATAATTTACTTTACATTTTTAAGTTAAACTTTACAGTCTTATATTAACTTTACAGTAGTAAAAGAAAATTCTACAATCAGTAACTAAGTCTTGCAATAAGTTAATTAGTGATTCATATAACTAAACATGTCAAAATTTTGTAGCGTAGATTTTAAATTCTAGGTTTTCTCAGCCTACGATTCATAATTTGAACTCGAATATCTTAAATAATAAGTGATGGTTAAAAAAAATTCAAATGCGTAATAGAACTTGTGTGAAATTTGAAAGTAGAGACCTTACAAAAGCTAGGTGTGTAAAAAATTGTAGAAATGGTTTTGTGGAAGCCTTTGGCATTAAGAAGGCTATTGATTTTTATGTGAAATGCGTAATAGAACTTGTGTGAAATTTGAAAGTAGAGACCTTACAAAAGCTAGGTGTGTAAAAAATTGTAGAAATGTTTTTGTGGAAGCCTTTGGCATTAAGAAGGCTATTGATTTTTATGTTATGTCTACCAAGGGACATGGATATCCTAGGAAGACCATGGCTAATGAAAATGCAAACTTTGTAGGATTGGTAAAGTGGAAATTTGATATGCAAGAATGACAATCACAAGAAGGTTGTCTTTGACATGAAGGAGCAACACCAAGAAGAGCTCCATGAGGATAGATCAATTCAAAACACTTAAGATTCAGCCATGAAACCTCAACTCTCATGCAAATAGAGCTCCAATTCAAAATCCAAACCTCTTTCATGGAGTCATGTAGCCTCGCCCCCAATTACATAGTTATCATCAAACTGTTGAAAGGAAATCATGAGCTTGCACCTTCATGATGACCATTTTTTAATTATGTAGAGATTTAAGAGCTTTGCTATTGAAGACCACACACCATTTTGATGAAGTGAAACCCTAATTCACTCCCTCACAAGCTCAAATACAAGATAACAAAGAGGTAGCACTACACTACACCTCAAAGTGAGACCAAGGAAGATTGGACCAAGAGTACCTCACAAAACAAAAGTAAATGGCATCATTATTGGAGAGGAGTCTTCCATCAAAGTCATGGATGTAAGGTTTAAGCCAAACAACCAAGAGACGTCATGCAAATGTTTGAAGGAGGTAGGTTCCCAAGAGAACCAAGGTGTGCAAGATGAAGGGATTTTAGAAGGCATGCTTTAAAAAACACTTACAAAGGAAGAAATAGAAAAGTTTAAATGTGTGTTGAGGAAGTTTCCTAGGATTTTTGCTACAAACTACATAGATGTGCATGGAGTAGATGTTCTTCAACACAAAATTGAGTTAAATCCTAAGGCCGCACCTAAGGCTCAGAAGCTACGAACGCTAGGAGTCATCAAGGAGCAGGCTGCACTCAAGGAGGTAAGAAAGTTTCTAGGAGGAGGTTTCATTTATCCAATGGATTGGGTCTCCCCAGTGGTGGTCACTCCTAAAAAGAATCCTTGGGTCAGAAATCTCCAAGTACTAGGAAAAATCTAGTAAGAATCTAGCAATGCATCAAGAAAAATATGCACAAGGGAACTGTCGCCGGCAAGAAAAGTGTCCATGTCATCTTCCTCATGCATAATCTTCGACTCCAGATCTTTACGCAACAATGTAATTTTAGCCTCATTGCGACTTGCATAAAGACCAGCCATAATATCTCAATTCTGCTTTGCAAATTTATCTGAATGAATGTGAGGAGTAATAGTGTGCTTCACTAATAATGCAATCAATGCATGGGCCTGTGCATCTCTCACATCCCAATGAAACTGCTCAATAGTAGGCAAAATAGCTCTAGCAACAGCAACCTTGCCACAAAATCAGGATGTACATCAATGCCCTGAATAACATTCCAAACACCCCTGGGGAGTCCACTTTGTAAAAATTGCATATAGCACGTGCAAACAAAAGTGTCTAACTTACATATATATTTTCAAGTATTACATGTACCCCTTATGTATACATTTTTTGTAGAAAACTAGCTCTTATGTATAAATTTATTACTTTCTCAATTAAAAAACCCTTATGTATGTACATTTTTCTATAAATATATCTAACTATAAATCCCTTATTTTGTTTGCACATGCTATCTTACATAATTTCTAGTGGACACCTCAAGAAAACTCCCTTTGACACAGGAAAATGTTGCATTGTGTAAGCCCCCATTGGATAATTGTCCCCATTCCTCAGTTGCAAACATCTTGAACACATGTGTGTTGTTGTCAACCATGGTAAGTGCCTGCACACACCTGATGTGAAAACTGTTCGAAAAGAGGAGAAACCTTGGGAGAAACAAAGCAGGACCAACACATGATATATAGTAAAATCCAAAGAAGACTATAAGGGACATGTTATGCAAAAAATGACACTGATAGAAATTCTGCACAAAAGGACGTAATCACCTGTGCAATACTACCTATACTTGAAACGGAGGCCGAAATGAGCCCAAATGGAAATTTTGAGCTCTAGGACTTTCCCCACAGTATTTTTCAAGCTGTTGATGCTCACCAAAATTGGAGAAAGTGAGTAGGCATGTGTTAGCGATGCTGGCAACTATGCGCGAGACGAGGCAATCTGCTCTGATGCCGATTAATGGAAATAGGGTTGTAGGGAACACACACAACTTGGAGAAGATGAAGAAGCTTAAGGCACACAACAGAGAGTATGCATTGCTTAGTGCACAATGGAAAAATAATTTAGCCCTAGAGTGATGGGCATATATACAATGCACCAGGGGAAAAACTACCTAGTGAGGGAAAAAATGCCCCGATGATCCTAGGTGTGTTCACACGCATCACTACCACATATGTATGGTAATATATACTGCATCCTTTGAGCACCCTGCCCTCAAATTTTCCAATTCTATTTGGGACACAACTGAAGATAGCAGAGGCAAAGAAATTGGTTGCATGTGGGTCCGATATTGGTTTTTCAATAACAAAAACTCCAAAATGAAATAGAGATGAGTAATATTGATATTTTGATAGGCCCACGTGAAGAGATGAGTGAGAGGGTGCCCTATAGGAAATCTCCAAGTTGGCTTATGCTTAGATAACACATGCACTCTTGCTTGGTACACAATAGAGTCATCCACAAGAGAGGGTGTCTAAGAACTATTCAAATTAAGGTATGGAATAAAGGGAGCATATATACAGAGATGATGGATGTTCTCATCCAAAAGCACCCAGCTTGTTCATGCATAGAGTTGTAGGATAGGGTCACTAGGGAGGAAAGTGATATCTTCCATGAACATGCACATCCATGAGGTCAAAATAGCACCAAATATCGTTCATAATTGCTAACACAGGTAAAAGAGGCTTCCCAAAGCTATATAGTATTACACTTTAGCATGGATGTATAATTAGAAATAATTATTATGCTTGTTAAATGAATACACTCTCTAGATAAAATTTAATTTCTAGCAGTTGTGAAGTGTCTATGTTTTCTATCTTTATCTCTATGATTGCTTCTCTCCTTTGCCTCTAACTCTACCTGTAAAGTGTCTATGGTTGTAGGCTTGCCAAAATTGTCACATAACAAATAAGAAGTATGGTGTGTGGTTACTCTTCTTAGCTCACTTGATGGCCATTCTTAAAGAAGAGTGGTAGCCAACACACCCAAAACACCATGATCAACACACACAAATGCACCAAACTTATGCAATGCCTTGATGTGTGACCACAATGAACATGTGCATACCTAGACAAGGGTACGGTCAAGTCAATTAAAGGCTTTTTACACTAAGTGGTAGCAAAGTCTAGTACAATCAAGCTATTTTCTCCACTGCAAAGCGGAAAGCGATGAATGAGGGGGCACACTCAAGGCTTGAAAAATAACATGATTGATCTTCAACACCTCCTTGAATCCGTTTTCTAAACTCCAATGATATACATATCTATATATATATATATCTATATATGCATATATATACATACATACATATATATATATATATATATACACATACATATATATATATATA